>NC_041382.1:499988332-499990930 GCF_002162155.2 Triticum dicoccoides | reverse complement strand
CAGAGAGAGGGGAGGGGCCGGGCTGGGAGAGAGGGGTCGACCTCTTTGCCATCTGCCAGCCGCTGGCTGATGGCAAAGATATGGGCCTTTGCCATCCGCTGGCAGATGGCAAAGAGGTGGGGCTACTGGCCGTTATAACGCTGTTACCCATTGGGCTCCACCCACTTCTTTGCCATCTGCCAACAGATGGAAAAGATTCTTTGCCATCTGCTGGCAGATGGCAAAGAGGTGGGTTGACAGCCCGTTGCAGCACTGGACCCTACCCACCTCTTTGCCATATGCTGGCAGATGGCAAAGATTATTTGCCATCCACTAGCAGATGGCAAAGAATTGGCTGATGGCAACCATGTTCTTTGCCATCTGGCAGTTCTTTGCCATCTGTTTTTTATAAGCAGATGGCAAAGACGTTCTTTGCCATCAGCTGGCAGATGGCAAAGAGCTGGCTGATGGCAAATTCCCAGTTTCCAGTAGTGAGGCGAGGAAAATAAAGGATCTGGTTCTCAGCAAAGAATTTGTAACCAAATACTACGAGTAAGTTTTTATGTGTGTGCCCTTGATTCTTTTTGTGTGTTTTGTTTTTAATTTTAATTTTATTGATCCCATTTTCTGTATGTTTACTGCAGGAATGCGTTCTTTATGGTGAACAGTCCTTTTGGTGATCTTGATACTTACAATGTTGACTATATCTATAATACATTTGGCAAAGGAGCTTTAATGGATTCGTATCTCATGGATTTTGTCATCAAGTACTGGAAGCAAGACGTTGAAATGGGTTTAGTTTATCATTCTGGTGAACGTGTGCTACTTTCACCCTTATTTATCACGGTAAACGTGTGCTGTCATTTTTTTGGATAAACTGCACATTTGTGAAGAGATATTACAAAGGAAACCCTGTGTTGCCAGTTTCGCATAGCACGTTTGTTTTAGAAGATGCAGTTAAGCAGTTCAAGGTTTTTGTGAGTGACGACGTAAACCTGTTGGATGCGAAACTGGTAAGTTCGTTGTTTCCCGTCGTTTATTTTTCTGGTTTGTTGTATTTCTTTTTAGTTAATTTTTTGGAGCAGTGGTTCTAGTGCTACGTGTCGAAATAAGTTTTCATTTTTTGTTTTTTATGTGAACAGATTATGATGCCGCGCTCCAAGGATGGTCATTATTCCTTATACACGATGAACCAGCATCGTCATACGTTTGATATCCATGACACTAGGAAGTACACTGGCCATCCTGATGTCACGACAAAGTGGCACATGAGTGATTACCATTCAAATTGCACTGAAGTGGTATGTCATTTTTTCTTGCCAAGTGCAAAGCTTTTTTGTGTTTCTCCTACTGCATTTTTTTGGATAAACTACACATGTAATGTTAGCACACATAGTACCACATGTGTTTATGTAGTGCACTGCAACATACGCATGACAGAACTGCATTTTTCTCAGACCCCCCGTAATCCATGTAAAAAAGGAGATAAAAGGAAATGACCTCATGTGCATTTAAAAGAGGGACTGTCTAGACGTCGAAAACAACTTTCATATCTGAATCGTAATTTGATCTGTGGTGTGTGTTATTTTTACATTGTGCTTCATTTTTTTGCCAGATGAGGAGGATGACTCAGTTGCTGAAGGCAATTTATGGTGAAAAAATGTGTAAATCTAAGAACCATCCTGACTGGGTTAAATTGGCAGAGAAGCCCTCTTACCTGGTCGTGCCAGCGCAGGGAGCAAATGAGTGCGGAATCTATGTTCTGAGGGTGACGCAGTTGTATGATGGCCAACGTTTAGTTGAGAAAATTATCAAAACCGACGTAAAACCTTCTCTATTTTTCTTCTTTTTCTTGTTACTTTTTTTATTATTTTTACCGTTTCACTTTTTTTCTTTATGACACTCTTTTTATTTAATCACTGTCTGCATTTTTTAATTTTCTTTTTCAGCCTGCTGTTGAAGATTGGAAGGCGGAGTACATGTTCCAGCTGCTGTTCAATCCCTCGAACATGTTGTGTTATGAAGACATGCCGCTTGAGCTACGAGAACTGATTTCGGACCTCGGGCTTACTTCCCTGTCGCAATCGCAGACGCAGTAACAATCTACATTTGTATAAACCCTGTGTATGGACAAGAACTAGGGGTTCATGTTGTGTGATGCGTGGTGTCTAAGGTATATAATGTATGAAAAGACATTTGTTTTACTGTTTTTTGTGATTCTCGTCTGCTCTTTTTGCAGCAGTGTTTTATGGACGAATTTGTATCTATATGTGTATTTTATATAAATAATTCATACAGTATATATATGTGTATATTTTTTTTTGACTTACATGTTCTGTGTGAATTTGGCATTTTGACAAACTTATATGTATCTTATGTGTCCCATTTTTCAACCGCATTGCATGTGATTCTGAACTTCTTCGTCCAAGAGAAAGCACTGCATGTTTGTCTACAAGTTTGTGCTGCAATCTTTTTTCCCTGCACTTTCTTACTGCAGACCCTACATTCATGTGTGTATCCTGGAACTTCGTTGCTTTATGATACTGCACTGCTTTGCCTAGCCAGGTGAAGTGTGTTGCTTTATGATACTGCACTGCTTTTTTTCCAGCCTAAACTAAG
>NC_041382.1:499830424-499986041 GCF_002162155.2 Triticum dicoccoides | reverse complement strand
GACCGAGCCTGGAACGAGCTGGAGCAGGCGGTGACGCGGTGTGCCGCAGCACCGCATGCGCAGGCGAGCCCGTCACACCCGTGCGCCTCCCTGTCTATCTTAGGGGTGTGGCTCTAGGGTTGCGTGCGTCCTATTGTTGGAAAAAAAGAATGTCCGCACTGCGCCTGTCAACCAAGCGCACTGCGTGCGTTAGCGCGAGGCCGAGCAGGGGGTGGGGAGGGGGGGGTCGTGACCCCTCCCTCCCTACCCCCCTGCGAGGCCGATCCTGGAATGAGTTGGAGTAGGCGGCGACGCGGCGTGCTGCGGCGCCGCATGCGCAGGCGAGTCCGTCACACCCGTGTGCACTCGTGCACTGCTTAGGAAGAAAACTTTGTACTGCATTTGTCAAGGATCTGTACTGCTTAGCAAGAAAACTTTGTACTGCATTTGTCAAGGATCTGTACTGCTTAGCAAGATAACTTTGTATTGCATTTTTCAGGGTTCTGTAGGGTGTGCACTGCTTTGTTGCCTGTATGTGCACTACATTCGTCATAGTCTTGTGCTCGTCATGGGACTTTAGCATGTACCACACTTCATGCACACATATAGTGAACTTCCTTGGAAGACTTTGGAGAAGTTCACACATTTGTAGATACCTATTATGGGACTGGCTGGGGCCTGGTTGTAACTGGGTTGCCAATTTTTTTCCTTATCTGAAGCATTTTTTTCTTTTGGAGTATATATTTTTCATGGTAGTACAAATGATGTCATTTGTCTACTTGCACCAACGTTGAGTACTGCACTATGCATACCAAGTTTGTATTTTGTGCACTAACCAAAAGTTGCTGCAGCCCCTTCGTTCTGCATTTGTGCACGTACTGCACTTCATATTTACAGTCTGTGAACTGCCTTATATTTTTTATTTGAACTGTATTTATGTTTCTTTTATAAATATTAATATTAATGTTATTTTTCTATAATTACTTTTGTGGATACTTTGTTCAGTGAAAGCAATTGATCAGAAACAAACTGTGATACATAAGCAAACAACAGAAATAAAATTTAATGACAATTCTAAAACGACATTGATTTTAGAAAAGAAATGTTCGATGTGAAGCAATGGACATAATGAAAAGCTTGCATACATGAAACAAAGAACAACACAACGACTAATGTAAAGTGAAACTAAAACATAGCCCTGAATTATTTCTAGTTGCTGCATTTGATTACAGCATTGTTCTTCTTCTGCTTTTCTTCTTTGTCTCTTTTTGCCCTGTCCAGTCCCATGATGACATCGTAGATGATTCTGCATGACTCATATGTTGCGAATGCATCTATTGCTGCATACTTGATAAGCTTTTCTGGCAGTGGGCAGAATCCCCATAGAGTATGGTCCTCCTTGCGGTTAATTTTTTTCTTCATGTCATGGTAGTGAATGTCTATCATCCTGCCGGCAACATCAGCCAAAGAGTCAAACTTCTTTTTATTGTATGGGTCTCTCCATTCCACCTGAATATCAATGTAGTTGTCGGAGTTTATCTCCAAACCAGATAGCTTCAGCTTGCCTTTGTCTCCTTTAATGGCGAATCCGACGAAGGTGTACTCACCATTCATTAGGAATTTGTCTAGTTCCATTGGCCTGGAAGATGTTTGTATAGAGTGAATATAGTTTATTTTCTTAGGAATACCAATGTTTTTTGTTTTTTCTGAAACTGAACTGCAATATGAGTATCTGAATCTGTTGCGTTGAGTAGTTGCTAATACTTTGTTCATCATAACTAGTAAACCTGATAATATATTGCATAAACAATGCATGTTTTGTGCATGATTGTATTTCTTGAACTGGACTTCATACATGTTTTGTATAGTAATGTTGCAGTTTTCTATTGTTCAGTCAAATATTTTGTATTTGGTAAAACAAAATAAAACTGTGTGTATTGCTAGATCATATAATTCAAGAATCGAGCACATGAGTGACATACATGGAGCCAGATGAAAACTGCCAATGAATTCAGATGCCATGGTTTTCAAAAATGAAAACCAAAGTTTAAATAATGGTGATTGCAGTGAAGAAAATTTAAAATCAATATTGACAATCAATAGTACAGATTGATAGTTATATTCTGACCTATCTTTAGCTGCAGAGATGTGGTAGACAAGGCATTCTTTTTCTACACATAGCTGGAGCACTACTGCCCGTTGTGGCTTCACGTAGTGCGTGTACTCGACATCAACGCCGACTAGTTTGACAGGCATTCCGCCGAGCTTCCTCCTGAGCATGGACAACATCTTGTCCATGTCTTCACCCTTGCTTGTGCAAACGATGTGGAGCATTTGGTTGCCATGGAGATCGACGTCGTGGAGCTCCCTGGTGTACCTGCGGCACTACTTGTAAAGAGGTGCATCTGCCATGACTATCCTCTGCTCTCTCGTGTTTGTTCTGGAGAGAAGAGGTTGGTGAAATGAATTGTGGAGAAGAAGATGCAATGGGGTTTTTTGGGGTACAAAGCAGTTGCGTTTTCTCCTCTGCTCTCCTTGACAGGACGTGGGAGAGGTGGAGCGGGGTGGTAGCCTGGCGGGGCTCTGTTTTAAGTTACGTGGCAACTACAGAGAGGTCCTGCTATGAGGATGCTCTGTTAGTGCGTTGGAAATCCGGAACATCGTGTCCTCTTTTTTTGTGACTTGTTTAGGTATGCACGCAACTGTCAAAAAATGTGATGATTGTGTTTTCGGTGAATTTTCCTATTAAGTGCACTTCTTTTTATATTAGAACATAACTGCGTACATCCACATAGTGTATTGCATGGAAATGAAATTTATTCTTCGTGCGCTGAATTATGTCGGATTAGGATTGATACAGATGTACGCACATTTTTTGATGGAGTTCTTTCATGCAGTTCTTTATTTTATAACGCACTGCTTTGCTTAACTAACATAGCTGCATTTTTCATTTAAGCCACACTACAACGCAGTAGAAGGAGAACTGTATGTTAGAAAAAATACTTAGTGGAGAACTGCATTGTTTGTCGTGGCGGACTGCATTTTGTACCTTTACTACTGGCTTTCTACGTTCTATTTTATTAATAATGAACTGTAGTTTCTGGCTGTGCGCACGCACAATTTTCTTTTGCTGTTGTTATTCATTTAAAAATTGTTTTCTAATTTGCTTAGATGTTTTATTTTTTGAAGTTATTGTTTTTTCTTAGTGGGCCTTGTTGGCCTGTGTTCGTGGGGTGAAACGCATTGGGCCCAAGACGGTCTGTGAGCACGGCTGGTTTCCGGTGCAATGTGTGCAGCCTAATGTTTAGTCCCACCTGCCCGCGGAAGGCGCGCCCGACCTGTTTATAAGCACTGACGAGGCCGATATTTCGAACTCCTCTGGTTACTTATTTGAGCGCTTATACACGATGCTCGCTGCTCTATGCTCTCTGACCTGTGGGCCCATGTGCGCCCGGCCCTACGCATCATGGCTCAGAACGACTCGCCTTCTATTCGCGCAGACCTACTACGAGACTGGCTGGGGCCGGCTACACCTGGGTTGTCAAATTTAGTTTCAATTTTTTTTCAATGTGAGGGCGCGCACTGCTTAGGAAACCGTCCTTGCACTGCATTGATCAGTGTTCTGTACTGCATGTGCAAGCATTCCTTACTACATGTACATTTTCTCATTTTTTTGTTTTCTTGTTTTTGCTCTTTTGTAATCTTTTTTTCCAGTCTAGGGGAGTGCACTACTTAGTAAACATACCTGTACTTCATTTGATTCTGTTCCTGTACTGCACGTTCGTATATTTCCGCACTACATTTTTTTCAATGTAGAGGCGTGCACTGCTTTGTAAACCATGTTTGCACTTCACTGATCAACGTTCTGTACTTCATGTGCACTCAGTCAGTATTACATGCACAGTTCTCATTTTTTGTTTTCGTGTTTTTGCTCTTACGTTTTTTTTCCAATGTGGGAGGAGTGCACTGCTTAGTAAATCATTCTTGTACTACATTGATTTCGTTTGTGTGATGCACGTTCATATTTTTTAGCACTACATATGTAGATTGCATTTTTCTTTTTTGTGTTTTTTCTCTTATCTATTTGTTTTTCCAAATTTTAGGGGCGTGGACTATTTTGTTGGGTATGTGTAAACTTCATTTTGACAAAGTCTGTATCGCATTGGTACACAACTTGCACTGCATGTGTCCTATTTGCACACTGCTCGAATCTAATGATACATGAGCAAACAACAGAAAACAAATTGTCACAGGCATTCTGTACGATAAGTTCATCATTAGCGAACTAATTTCAATAGAAAGCAATCTATCATAATCAAATTTCACATCATTACAAGCGATTCTGCATGGGAAGTAAACTAAGTTCAACAAAAGCAAATGAGCACAAGCAAACTAACGATACATAAGCAAACAACATAAAGCAAATTTGATGACAATTCTAAAACGACTATGGCCTTGGTGGATCTTTGGCCGGCACCATCTTCTTCTTCACCAGTCAGCGTCTCCCCATCCCCAGCTGGTCCTGGCGCGCTTCTTGGGTGGCTCCTCCTTCTCCAGCTTTGCACGGCGAAGCCCGTCCTGGGTGAGGGTGTTGCGGTTCCATATCTCGTACGCTGTGTAGGCGTCCTTTACAACGTACTCGATGTGCCTCCTGGACAGAGGCAGGGTGGCCCAACGCTTGTGCTCGTCGTCGGTGATCTTCTTCTTCATGTTGTTGTAGTAGTCGTCGATGAGCATGCCGGAGACATCTCCAAGGGAGTCCAACTCCTTGGTTACCTCGGGCACCCTCTACTCCTTCTGGATGTCGACGAAGTTGGCGACCTCCAGATTGACGTGATCCAGCCTTTTTTTGTTGCCGTCGATGGAGAAGCCTGCAAAGGTGTAACTGGGGTCGGCGAGGAAGTTGTCAAAGACGGTGCACTTTTCAGCGGTGCTCAGTTGGAAGAGCAGCACCGGGTGTTTCTTGCCGATGGAGAGTTGGCAGAGGGTGGGTTTCTGTGTTGCTTCAGGCTCGTTGTTGTACTCGAGATCAATGCCGATGATCTTGTGGCGCCGGAGACTGAGGTGGCGCTCGTACTGCATGAGGGTGATCGCCACCTGCTTCTTGTCATTGGTGTGGATGACGTGCAACTTGGTGTTGCTGTTTGCCTCCACGGCCTCCACATCCTTGTACTCGTCGGCGAACGCCATCGCTGATAGTGGGGCTTGGTGTTTTTGCGTGGAAATGGATGTGACGGAGCGATTTGGTGGTAGCGTGATCGGGTACTTGTGTTGTTTGTGGATGAGATGGCCTATGGCAGGGGTCTGAATTTAAGAGGAGGCGCGGTGTGGGATGGCCGCAGCAGATGAACTGCACGATCTCGGCGACGATGCAGTTTGTGTAGATCGTGGGTTGGTGTTGCGTCTGTGATCGTGGGCTTGTCACGATGGAACCGCTCCGATTGGGCGGTTGTATGCGAACGTGGTTTTTTTATCAGTAGATTTGCTTTTAACCACCACTTTTCTGTGCGAACGGGCTTTTTTGTGACGTTTATATGTATCCTGCGTGACAACGAAACTGCATTTGTTGTAGTACCGCACTGGATCATGTGCAACGGAGAAGTGCATGGTGTCTACAGGTGCGTACTTCATAGTATTTTTTGCGTGTCCTTGCTGGAGCCCCTGAATAAAGTATAATGTATTCCGCATTTTTATTAGTTTTTCACTGTGTTCTATACCGTGTTTTCATTCATGTAGGTAATCCGCAACTGGATTTTCTCAACCGAACTGCTTCGTGTACCTAAAAGGACTGCATCCTTGTAGTGCTGCGTACTGCATCAATTTTTTGCCTGTACTTACTGCAGTCCCTGTACGGGAGGGGTAAAGGGGGGTGGGCCCCCCACATTTTTTTGAAGTTATTGTTTTTTCTTTATGGGCCTTATTGGGCTGTGTTCGGGAAGTGAAGACGCATTTGGGCCCAAGTCAAGTCGGCCTGGTAGCATGGTCGTTTCCCTGTGCGCTGTGTGCGGCGTAATGTTTAGTCCCACCTCGCCCGCGGAAGGCGCGCCCGACCTGTTTATAAGCGCTGACGCGACAGCTGTATCGAACTCCTTTGGTTACTTATTTGAGCGCTTATACACGACGCTATATGCTATATGCTCTATGACCTATGGGCCCAAGTGCGCCTGGCCCCACGCAACGTGGCTCAAAAAGACTCGCCTGCTGTGGGTGCAGACCTACTACGAGACTGGCTGGGGCCGGCTCATTTGGGTGGTCAATTTTTTTTCGATGTAAGGGTGCGCACTTCTTAGCAAATCATGCGTGCACTGCATTGATCAGTGTTCTTGACTGCATGTGTACGCATTCCGTATTGCATATGTTTTTATGCTACATTTTTTGTGCACTGGATTGGTAAGGGTGTGCACTTCTTTGTTGCCTCTATGCACTGCTTTCTTCATGGTCTTGTGCTTGAGGTGTACACATTTTTTCACTGCGTGCATGCTTCTTTTGTGCTGAAGTTGTGACTCGTTTTGCCAATGCTGTGGACTTCATGGCTTACAGATAAGGACTGCATCAGGTGCACTAATTCTGCTTTTGTGCACTCCGCGAAATTGCTTTTCTTTTGTGCTTCATTTTGAGCATGTACTACACTTCATGCACACATATAGTGAACTTCCTGTAAGACTTTGAAGAACTGCACACATAAAATGGTCTGTGGATTATAATTTTTCAGAGAATTATTATTTAATGATATGCGGTTAGTTCGTGGGAATTTGTGCAGTCAAAGTCTTTGTAGAACTTCCTGGTAAGACTTTTTTTGTTTTGGTAACATAAACCTTTATTGATTGTCCTTCATTCTTGGTAACGTAATTTTCAGTAACTCCTCTTTAATTTTCAGTTTTGACCTTTTTGCATTCCTCTCCTATAAATGTACGCCAACTTCTACCCTTCTTTTGCAGTTCATTTCTCCTCTAGCCACAACTTCTCTCCTTTCTCTAGCCTCTCTTTATTTTTTACCTTTTATAGGTTTTTGTTGCATGGCTCCAGGCCCCTGCGCGAATCTCTCATGCTATGGGCATGGTTATGGTGTGCCGACGCACTGCGATTGCTCAGCTTGCTCGCAGGCGCGTCCTGCTCGTCGTGGGGGGAAGGTATTGTGCCGAGCTGGGCGAGCTGAGCAGCTTGCATATGGCACAGTATTCACAGTAGGATTCGATATGGGCCACATCAACGTTTCTGCATTCCATTCCGCCCTGCTTCGCCGTGGTCTTGGCCGCACAAGTCCTTTTGTCCATCAGCTTACGCCAACAGATGTTGAGACTCACTACAAGATGGTAATTTTCGCTTTGATTTGATTTTTTCTTTGTGTTTTCTTTTTTTGTATTACTCGATACTAGTCTAATCTTCTAGTTTTTTAGGAATGTAGTTTTTTTGTTTTATTGAAGTGTACTGCTTAGATACTAGATGAAAAGTAATAGTTTCCACAATTTTCCCCGCTAGTATGTTTTGTACTACATGCAGGTAGTCTCAAGATCTTGATAATAGTTGTAACCATACTTCTTGTTTGCAAGTTCCGCACTGCACATTAGATTGCGTTTAATCTGTACTGATTTTTTGCAGAAAATTCCGCAACGAGCTGTTAGGTATCTCCGGCTCAGGAAGAAGGGAATTCTCCAAGTTGTTCTTGGTAATGGACACCTTCAACCAGCCAAGTACCGTGTAGGCGTTGACGGGCGGCTGTGTCTGCAGAAAGGGTGGAAGGAATTTGTGATTGATAGTGGCCTGAAGTCTGAGCAAGTTGTTGTCCTGAACTTCTTTGAACTCGAGGATCGTACGGTTAGAATCACGTTTGACGTGATTGGTTAAGGTTATGAGGTTGATTTCTAATAATTACTTTTGCGTGTCGAACACTTCATCTTTTTGATGTGTTTTGTAATAAGCACTTTTGTGATCCGAACTGCTTCAATTATTATTTCTAAACTTCGTGCTTCCAGTGAGCTAACTGCATTCTTTACATCATTTTTGGATTAATATGTGTCAAAGTTTTACTCTATACTGCTATATATATGGTATACTCTATACACCATTTCTCTTTAAATGGTTTATTTGAATAACTCATAGTCAGTTGGAAATTTATGTTTACACAAAATTTAAACTGATACATAAGTCTTGTAGATAAGCAAACTGCTATGCATATGATTAATTTATTGAAGTTCATCTATTTGGTCGTTAACCTGCTACTTCTCAGCAGTGACTGGAGTGTGTCTAATGTTGCACTTTATTTTGTTTTCTATGGCGGTGTTGCTAGTTCTTGTCTCTGCACCGCTGTGTTTGTAGTCCCTCGCGTGCTTGTTGATGGCTGCTTTCGTTTTTCGGTGATGTGGACTGCATCCTTCCTTGCTCCCTGCGTGCTGGTTGATGGCTGCTTTCCTTTTCCAGTGATGTGAACTACATCCTTCCTTGCTCCCCGTGTGCTGGTTGATGGCTTCTTTCCTTTTCTGGTGATGTGAACTGCATCCTTCCTTGCTCCCCGTGTGCTGGTTGATGGCTGCTTTCCTTTTCCGGTGATGTGAACTGCATCCTTCCTTGCTCCCCGTGTGCTTGTTGATGGCTGCTTTCCTTTTCCGGTGATGTGAACTGCATCCTTCCTTGCTCCCCGTGTGCTGGTTGATGGCTGCTTTCCTTTTCCGATGATGTGAACTACATCCTTTCATGCTCCTACCTTCTTTTTTGAAAGTGATGTCGTTCTCGGTTGTTTCTGTACAGCAGCATTCCCTTGTGGTGGTCTTGTTTGCATTGTTTCTTCATGTTCTTCGTCCTCTTCAGTCTCTTCTTCCTCCTCTTCTTGCTCTTCCTCATCTTCATCATCTGTTTCTTCATAAGCCACTGCTTCTTCAGTTTCTTCATGTTCTTCGTCCTCTTCACTATCTTCTTCCTCCTCTTCTTCATCTGCTTCTTCATAAGCCATTTCTTCTTCATTTGTGTCACCATCTTCTTCTTTGATTTCTTCTTCATCGTCTTCCTCATTTTATGATCTTGTTCTTTTGGGGAAGGTTCTTGAATTGTGTCTCTTCCTCTTTTTGCAGATGCTACAGCGTCTCGGTTTCGTCCATTTCTTAGTGTTGTGAGTGGAATTTCTGTTTGGTTGTGCATCGCCGTGTCCTCGGTTTTCTTGTTCATGTCTTTTTGTACATGTCCTGGAATTGTGGCCGCTGATTTCATTACATGTCTTGCACCTGTTTATTCCCAGCGGGTGACCATCACTGTCCAGCTCAGGCTGAGGCTTACTGTTTTTGTCATCATTTTTCTCCTTGCATGCAACCTTTTTCTGGGTTGCGTCACCCCCTTTCTTCCTTCCTCTTGTGTTTGAAACAGGAGGTGGAAGAATTGTTTCTTTTTTGATAGCACCAGTTCCGCTGTGTTCTGTATTTTCTACTTGCTCGGCATTATTTTCATGCTGGATTTCTCTGCTTGTTTTAGTTTTGCTGCTGCTTCTTCTTCTTCGTTGAGCACATCAACTTCCTCGATCAGTGCCCTCATACCAGACAACACTCTGTGGCACCCAACGTCGGACCTTGTTGCTCTGTTTGCAAGGTCCATTGCTGTTTCTGTCAGCAATTTCCTACGGCAAAAAAACGAGGTTCCATCTGGTGCTGTTTGTTCATAGTCTCGTCTATCAAACGTTGCATCTGATCTTACGTTACGGGTGTATCTTTTCATGATGTACACCTCAGGAATCTTGAGTACTCTCAAATGAGAAAGCATGCATAACACATGGACGCAAAAGAGCCCTGCAGACAACACACGATCACTTTATTTTGTAAGTGAACTGCATGAAATTAATAAACACCTATTTTTTCCTTATTTGTTCGTTTTGAAGAAGTGAACTTCATTTGGTTTTGTGAATTAGTCATGTATGTAGATCTTTTTGTGATAGGAGTGTCACCTGTGTGTGTCCAGAGTTTGCATTCACATTCATAGACACCTTTCTGTTCATCGGCGACCACTTGGAAATTATGCCTTGCCCAGTCAAATGCATCCGATCTGTTGTAGTGGTGTACGAGATACTTTGTCGGATTCTCAGGGCAGCGTTCTGCTCTGAATGCAGTGCTACGGTAGAGTGTTTCTTTGAAATCTGCAAACACTGCCCTTGTATACACTTTTGATAACTGAACGTCGAACCCAAACTGGGTTGATGTCTTTACCTCTGACTGCATGATCAGAAATGCACTGTTACGAACCAGATAAATGAAAAAATTGTTTGATTTTGGAGTTATATTTTTTAGCAGTTTTTGAGTGACATTTGTTTTACCTCATTTGCTACTGTCTCTGCGTGCTCGACGGCCTTCCTGGTCTGAATGCACTTGTTCACCAGCTGAGCAAACAGATGGAGATCATGCTTCTCTTTGACAATGTTTTTCTTCAGTATGCGGTTCATGCTCTCGCTTCTCTATGTGGAAGTCATCCGAGCACAGAAAATTTCCTTGTAGTAAGCCGAGATCCACTCATGCCTGTCTTCCCACAGAGAATTTATCACTTCATCGTCTTGCACGTTGTATCTCTGAATGAGGTCCTTCCATGCTCGTTCAAATTCTGACGGCATTAGTGGGTGGTTCAGCACCGCATTGAGGTCATCCTTAAGTTTCTCGTGTGCCTTATACAGTAAGGTGAGGTGGTCTTTGTACTTCTTCATGATATGCCATCGACACAACTTATGGAGAGTATGTGGGAGGATAGTTTTTAATGTTGCCTTCATCGAAGAACACTGGTCTGAAAAGGCACAAATAGTGTTTTTTTATTAAGTTGTTTGTGTGTGTAAGATAGATGGAAGAAATATAAACGCACCAAACAAATGTAAGTATGCAGGTGTTTGTTTCTTTTTGTACATGTGAGCATGCAAATGGGATGCTTGTTGTTCATACACCTCAGAAATGTTTTGAAAACCCACTCGAACGACGGTATTGTTTCATCTCGCACGAGTGCAACAACAAATATGGTGCTCTGTAGATGATGGTTCACTCCCACGAAGACTCCCAGCGGCATGTGGAATTTGTTAGTTTTATACGTCGTGTCAAATGTAACACAGTCTCCAAAATCTTCATACGATCCTTTGCAACTTGCGTTGGCCCAAAAGACATTTCTTACACGGTTATCTGCATCAACGTCATAATCATAGAAAAAATCTGGGTTTATCTTATGCATATTCTCGAAAAAATCTAGAAGTTTCTTGACGTCATCTTGGGACTCTTCTCTGGCAAACTTTTGTTTCCTGCATTTTCAAACGCAATGCAAACGCATCTCATCAAACATGAAATAATTACTGACAGGATGCTCAATGGATATGTTCTGTGATGTGCTTACTTGTTTACCCAGTCGCGGCTAGTAGGTCCCATGTACTGCAGACCACCGGACATACGATGCAGCGTTGACATCATCTGAGCATGGGTTTGGTTGTCTAGTTGCATGTATTTCACTAACTGGTCTATCAAAGGATCGTCTTTTTTGTGCGATCGCTTGTGCAAAAGCATGCCGGGGCTTTCCAGCATCTTGTGATTGTGGTTGAGTTCAACCATTTCTATCACAAATTTGCCGTCCTTCCTCTTTTTGACTCTAATCTTTGCCTTGCAGTCAATCCTTTTTGATGTCTTCTGACGTTTCCTTTGATAATCTGACACAGTCTGCTTGTGCGTCCCTTCTCTTGAGCAGAGAATGTAGGTATTTGTCTTGTGTTGTGCCCTCTGGTGTATGCCAAACCCTGCACATCTTGCATAATTGTTGTAAAATCCCATGCCTTGTCGTATGTGGTGAACTTCATTCCAGCGGCAGGTATGATGTTCAGCGGCATGTTTTTATCCTGCATTAAGCGCAATGCTCTATGAGATAATTTGTTATGTTTTGTTTTTTAAATACGAGGAGTGCATATGAGTTTAAAAAAGCATTTGCAGTGTTCCTAAGTTTTTAGAAGAATCCAATGTATTAGATGCTAGGTCAAACCTCACAATAAATATCAGTGTGCACTGCAATGTTATCTGAATGGACTGCAACTATTTTTTTTCAGAACATAAACTTACATGTGTGTAGAGACGTTCACACGATGGTGTTTGCAGCTCGCCGGGTTGTATTGGACATGGCGGGGTTATAGCAGATCTGTGTAGTTGAGGATCTCGCGGCGGCAACAGTGAGGAGGATTTGTACCTGCTGTTGACTTTTGACCGAGGCACCGTTGGTGGTCGCTTTGTCGAAGTTGATGCAGCACCTCTGCTTGGAGCTCTGTTTTTCGGTGTAGCAGGTGGACGCTGAGCTCTGTTTTGGGGTGCAGCAGGTGGACGTGGTGGTAATCCAGTGTTGTGACGATGTCTCACTGGATTGGTTTGAAAATTTTGGAGCAGTGGCACATCATCATGGTCATAATCATATTCATCATCTGCTGCAACATCGTGTTCAACTGCATCATCATTGTCTGTTCGGACATGCTGTCCAAACATAGTGAACTCATGCTTATACTCTGGGTTGACAACTGTTATTGGCTCATCTTCATCGTTGTCATCTTCATCCTCCTGTCGGTGAGTGCCCTCCCAGATGAAGGTGACATCGTCGTCATCCTCAACTACCTCTTCTCCCTGGAAAAAATCCTCTTCCGGAGAGTAGTGCACCCTGTTTGTTGTCGTGAAGAATCCTCGAGGAATCTCAGGGGTAACCCAGCCAGTATCTCTTTCAGAAGAAGCTTTACCCTTCTGAAAGTTGTTGCTCCCTGGGTTGTCAATTATGCACGGCATTTTGTATCTGCTGAACCTCATTTCCTGCGCACAAAATGACCGAGCTGCATTGTCAGGCAAAATGAACTGAATCATGCGAACTGTAATGTGTTACAAATGTGAACTAAAGTAACTGCACTACATCTTTGTCCGTAATGAACCTACACAAGCGTACTGCATAACCGAGCAAGTTCACTGCATTTTCCCCCAAAACGAACCAAAGCAACCGCACTGCATCGTTTTTGTAGGCGCACTGGACTACGTGTACTGCTTTGTCTGGAATAACTAAACTGATATGGTTGAGGAAGTGTACTACTTACCTCGTGTTGTAGTGATTTCTTGCGTTTGCAGGAAGAAGTTCTCTTGTCATCCGTCTGCACAACTTTCTCGTTCGCCTGTGCAGTCCACTTGCCCTTTAGAAGTTCATGACCGGTCTGGACGTTGCTCGAGGTGAACGGAGACGGAGGATTTGCTCTAAAGGTCATTGCAGACTTAATCCAAGAAGCTGCCGTGGATGAAGGAACCTTGCGCATAGTCCTCCTTGCTCGAATTGGTTTGATGTCGATGCAGCACCAATCCACATCTGATGAAGTACAACTAATTGCAGGCCTGGAGGAGTTTGGGGGCGGCGCTACCGACGTGCTTCCGTGGAAGAAGGCCGATATGCTGGTGGGGGAGGCGTTGCTCGGTTGCTGCCGCGGAAGAAGGCCGAGCGGCGATGGGCGGCAGCACTGCTTGGCCGCTACCGTGGAAGAAGCCCTAGAGGGGAGGGGCGGCATCGCTGCCGGCCGTTGCCGCGGAAGAAGGTCGGGAGGGGAGGGGTGGTGGCGCTCCCAGGCCGCCGCCGTGGGAGAAATCGGGGAGGGGAGGGGCGGCATCGCTGCCAGGCCGCTGCCACGGAGGAAGGCCGGGAGGGGAGGGAGACGGCGCTTCCAGGCCGCTGCCGCAGAAGAAGGCCGGGAGGGGAGGGCGACGGCGCTCCCAGGCCGCTGCCGCGGAAGAAGGCCGGGAGGGGAGGGCAACGGCGCTCCCAGGCCGCTGCCGCAGTAGAAGGTCGGGAGGGGAGGGGCGGCGGCGATCTGGTAGGAGGTATTATCAGAATAAGGCTCTGGTGTTATTAGAATAAGGTCTTAAGGCTTGTTATTAGAATAGACCCACCCTATATATACATATATATATAAATATATGTTGCTATTCTAAGAATGATCATGATGCCCTCATGTCCGTATTTTATTTTTATCGACACCTCTATCTCTAAACATGTGGACATATTTTTCGATTTCGGCTTTCGCTTGAGGACAAGCAAGGTCTAAGCTTGGGGGAGTTGATATGTCCATTTTTCATCATGCTTTTATATCGATATTTATTGCATTATGGGCTGTCATTACACATTATGTCACAATACTTATGCCTATTCTCTCTTATTTTACAAGGTTTACATGAAGAGGGAGAATGCCGACAGCTGGGACTCTCTGCTGGAAAAGGAGCAAATATTAGAGACCTATTCTGCACAGCTCCAAAAGTCCTGAAACTCCACGGAAGTCCTTTTTGGAATTAATAAAAATATCGAGCGGAGAAAGTTCCAGAGGGGGGCCACACCCTGGCCATGAGGGTGGGGGCGCGCCCTACCCCCTGGGCGCGCCCCTGCCTCGTGGGCCCCCTGGTGGCCCTCCGATGCCCATCTTCTGCTATAGGAGGTCTTTCGTCGAGGAAAATATCATAAGCAAGCTCACGGGATGAAACTCCTCCGCCACGAGGCGGAACCTTGGTGGAACCAATCTAGGACTCCGGAAGAGCTGTACTGCCGGGGAAACTTCCCTCCGGGAGGGGGAAATCATCACCATCGTCATCACCAACGATCCTCTCATCGGGAGGGGGTCAATCTCCATCAACATCTTCACCAGCACCATCTCATCTCAAACCGTAGTTCATCTCTTGTATCCAATCTTTGTATCCAAACCTCAGATTGGTACCTGTGGGTTGCTAGTAGTGTTGATTACTCATTGTAGTTGATGCTAGTTGGTTTACTTGGTGGAAGATCATATGTTAAGATCCATTATGCATATTAATACCCCTCTGATTATGAACATGAATATGCTTTGTGAGTATTTACGTTTGTTCCTGAGGACATGGGAGAAGTCTTGCTATTAGTAGTCATGTGAATTTGGTATTCGTTTGATATTTTGATGAGATGTATGTTGTCATCCCTCTAGTGGTGTCATGTGAACGTAGACTAAATGACACTTCACCATTGTTTGGGCCTAGAGGGAGGCATTGGGAAGTAATAAGTAGATGATGGGTTGATAGAGTGACAGAAGCTTAAACCATAGTTTATGCGTTGCTTTGTAAGGGGCTGATTTGGATCCATATGTTTCATGCTATGGTTAGGTTTACCTTAATACTTATGTTGTAGTTGCGGATGCTTTCGATAGGGGTTAATCATAAGTAGGATGCTTGTCCCAGTAAGGACAGTACCCAAGCACCGGTCCACCCATATATATAAATATCAAAGTACCGAACGCGAATCATATGAGCGTGATGAAAACTAGCTTGACGATAATTCCCATGTGTCCTCGGGAGCGCTTTACTTCATATAAGAGTTTGTCCAGGCTTGTCCTTTGCTACAAAAAGGATTGGGCCATCTTGCTGCACCTTATTTACTTCTATTACTTGCTACTCGTTAGAAATTACCTTATCACTAAACTATCTGTTACCGATAATTTTAGTGCTTGCAGAGAATACCTTACTAAAAACTGCTTATCATTTCCTTCTTCTCCTCGTTGGGTTTGACACTCTTACTTATCGAAAAGGCTACGATAGATCCCCTACACTTGTGGGTCATCATTAACTGAACCCGAGTGATTCCTTCACTACTGCTGCTAACTAAACCGATCGATGCTGCCTCTGGATGAACAGTGAGCATTGTTGGGGGGTTTGGATGAACAGTTCCCGGTGGGGGTTGGATGAACAGGACCCCGTGGTAGTAGAGGCCGTTGCCGCTGGATGAACAGTACCCCGATCGATCGAGCCGGTGGATGAACAGGACCCCGTGGAGGGCTGGATGAACAGGGCCCCATGGAGTGCTGGTTGAACAGTAGCCGATGGAGGGCTGGTTGAACAGTAGCCGGTGGAGGGTTGGATGAATAGTAGCCCGTGGAGGGGTGGTTGAACAGGACCCCGTGGAGAGGGCTAGTTGAACAGTAGCCGGTGGAGGAGCGCGCGGTGGAGGCTGGATGAACAGCAGCCCGTGGATGAACAGTCGCAGGTGGAGGCTGGAGGAGTTCGACGGTTGATGAACACGAGCCCGTGGAGGCAGTCGATGGTGGAGATGAACAGTATCCCGTGGAGTCCCATTTTGCAGTATGCCACACCCCTCCTGATGAACAGGACCCCCGTTTCGACTGTAGAGCTCCAACACAAGTCCGTTTCCCCCGTTTTGCGGTACGCCACACCCCTCCCGATCAACGGGACACCGTTTCGACCGTAGGAGGTCCATTTCCTCCATTTTGCGGCACGCCAGACCCCTCCCGATGAACAGGATCCCGTTTCGACCTTGGCCGGTCGAACACAAGGTCGTTTCCTCCGTTCTGCGGTACGCCAGGCCTCGTTTCCATCGGCTGTTCCATCCAAGCCGGTTGGCTCCCGATGAACACGACAACGCATTCCATTCCAACCCAACCGGTTGCCTCCCCATGATCACGACGATGGAGCAGCTTCTCCATTTCGACCCAGCCATGTACACGAGCCTTGGCCATACGTATGCGCAAGTAGGCGTTCGAGACCCCGCCCGTATGTACGTATGTGGCTGTATTTACTTTCTTGCACCCTGGCCGCTGTACATACGTGTACATGCTATGTGCGCGCCTCTACTACGACACGTGCCCTTACTTACACGGCCACGGTTCATCGCTGCGGCCTGCAAACAGTCCGATCGTATGTACATACACGTTCACGACCAGAATGAGAACGCTACGTACGTTCTGACCAGGTGGGTCCCGACTGTCAGGCACTTCTTTGCGTGCGAAGATGTAGATGGTGGGTCCCAGCAGTCAGGGGGGCGAATCATTTTTTTTTCACGTAATATGGACGCACTTCCTTGCGTGCGAAGATGTAGCTGGTGGGTCCCAACAGTCAAGGGGGAAACGTTTTTTTCATGAAATATGGTGGCCCGTCCGGTGGGTCCCTGCTGTCAGGTGGATGAATTATTATTTTGCGTGTAATAAGGAGGTACTTCTTTGCTGCGGCCGTGGACCCAGCTGTTAGCCTCTCAATGTATAGTACTCTTCCGATGGAAGTCGTTCATTGACCACATTGACCATGCCGCGCCGAGAGCACCAAGGCGGTGGACGACAGCGAGGCAGAACGACATGGAGCCGGGGATGACGCGACAGTGGATGCCCATGTGGAGAGGAGTACGAGGGTTCACTGGTTCGGCTGCCATGTGAGGCTGCCATCACTGCAGGCCCTGGTCAGTGTGGGAGTAGTAGGGGGCGGTGAGGCCTCTGCGGCAGCACAGCCGGCCACGGGAGGGCACGCAGTGGTTTGGACGACTAGAGCAAGAAAATCAGAGGTTGAAGAAGCAGTACGGCCGTTGGATGTTAACAATCCAACAGTCACTCGTGATAGAATCGTTTGTTGACTAAGTTGACAAAGCCCTCTGTCCGTGTCAACTTAGTTGGCCCACAAGTCAGCCTCCCACTATGGTGGGTCCCAGCTAGCAGGGGGAGTATTCATTTTTTGTGCGTAATAAGGAGGCACTTCCTTGCGTGCGAAGATATACCTGGTGGGTCCGAGCTGTCAGCGGGAGTATTCATTCTTTTTGGCATAATAAGGAGTAGGTACATGCTTGCGTGCGACCATGGACCATGTGGGTCCCAACTGTCAGCCTGTCCATGTATGTCCCTCTTCCGATGTTGTCGTTTGTTGACAACGTTGACCATGCCGTTCCGAGAACACCAGCGTGATGGATGACGGCGAGACCCAGGAAGGGAATGACCCGGAGGTGGCGAAGCCATAGTAGTGGAGGGATGTGGGTGAGTAGAGGGATGGCCTGGCCAACGGTGGGAGTAGTAGGGGGCGGTGAGGCCTGCGCGGCAGCATAGCCGGCCACAAGAGGCGGGAGCAGGCGGTCCCGCCGGCGCTCGATTTGGGGGCTGGAGCAAGAAGATCAGAGATTGAAGAAACATGACGGGCGTTGGATTGACACCCAACAGTTACGTCTGCTAGAATCGTTTGTTGTCGTACATAATAAGTAAAAAAATCTTGCATACGCGTCAACTTAATAGGCCCACAAGTCAAACCATTCCCTATTTTTTTTAATAATTTATATATAGCTCATTGCAACTTCTTATGCAATTTATTGCAGTCCATTTTTTATTTGTTGGCCAGAGCCAGGGTTAAAAATTTAAACGAAATTTCGCATATTTCTGTGGGTTCCAAACTATTTTTAATACCGAAATGTCGAGCTAGATTTAAAGTACTTTGAATATATATTTGAATTAGGTTAAAGCCCAGTGAAATTGGAATCTAAAAATGTGAAAAAATCGAGAAATTATAAAGTAATTGCCAATTTGTCATCTATTTTTTATATTTACAGCCCATTTCATATTACTTTCAAGATTTGCAGGCGTCTTGAAAGAGTTACAGCCCATCTGGGCGTAGAAAAATAAGTAGGCCTGGATTGGGTATTCTTCAGAAAAAATAATCTGGGCTCATTTTCACAAACAAAAAAAATAGTTGGGTTGGTCATGTGGTGAACATAAAATATAAGCCTGGGCTAGATGGGCCACAGCCCAGTTGAAACCCTGCTTCGTCTCAACAATAACAAAAAAATGCTTGAGTAGCTACGTCCCAGGTGTCAGTCGATCTTGCGTTGTTCTCCTGTCTATTGACTATATATGCTGACAATGTCGTGGGTCCCAGATGTCAGGAAACCACTAGCAGGAAGCATTTTCTTTTTCCATGGGCTGACAATGGAGTACACATATATATATATATATATATATATATATATATATATATATATATATATATATATATATATATATATAACAAAAAATGAGGAACTTCCTTGCGTCCGGCCATGGACATGGTGGGCCCCTACTGTCATCCTCTCCACGTATAGTCCTCTACCGATTCCTCTTGTTTGTTGACCATGTTGACAACGCGAGAGGACGGCGTTGCGGCGAGTGCAGCAAAGCGCGTGGAGGACGACGGCGAGGCCTCGGAGGTCGGCGTTAATGATTTAGGAGACGGTGGGGCGGCGATGTGTGCGCTGAGGTGCAGCCAGCCGTGGGAGGCAGAAGCAGGCGGCTCCGTAGGTGCTGGTTTGGTTTTGGCGACTAGAGGAAGACAGGACTGAAGAAACACGATAGACTGTAAAAGCAGCAGGAGTACTTAACAACCTTAACTGAAACCAGTAGGGGCACTTAACAACCATAGCTGAAAGCCGTATGAGTACTTATATAGGTTCAACCATACAAAGCATGCCTCGAACAGTGCTACTTTGCCTACAATTAACCAAAGGGTGAAGCCGCCAAGCCCCAGCACAAGGCCCAGGCTCCACCCCGTGCATCCACAACCTTTTGAAAGCGGCTTCATCTCGCAATGTGGTCAATAAACATGATATTTTCTTTAGAGCCATGGAAAAGCAGGAACATAATCTTCTGTCCTATTCTCCAAGATGGACGGGCCTTCATTATTTGAGACCACCCATAAATAAGTATCTTTTCACCTCCAAGGGGAATGGAGTAGGTCGACATAAACATCATGTTGTGACCAAGCGCAAGTCTGACCCGACCATGGTCAGGCATCTATATAGGAAAAATAGACCTGGGCAGTTCCTGTTTCAAGAAGATTACATCTATAAAACTGTGCATAAGCAAGAGTTTATGAACAACATATATAATAGAAAATAGCTCATACCATAAGTTTCTCAACACAGTTGGACCTGTTCAACGAGTGCAGCAGTGGCACACATATCCCACGTGGCCTTCCACTATTGAAACGCCCCACAAGGACCTCAAGACGATTAATAAAGTGTAGGAACTTGTGGATGTCATCCAAGTCAACTTTAGTGCCATGAGTAACAGCCGAGTTCTTATAGAATAACAAATGAGTAACCTGCTTAACTCTGAAAAAAACTACATGTGCCACCAATTATAAGAAAACATTAGTTAGAAGTAGCATCTTCGTGAGAGATTCGTTGCTACTTCCAAAGTCAAATTGTGATTAGTTAGACAAAATAGGTGTGCTAAGAAGTAATCGAGGCAAGAAGCAAGAACCAAATAAAAAAATAACATGGATGAACAATTGGAATGACGCCGGGGTGGAAGATCGCAGTGAAGATGAGACCAGGTTCTGCTATTTCCATCAACATTCATGCGCCAACTTTCAGTCCGTAACACTTGAGAAAGTTTATCCAAGTTTGGCCATAAAAAGCAGCGATCTTTTTGGTTCATGAACCCAACTCAACAATTTATCGGGGATGGATGAAGAATTCATACCAGGTTCTCCATGAGAAAACCCTATTCAATTCTCGAGCGGGGGTTTTCTTTTTTTACGGGCGGGGGTTTTCTCTGAACAAGTAGACGGGGGAGAAGGGGATTCAGGCCTAGTGAAATATTGCCGCTTCGTCCGTCCAGCTTACTGCTAAAGCTGGAAAGGTGGGGGGTTTTGTGATTTGATGGCTCATTGGGAATTACTATGATGCTACGACTGGGGTGTGTCTACCGTGCAGTTGTGCACTCTAATTTGGTGCATATGGCATGTGGGTCCCGTTCCCGGATGCCCCACATATCAGCAAAAGGAAGTAGAAAGATAGGAGTATCTAGTTACACATAAATATATTTTTGACAAAGAGATACTCCCTCTATAAAGAAATATAAAGATCTTTTATATCACAACTTTATACATAAGAAAAATCAAGGGGAATATATATAACATATATAATTAAAAAAACCGAGTTTTTTTAACACTGTATAAACGAGTTGATGATTATGGTGTGCCTGCCATCTTGCAATATAGGCTGTCCGATTTATATCTTACAGATAGGAAGGAAACTATGGCAATTTTGCAAAAAAGTACCCACACACCTCTCCACATTTGAATTAGGCCTTCCCTCGTTCATCCTTTTCTCTCACAAGATAAAATACTCATACAAATGCATCTTGATGTTACATGCAATGCACGGGAACTATGGGGGTTCAACTGAGAAATACTCAGACAGGCTCACAGTTCTGGACTTCGGGCCACTGGCTGGTGGGCCTGCATGTTTGAGGGCCCATGTGTTCTACCTTAGCGCTTTTCATATTGCAAGCGGTCGGTACGGCGCTGGTTTTAGATGTTGTCGCAAGGTGAATACACAAACTTGAATAAAGCACAGCAGCTGTTGGAATGAAATCAAACGACAGTTCCAAACAAGCAATCAGAGTTGCAATTCTATCAACGATACTGTTGTACTACTTATACACACATGAGACTTATTTCACCATGCCAGAGTATTACATCAAAATCTCTCGGAGGATATATCAGTTCGGCAGTTACGTGTTGCTACTGAAGAATTTCAAAGTTGATTTGGACCAGCTCTCCTTGCTGCGAAAGTTCGATTTTGACATCATCCCCTACCGCAAGGTATGATTTAGATTTGAACCTTGACCATCCTTTAGCATCAATCATCATGCGACCATCCTTTGTACTTACGGTATATTGAGCAGGTTCATTCACACCAAGGTTGCGCATGGTAAGAGAAACTTGGCCACGGTCGCCCGGATTGTTGAACGACTCCCTCGTTGCTCTAGGAATTCTCTGTTTGCAAACAAGAAGACATACACAAATAGTTAGATCAACACAGTGAATCATGTGAGACAACATGGAAAGAAAAAAGAATGAAGCACTTGGGAGGCCAATGCTTACCAAGAAGGTGGACATGTCGGTTTTTGTAAGGACTTTGGTATATGAAGTGTGAACTGCAACCCAGTCTGTTGCTGATGCAACTGCTGGTTCCGTTGCCGCTGCACAGGCCGGAGCAGATGCAAGTGCAAGTGTTGGTGCAGGTGTCGAAGCCGTTGCTGGTGCCCGTGCTGGTGCGACTGGTAGTGCCGCTACTGCTACCGGAGATGGTGCTCCTTGTAGAGCTGGTGCCGGTGTTGGAGCAGGTGCCGGTGTCGATGCCCGATCTTCTAGTAGATCAGCCTGTTCCGCTGACGCGGTCGGTGCCCAATCCTCAGCTTGAGCAGAATGAGCTGCTGCCGCTGTCAGTGCAAGAGCAATTGCTGGTGCTCGATCCGTTGCTGAAGGTGGTACCGATGTGCGAGACAGTGGCGATCGTGTCTGATCTACTATGATCAGCTTTCTAACTTGACTAGGCTTCGTGACCGTGATCCTGTCTTTTTCTTCATTTCTTTTAAACGCGAGAAGAACTAATTGTGGTGTGTTTGTTAAACCAAACTGCAGTTCATCATAGGGATTTAGCTTGTACTCAGACAACAGATTGATCCAAT
This sequence comes from Triticum dicoccoides, assembly GCF_002162155.2. Lineage (NCBI taxonomy): Eukaryota > Viridiplantae > Streptophyta > Magnoliopsida > Poales > Poaceae > Triticum > Triticum dicoccoides. The sequence continues at coordinate 499,963,828 of NC_041382.1, read as the reverse complement.
TTTTCCAGTAATATAAGTGATGGACAGTGCCTTCATTACTGACATGACATAAGAAGTGAAACCTGCAAAAATATCCATCATAGAGCAAACCAAACGGTTTATTCTGTGATGAATGTCACATGGCAAAACCTGCATCGTAAAATTTCAGCAAAAGAAAGAAAACATGACATTAAATCAATAAGATTTATAAAGTAAATCAATAAGATTTACTTGATGTGACACGAGTGAATCCTTACTAGGAAATCACTATGATGAAGTACTAAACAAAAGATTGGTCATCCAACTACGCGTGGCATGCAGGGCCCCCGCCTACTCCCACAAGCAGGACAGTCCAAAGGTCGTGACAAATCGTATGGACCGAACATCCATGGGATTGGAAATCCTGGTGGGTGCGATAAACCCTACAATGCATACACATATTGGAGTGTAACCATAATTGATAAACCATTCTCACAAAAAAGATGATCTAGATACTTCAAAATATACAGACTAAATTGAGTGGACATACATTAACATAGACTGTTCTTAGGACTCACCACACACCAAAAGCGGCAGTACTAAACAATACAGGGTTCACAAACACAAATCAAGTACTGAACAATAGTACTTACTACAGACAAGCAAAGTTGCACTAATTAAACTCTGCAGACTTTTTCTTGCCAACGACCTACGGGATGAACCCCGCATAACTGACTAGGCCATGGACTTCGTGAGAAATGTCTACCGGCACCATCACCATCTCCTCAACCTTGGAGAACCTAACAGAGTGGTCTTTCTACTCATAAACATGATGATGAAGACAGGCTACATCAGATTTGTCGGGAAGCTTTACAAGAACCACACCCTTCGTAATCAAAGGCACAACCAAGAAATTGTTGTGGTCAAGTACAACCTCGAGAACACGCCTGACAACAATGCTATATGAAAACACTAGTTTAGGACACGTGTCGACAAGGCGACAAGGACACAACAACTGGATAGTTTAGCAGTAGAACTCATCCTCAGGTCTTCTAGTTCACACGGCATGACTTTGAGAACTTCATCTCCACCGTGGACCTGGTTCTAATTCAAACAGAAACCAAATATTTTATTACTACCTACATTCAGAAATATAAGATGATTTTCGATATTTTACTCCATATATGACTACATATACGCATAGAAATGAGTGAACAAAGACACTAGAACATGTCTTTAAAGGCATGAGAGCAGAGGGATTACTTGCAATATCCATAACACAAGTTACTGATGCAAATATACCCTCTTCAAAGGTAGCATTGATGTTCATAAAGTAGTTGAAAGTAATCTATAAGAAATCAGTGTCAACCTCTCGCATGTTTTGGTCAAAAGAGGAATTTAGAACCGCCATTTGGCACACAAAAATCACATGCAAGATCACCCAGAAAGTTGTACTACTAGTACTAGTACTGCGTGTTAGATGAAAAAACATGATCAAGATCGAGAAAAAGATCGTCAAGAAGAGATATTACCTGGACTTGCTTAATGAGGGATCTCGAGAGGGGGGCTTGGACAGGGCGATGGCTTTGAGCTTGTCTGTGGTAGTCTCGGCGGGGTGCTAGCGCTTCTTCGTACCATGAGCCTCAACGGTTTTTGCTAGAGCTATAGACATCACTTCAGACGATGCTCCATCGTCCATCAAGAAACTGTCAAATAGAAATAAAAGAAAAGAAACCATAATCACAATCCCAAAAGAAGAACAGAGAGGGAGTTATAGGATCAGTCTCGGGGTTGCAAGATCGGGCCTTGGCCAGAATCAACACCATTGATGCGCTCACCTTTCCTTCTTTGGGAGAGAAGAACAATGGCAGAAGCAGGTTGAGGTTTTCTTGAAGAAATGAGGAACAAGATGAGGGAGAAGTGAGGGTTTGGTAGAGAGGAAGCTGAGAGAGAAGAGTGAAATGATGGTTGCTTCATCCGTCCAACTTACTGCTGGAAAGGAGGGGGTTTAATGATTTGACGGCTCATTGGGAATTACTGCGGCACTTTGATTGGGGTAGTCTACCGTGCAGTTGGGCACTCTACTACGAAGTAATTTACTACATGGTTGGGGGACCCTGATGATGGTTGTCCCACACGTCGGCGAAAGTGAGTAGCAAAGTTCCCAACAACCGTCGAGGAGGATTCGCACGGTAGAGCGAGTCCACTGTTTTTTCTGGAAAAAATGATTATAGCAAGCGTTTCCACTCTTACGATGGAGGAGTGCGAAACATGGTAGCCACTTGAACATACACAGTGCTCCTACTACTAGGCATGTGCAGTTGTTCATACGTCAGTACTACATAATCTTGTTGCTAGTGTAGTAAGATATGATGATAACAAATGATGTTGTGCGCATGTCAAATATATGAACAGTAATGTAAAATAGTACCACTTTTTCGACTGTCCCGTCGAGAATGAACGGTGAGATCAATGTTAACAAAACTAGATCTATAGCGCACGGGGAGTACGGTGCTATAGTACTCCATGAAACATGAACCATATGAAGCACGACGACTCAGTGTTAGGCAGGGTGTATGAAGGGTGCACGAGATGGGAGCAAAATTTCCCTTCTCAACCCACTTTTGCGTGTTTGGCAGAGTGCATGAAGGGTGCATGAGTCCACACTAGTAGCTTAACACAAATACACAAAGAGGGAACAACTACATTGAGATGAGAATGCAACCAAACACACCCACATGCTTTGTGCTATAGTGACTGATCTGCATCGTCTGAGTTTCATCCAACGGTCATGTTGCGTCGAGACATGGACATGCCCATGTAGAGGACACCTAAACACCACCAAAGTCCCTCTGCTTCTCGAGGCGCACGACGTTGGTGATGCAGGGAGCAACGGCCTGCAGAGCCCACTCCTGGTCGATGGGAGCCAGCTCATCAAAGAAGACATCGAATGGCATGAATGGATTCCAGTGAAGGAGCCCTAAGAGGATTCGCCCGACAACGGCGACAGCAGCCCACAACCCCTCCTTGTCCAGCTCCGCACCCACCATCGCGCGGAGACGGCTCAGCTCCTCGGAGATATAGGTGAAGAAGGAGACCAGGTCAGGAAGCCTCAACTCGTTGAAGTCGATGGAGTGGTCGAACGGGTTTAGCCTGACGGTCGGCATGGTCGGGCTGGCAGGACGGTAGGCATCGCGCAGCCGCAACACGTGTGTGGCAACTTGGTCCACCAAGTGGCCGAGGCGATCCTCGAACTCGTCACGATCGGCCCGCTCATGCTCCAGCCGTCTCCCTTGACAGCCTATCGTATCTCCTTCTTTCTGCAGCAACGTCGCCGACGCCTCGAGCATCTTTGTGGTGGACGCCTACCGCTTTTGAAGCTCCGTGAACTCCCGCACATAACGGAGGAGCATGGCACTCCTCTCCTCCTTGAGCTCATGGAGCTCCATGTCCTTGGCCCTGAGCTCTGCATCCTTGGCCTCGAGCTCCTGTGTTAGGCGCCTCACCTCAGACTCCGTGATCTATTGCGCCGCCATGGCACCAGGTAGAAGCAATGGGGAGAGGAAGCAAAGGGGGCAAAACGGCTGAAAGGCAATGCAATCTACGGGAAGGCGGAGGGAGCCAGTCGAGGAGCGGGGAATCTTTAGGTTTTCACCATGGGAAAACACCAGTCGATGACTTCTCACATGAGGGAGCAGTGGGTTTACAGGCAGAGTCATCGTAACTAATTACTGCCACGCCTGCTCCCGTCAACCAAAAAATTAAAAATCCTGCCGTGTATGCTCCCATCAATCAAAAAATTAAAAATCCTGCCGCGCCTGCCGCACCCAAAGACTAGAGCAATGCCGCAGTGGATATTTAAATTTACCTGCCGGCAAGGAGAAAAAAGGGTGAAAAAACAAATGTGGCGGCGGCCTAGCTAATCAGTCGCACTAGCCCAACTAGCTAGCCACCGTGCTTCACTGATGTACTCGGCGGGAAAGGTGGTCTTTCATGATTTGACGACTCATTTACTTGCTTCGGTGCTACGATCGAGGAGGACCCAGAAAATGCGTGGTAGGGCGTCCCACGTATCGGCAAGGAAGAATATATGCGTGCACTGCTTGGGAGGACCCCAAAACTGTGTGGTAGGGTGTCCCACGTCTCGGCACGGAGGAAAAATGCGAGTGTAAAAATATACTGTATCAGACGTAGTAGTAACTATGGTTCCACCTCGGGACCCAGCCAGTCGGTCGAAAACACCACACTAGCCACACAACTTCATCATGATAACATGGCACGGAGGATAGCTGTGGTTAGCTCTGTCTCGACCAGCCACAATGTCTCTTGTTCTAGGCGATTCTTATATTTTCGAAGCTTTTTTAGTTATAATACACCATGGCAAGCTAGTGCCGTTCTTCATGTGTGCCCGTGCGTCTAAAGGTTAGATGATGGAGAGCAGAGAGAGATTGCAGACCTGGGACCCACCAGTAAGTGAGTAAATGGTCATGCACATGTTGACGAGGCACTCCCTCTACTCTACTAAACGTAAGACTATATAAAATCAAGTTATGGGACAAAGTCAACAACCGTTGTTCTTTTAGGCCATCGACTTACTCTTTGTAGTCCAGGTTGCCAGTTTGAATCTTGTCTTTCAGATTTGTTAGTTTTAGGTCCAAATTTGATCAATGTAGGATGGTTTTTCAGTGGGACCCCCGTATGTTGTTCCGATATTTCAGTGTAGGATGGTTTTTTTGAACAAACATTTTGCATGGTTAGACAAGTAACAACACGAGTTACACGTATTTTGCAAGTTTACGAACAAAAATGACAGCGAGATAAAATATCTCATCCACCCCGCAGCTTAGATGCTATGGTGATATGAGTTTTTACATCGTTGGAACTGAGATTCAATGGCTTGGGAGTAGTCTTTGTAATTATGCGCAATTTCCAAACTCTCCAAGTTTTTTTGCAAATAAAACATTTAGGCCTCGTGTGTGCCGCTGCATCTTGGATCCAACGGCTCCCCATTGCTCATATTAGGTGCTCCCCATAGCTTAGCCGATACGGTGATACGAGCATCTAGGTCGTATGATCTGTGATTAGATGCCACATGCGTAGTACTTGCACTTTCTGCGCAATTCCCAAAATCTCTCAGGCGTATATTGCAAAAACATTCAAACCTCCCACTGTGAGCCATTAGATCTCCATGAAATCGTATCACCATAGAATCTACGGTGCAAGGGCACCTCATATTCTCCCGTGCGAGAAAACATCAGGTGCTCTCGCAGCTTGGACGCTACGGTGATACAAGCTTCGAGGTCGTTTGATCTAAGATACAATGGCATCTAAGCAGTCTTTGTGCTTGTAAGAAGTGGACGAACTCTTTGGGGGCTTTTCTGTAAAAAAACATTTGAACCACCGAGGAGTTGTTGGGTCACAAATCCAACGGATCCGAAGAGCTTGTATCACCAAAGCATCTAAGGTGTGGTAGCACATGATATTCTCACATACAGGAGAATATGATGTCCTCCTTCATCTTAGATGCTACGGTGATACGAGCTTCGAGGTCGTTGGATATGGGATCCAAGGGCATCTGAGTAGTTTTTGTACAAATTGTGTGCAATTCTCAAACTCATCAAGGTTTCCTGTAAAAATATTAAGACATCATGTGAGCTCCTATATCTCAGATCTACAAGCTCCAAGGAACTCGTATCAGTATATAGCATCTAAGCTGTGGGGGCACATGATATTCTCCCGGGGAGGAGGGGGGTGCAGAACCAATCAGCATTTGGGAGGGTGGGGACAAATATAATCTAAACAATCCTAAACACAGCTTCACAATTTTATCTAAGGTCGAGGGGTTAACCCCCGATAGTCTACATAGCTCCGCCTAAACACAACATTTGGATGTATTGTAGAACTAGACTTAATATTCATGTTTCAGTTTCCTGTTCATTTTGAATATTGAATTGAGGACCATGCATGTCTTACATTTTACTCCCTTCATTCCGAAATACTAGTCTTTTTAGAGATTTCAAATGGACTGCCACATACGGATGTATATAGACATATTTTAGAGTGTAGATTCACTCATTTTGCTCCGTATGTAGTCACTTGTTGAAATCTCTAAAAGACTAATATTTAGGAACAAAAGGAGTATTTTTGAATTTGTGTCATACATGCATGGTTTGGAAAAATAGATGCACTATACTTATTGGATTGTTGTCGTGTTCGCATGTGTCTGTGTGTCTGTGTGTGGTCATATGCTTGATACATACAAATTTTTCTCACCATCATACCCTTGATCTTTTAAATTTGAATTTGCAATGAAAAACTTACTAGGGATACCATGAAATGTGAAATCCACATTGAGATCAATATGTCACAAACTCACTCTAATTCAAGAACTCATCATAAATCAATTACCACGTTGAGATTACTATTTTCATGTAAAATACGGGCATTGTAATACACATAGATTCGTTCGGCAATTTGAAAGATTCATTTCGTATACTCAAATGGTAGGACCCAACGGCGTACCAGCCAGACCTTGGCTCGTGTTGATCCTCAAAAAAAGAAAAAAAACCGGGCTCGTGTTGATCCTAAAAAAAATAAAAAAACCGGGCTCGTGTTGATCCTAAAAAAACTAGGCTCGTGTCCTTTTGGTGGTGTGCGTGGTACGCACATTAGCCAACCCCAACCAGTCGAGCTTTCGCATTTCGAGTCGAAATATCTGGCGGCCAGAATTCCAGCCCTAGGAAATTCCCCTCATGTCTCCGGTCCATAGTGACTACCGATGAACAATGGAGGGATGCTTTAGTAACTAGACAACGTTACCTACCGTGCGGAGCACGGTTCAATTCCCCCGGTTGCCACTACCCAAGGTCACCCGTCAACTGCATTGCCTAGTACTAATAGGAGTACTACACCAGGATGAGCACAGAATTGAGCCCGTTTGCTCGTGCCTAGTACTTGACCTAATATATCAGGCAATGCACTGGTACAGAGGGATTATCCTTTTACTCTGATATATAACTTGTCTGAAGTCTAACTAAGCAAAATGTTTGACCAAATCCTTTCTTAAGAAATACAACAGGAAAGATGTATCGCTTGAAAATTTATTGCATGATGCAGGTTATTATATTGTTTCGAATCCTGGATATTAAATTTCAGAAAATCCAAAAGTGACTAGAAATTCATGAAACTGAGCATCGTCACGTTATATGGCACAAATATTCCTACGTAATTTTTTCTTCAATTTGAGACAGGCTGCTTATGTGAAGTTGCACAAATGAGGAGCCAAGGTATTTATTGAAATCATGGGCATTTACGTCCCGCCACGAGTCCCGCTTCTCATCGGCAGGTGCCGTCCGAGAAAGCGTGTGAGTCGACGGAAGGCATGCGAGCAGACTGCTGCGCCGGCTGACGGGAGGCGTGCGAGCAGACCGCTGCTCAGGCTCACTGGGAGGCGAGCCCTTCGACCAGGCTCTACCGCCCACCTTCATCCCAACCGCTCCCACTTTTAATCTCACCAGCGCCGCAGTTTAAAATCAACCCAGCACTACCCAGTATCGCTACAATCATCTCTCTTCCTCTCCAATTCTCCTGGCGTCTACCTCCAACCAACCTGACCTAACCGTACGCCATGCCGCATCACGGTGGTTTGCCCTTAGTCTTCCAGTTTCCCGAGGAAGACACCCAGCAGGAGTCTCAAGAACATAAGGCGCTTTGGGGCGAGCTTGAACCGGCCTTGCGGGAAGACGTCGCGCCTGTCCTCGCTCCCGTTCTGGCTCCCTCGCCCCGACTGCGCCAGCGCCCATCCCCATGGCATTGATGGGCTGGGAGTCGCAAATTGTCGCCGAGCTTGATGCCACGGGGTTCCACAAGGTCCCCGCCCACTTTCACGCGCTCGTGCACCTGCCAGCGCATGCGTCTGCACGTGCACTGACGTGCGCACCCATGCCGGTGCCCGTGCACATGAATGTCTCCGCCGCGCCGTTGCCAGTGCCTGTCCCTGTGCGGGTGCCAGTGCCCCCTCAGCGGCATGGATGGTCGCCGTCGACCGCTTCCTTGCACCAACGCCAGTCGCCTCCTCCCGCCAGTTGACTCGCTCCTGGATACCGAAGTCTAGAACATTGTGGCCTTACTTGAAGATAGGGCCAACGTCCAGGAGTACGCCAACAACGGCGCAAGACGCCGCCGTCGCCGTCGGTCAGTGGCCCGACGACACACAAAGCACGGCAGAGGAGCCGCTTCCCACCGCAAGATGCCCCCGCCGCGTAATCTAAATTTGCCATGAAAAACGTTCGGATTGCCATGCTTAAAATCCAAATGTTTATCATTTCTGTTTATTTAGATCGATCGTTGTATGAATGTAAAGTCGGAGTCAGACCGAATGAAATCTATGGTTTGATCGATTGAATGTTCTGCTAGAGCTGTATCAAATTAAATATAAAATGTCATGAAGCCACATGTATTCCTTCTCATCCAATAACCTAGACTGCTTCAATGTCGAGCGCTCAACACGTTTAGCGTGCAGTTAATTTCATGCCAAAAATAGTGCTAATCGCATAATAACACGCAAATAATATCCTACTTAATATCTGCATGCACTTACTATACTTACAAATTAATGTGCATTGCACATACACATTGACCAGTACTACTAGTACGTGAAACTGGTGCCGTAACTTGTGAATGCGTCCAGATATGGTCAACGACAACATCGTCCGCGAGTTCTTTGTGTTTGCCCATGCGTCTAAACGCAGAAGGGGAGGAGAGAGAGAGCACACATGGAACCCACCAGTAAGTGAAGGTGAATAGTACTACGTGCTAACGAGCCGGTCCCACTAATGTACTAAAAATAATATTACATGTTATCCATTAAATAGGATGTGGTAATATAAAAACATTATATGAACAAAGGGGGGTACAACAAACATTGTTGTTCTACGTATGTTGCCTATTGACGTGCGGCTTGAAGGCCCTGGTCGCATGTTCGATCCTCGTCCTTTATTTTTTAATTTGTATATGGGTCCAAATTTGTTTCATGGCAGGTGGGCCCCTCGGCGTATAGTTTGTAGCAATTTAATTTGTGGGTCGAAACTTGTTCCATTCCAGGTGGACTATGGTGTGTAGTTTCGTAGCTTATTTGTAATAATTAAAGAGAACAATAGAGTTTTTTACAATAATACCATGTGCGACGTTGAAGATGAGAAAGGACGTGCGAGAGAGCGATGAATGAGCCAGAGGGAAATCAATTGGGGGAGGTGCGGGGGTTGCAACGGTGTTCGGAGTAGTTGTGGGCCGAATGCTACGGAAATATAATCTAAACCCACCGGAATAAATGCCTACACAAATTAATCCAAGGTTGGAGTCCCCCTCACAATGTAAATAGCTCCGGCTTTGCGAGGGATGGAGAGGTAGCTTCAATGTGTGGAAGATACGGCGTGAGAAAGCGAGGTCAATCGAGAGACATATAGATAGAGAGACAAAATGAGTGTGGTCCGACATTCATTGAAAAGATATATATATATATCCTCTGGAGAGATATTGTCGGATTGAGCTTTTGGGAAGGGTGAGGGCTGTAAGATAGAGCTTGAGAGATGATCCAGACACATACATGTAGATATATTTTTGTGCGTCGGAGGAAGCAAGGTCAATCGATTACATGTATAAAGGGAGACAGATTGAGCGCGTGTGGGTCGTCGTGCGGTTGAAAGAGTGAGACGGGTTGGAGAGAGTGACCTAGATACAAAATGTGCATGAGAGAGTATACACTATGAATATGTCGATTTGGGCTCAAACATGGAGATATATCGTTTGTGTCCGAGAAAGAGCGAGATTAATCGAGACATACAGAGAGAGAGGGAGGGAGAGAGCGAGCGAGAGGGAGAGAGAGAGAGATTGAGCGAGTGTAGTCTGCCATGAGGTCGGAAGAGTGAGGGTGACTTGGATGGACTGACCTAGACAGACAATCTGCGTGAGAGAGCATACAGTGTGTCGATCGAGGCCCGAACAAGGAGATATATCATTTGTGTGTGAAAGAAAACTAGGTTAATCGAGACTGAGATAAAGAGAGCGAGATTGAGAGAGAGTGGCCCGCCGTGCGAAAGAAAGAGTGAGACAGTCTCGAGGTAGTGACCTAGATAGACAAATGCATGCATGCGCACGAGAGGTTGGGGGGCTAGATAGGTATCACATCCCTAGTCTTGGTCTACTCTAGGCTAGCCCTTCATGTGTGCATCATGTTTAAATTTTGAAATGAACTTGAAATGGGGGATGTTCAAACCCTAGCATAAAAAGGAATCCACCAGGTTCAACTAAAATATTTTTCAGTGAACCCAAATGGCCTTCAAAAATGTTCATCATTTTTAGAAAATGCTGGAAATAGCAACCAGAGGTGATGCACATTTTTGCATGACATTTTGGATTGTTGAATTAACACATATTGTATTTTGAATTGGAGCAAATAAATACTATAAATACTTTATTGCTCCAATAATTCTGATTTTTGTTGAGGGGCTTTGGAATAATCCTTTTAGTCCCTGCAAAATTTATCAGAAGCAACAAAATTATTTGGTTCAAAAACGAAATTAAAACAAATGTCAGAAATAGAAAACAAAAACAAAATAGAGAAAAGGAGAAACTTACCTTGCGTCTCCAGCCGGCCCAGCACTGTGCGGCCCACTGGCCCAACCGCCACTCATCGTCCTCCTGGCGACGATAGAAGGGCGAGGGGCAAGCGCTCGCCGCCCGTGCGCATGGGCGCCATGCCACCTTCCTGCTTGCTCGTCCCCCTCGATGCTCTGGCCTCTCTGGATGTCGCCACGACGCACCCCGGACCCCTCTCACTCTCCCTCATGTCGATCCCCTCCTCTGCTGCCTCCCTCTCGCTCTACACCTCGTGGCCGAGCGCTACCGTCGCCGCTGTTGCCGCACCCACCGCCACGGCCTCGCCCCTCCGTCGTGCCCACGAGCTTCGTGCCGTCGTCCTCATCTTCTCCGTCAAGCCATGCGTCTCCGGACGCCCTGTGGAGCCGCCACCAGCCGCACGAGATTGCCGTCACCGTTCTGCCCATGTTGGACCTCCCCCGAGCTCTCTGACGCCTCCGCTGGATCCGATGTGAGCCTCACCACCATTTCCCCCTCTCCTTTTTGTCACTCGCGCCGTAGACGTGCTAACCACCGGACCCGAGCGGTTGCGCCGCCGTGGATCCTCACCGTCGTGCCCAGAGCCATCGCAGCTTGCGCCCGCGCATGCCATCGCACTCAGGAGCCTCCCAGAAGACCAAAGCCGCCGCCCGCAGCTCCTTCCATGCCCTGCAGCACCCCGCGCGCACCTGGCCATGCTCCGGCCGCTGCCCCGAGCTCGTTCCCGGCAAGCTCAGGCCACCCCGCCTCTCTCGCTTGCTCCAAACGACGCGGACAAGCCCTGGCTCCTCGCCTGTGGCCTCTGCCACCCAAATGGTCGCCAGAGCGACGAACCCGATGCGCTCCATCGTGTTTGGCCTCGCCGGCGACTAACCGCCGGTCAAACCGGTCAACCAGCGCTAATTAGATTAGAAATAACCCCTTCTGTTTAACACTGTGTCACTGACATGTGGACCCTACATGTCAGGTTTGACTCTAGTCAGTGCCTTTGACTTGCTGACGCATGCATGACGTAGTGCTGACGCAATAAAGCTTTTCTGGGTTTAATTAAATCAGGAAATTCCAGAAATTTAGCAAAACTTCTAAAATTCATATAAATTCAACCGTAGCTCAGATTGAAATAATTTATATATGAAAAATGATTAGAAAAATCTAATCTATCCGTCTGTACTAATTTCATGCATGTTAGAGCAATTTAACCCTGTTGTTTATATCAAAACATGATAAAGCATTACATAAATTCATAGGATGAGTTTGGAGTTGAACCTTTGGTTCAAAATGACTCAAACCTATCTGGTCTTAGTTGCATTAGCTCAGCCACAGTATATTGCCATGTCATGATCATGCATCATATTGTGCATTGCATTGATTGTCTTCTTCCTTGTTTGCCGGTAATTGCCCCTCTTAGTAGATGACGTTCCGACGATGAGTTTGATGACATCGATGAAGAACTATACTATCTTCAGAAGTACCAGGCAAGCAAAACCCCCTTGTTCATTCTGATACAATCCCACTCTCTCGCTCCTGCTCTCTTTTACTGCATTAGGACAACAATGTTTCAACTATTACATGATGCGGTAGCTGAACCCCTTTCCCCTGCATGACCTGTCATTGCCATAGTAAATAGATGAAACCCACTAGCATGAGTAGGAGTTGTTTGAGCCTTGATGTGCCTACTCTTTCATGCTTGTCTGTCATGCCTGCTATTGCTTAGACTCGAGTCAGGTCCGGTTCACGGGGATGAATTGGAGGTGTGTGAACATGTCCTACTATTGAGAGCTAAGTGTGTGAACACGATTTGGTAAAGGTATCGGTGAGAGGCCATGTAGGAGTACATGGTGGGTTGTCTCATTGAAGTTGTCCTTAGGAACTGAGTTCCGTGTTTGTGATCCATGAACAACTACTACCATGCATTGGAATTCTTAAGTGCCCCTCTTGACTTATTAATCAACATGGTCTCTGTCTAGGAGTTGCAACTAGTTTCTGGTGTTTGTAGGTAGTGTTAGTAGTCTACCAAGTGGCACCCGGTACAGGTGGGCTTGGGACATACTAGGCACCGTGGCTGGGTATGCCAAGCGTCGCCCGTTTGGTGGGCTTGGTGTTGGGGAACATAGCAGAATTTTAAAATTTTCTATGCATCACCAAGATTAATCTATGGAGTCATCTAGCAACAAGGGAGAGGGGAGTGCATCTACATACCCTTGTAGATCGCGAGCGGAAGCGTTCAAGAGAACGGGGTTGATGGAGTCGTACTCGTCGTGATCCAAATCAACGATGACCGAGCGCCGAACGGACGACACCTCCGCATTCAACACACGTACGGTTGGGAAGATGTCTCCTCCTTCTTGATCCACCAAGGGGAAGGAGAGGTTGATGGAGATCCAGCAGCACGGCAGCGTGGTGGTGGAAGCAGCGGTGATCTCGGCAGGGCTTCGCCAAGCTTCAACGACAGAGAGAGAGAGGTGTTACGAGGGAGAGGGAGGCGCCAAGGCTTGGGTGTGGCTGCCCTCCCTCCCCCCCACTATATATAGGACCCCTAGGGGGGCGCCGGCCCTAGGAGATCCAATCTCCAAGGGGGGCGGTGGCCAAGGGGGGGGGACTTGCCCCCCAAGTCAGGTGGGGCGCCCCCCACCCTTAGGGTTTCCAACCCTAGGCGCAGGGGGGCTCATGGGGGGCGCACCAGCCCATCAGAGGCTGGTTCCCCTCCCACTTCAGCCCATGGGGCCCTCCAGGATAGGTGGCCCCACCCGGTGGACCCCCGGGACCCTTCCGGTGGTCCTGGTGCAATATCGATTACCCCCGAAACTTTCCCGATGGCCGAAACTGGACTTCCTATATATAAACCTTCACCTCCGGACCATTTCGGAACTCCTCTTGACGTCCAGGATCTCATCCGGGACTCCGAACAACTTTCGGGTTATTGCATACTAACATCTCTACAACCCTAGCGTCACCGAACCTTAAGTGTGTAGACCCTATGGGTTCGGGAGACATGCAGACATGACCGAGACGACTCTTCGGTCAATAACCAACAGCGGGATCTGGATACCCATGTTGGCTCCCATATGTTCCACGATGATCTCATCGGATGAACCACGATGTCGAGGATTCAATCAATCCTGTATTCAATTCCCTTTGTCAATCGGTACGTTACTTGCCCGAGATTCAATCGTCGGTATCCCAATACCTCATTCAATCTCGTTACCGGCAAGTCACTTTACTCGTACCATAATGCATGATCCCGTGACCAAAAACTTGGTCACATTGAGCTCATTGTGATGATGCATTACCGAGTGAGCCCAGAGATACCTCTCCGTTATACGGAGTGACAAATCTCAGTCTCGATCCGTGTCAACCCAACAGATACTTTCGGGGATACCTGTAGTGTACCTTTATAGTCACCCAGTTATGTTGTGACGTTTGGTACACCCAAAGAACTCCTACAGCATCCGGGAGTTACACGATCTCATGGTCTAAGGAAATGATACTTGACATTGGAAAAGCTCTAGCAAACGAACTACACGATCTTGTGCTATGCTTAGGATTGGGTCTTGTCCATCACATCATTCTCCTAATGATGTGATCCCGTTATCAATGACATCCAATGTCCATTGTCAGGAAACCATGACTATCTATTGATCAACGAGCTAGTTAACTAGAGGCTCACTAGGGACATGTTATGGTCTATGTATTCACACATGTATTATGATTTCCGGATAACACAATTATAGCATGAATAATAGACAATTATCATGAACAAGGAAATATAATAATAATCATTTTATTATTGCCTCTAGGGCATATTTCCAATAGTCTCCCACTTGCACTAGAGTCAATAATCTAGTTACATTGTGATGAATCGAACACCCATAGAGTTCTGGTGTTGATCATGTTTTGCTTGCGGAAGAGGTTTAGTCAACGGATCTGCGACATTTAGATCCGTATGTACTTTGCAAATATCTATGTCTCCATCTTGAACATTTTCACGAATGGAGTTGAAGCGACGCTTGATGTGCCTGGTCTTCTTGTGAAACCTGGGCTCCTTGGCAAGGGCAATAGCTCCAGTGTTGTCACAGAAGAGAGTGATCGGCCCCGATGCATTGGGTATGACTCCTAGGTCGGTGATGAACTCCTTCATCCAGATTGCTTCATGCGCTGCCTCCGAGGTTGCCATGTACTCCGCTTCACATGTAGATCCCGCCACGACGCTTTGCTTGCAACTGCACCAGCTTACTGCCCCACCATTCAAAATATACATGTATCCGGTTTGTGACATAGAGTCATCCAGATCTGTGTCGAAGCTAGCATCGACGTAACCCTTTATGACGAGCTCCTCGTCAGCTCCATATACGAGAAACATATCCTTAGTCCTTTTCAGGTACTTTAGGATGTTCTTGACCACTGTCCAGTGTTCCATGTCGGGATTACTTTGGTACCTTCCTACCAAACTCACGGCAAGGTTTACATCAGGTCTGGTACATAGCATGGCATACATGATAGACCCTATGGCTGAGGCATAGGGGACGACACTCATCTTTTCTCTATCTTCTACCGTGGTCGGACATTGAGCTCAGCTCAATTTCACACCTTGCAACACAGGCAAGAACCCCTTCTTGGACTGATCCATATTGAACTTCTTCAATATCTTATCAAGGTATGTGCTTTGTGAAAGACCTATGAGGCATCTCGATCTATCTCTATAGATCTTGATGCCTAATATGTAAGCAGCTTCTCCAAGGTCCTTCATTGAAAAACACTTATTCAAGTAGGCCTTAATACTGTCCAAAAGTTCTATATCATTTCCCATCAAAAGTATGTCATCCACATATAATATGAGAAATTCTACAGAGCTCCCACTCACTTTCTTGTAAATGCAGGTTTCTCCATAAGTCTGCATAAACCCAAACGCTTTGATCATTTCATTAAAGCGAATGTTCCAACTCTGAGATGCTTGCACCAGCCCATAGATGGAGTGCTGGAGCTTGCATACCTTGTTAGCATTCTTAGGATCGACAAAACCTTCCGGCTGCATCATATACAATTCTTCCTTAAGAAAGCCGTTAAGGAATGCCGTTTTGACGTCCATTTACCATATCTCATAATCATAGTATGCGGCAATTGCTAACATGATTCGGACGGACTTCAGCTTCGCTATGGGTGAGAAGGTCTCATCGTAGTCAACCCCTTGAACTTGTGGATAACCCTTAGCGACAAGTCAAGCCTTATAGATGGTAACATTACCATCCACGTCCGTCTTCTTCTTAAAGATCCATTTATTCTTTATCGCTCACCGATCATCGGGCAAGTTTGTCAAAGTCCATAATTTGTTTTCATACATGGATTGCATGGCTTCAAGCCATTTGTTGGAATCTGGGCCCGCCATTGCTTCTTCATAGTTCGAAGGTTCATCGTTGTCTAACAACATGATTTCCAGGACAGGGTTGCCATACCATTCTGGTGTGGAACGTATCCTTGTGGACCTTCGAAGTTCAGTAGCAACTTGATCCGAAGTACCTTGATCATCATCATTAACTTCCTCTCTAGTCGGTGCAGGCACCACAGGAACATCTTCCTGAGCTGCGCTACTTTCCGGTTCAAGAGGCAGTACTTCATCGAGTTCTACTTTCCTCCCACTTACTTCTCTCGAGAGAAACTCTTTCTCCAAAAAGGACCCATTCTTGGCAACAAAGATCTTGCCTTCGGATCTGAGGTAGAAGGTATACCCAATGGTTTCCTTAGGGCATCCTATGAAGACGCATTTTTCTGACTTGGGTTCGAGCTTTTCAGGTTGAAGTTTCTTGACATAAGCATCGCATCCCCAAACTTTTAGAAATGGCAACTTAGGTTTCTTCCCAGACCATAATTCATACGGTATCGTCTCAACGGATTTAGACGTTGCCCTATTTAAAGTGAATGTAGCTGTCTCTAGAGCGTATCCCCAAAATGATAGCGGTAAATCAGTGAGTGACATCATAGATCGCACCATATCCAATAGAGTGCGATTACCACGTTCGGACACACCGTTACGCTGAGGTGTTCTAGGCGACATGACTTGTGAAACGATTCCACATTTCCTTAAGTGCGTACCAAATTCGTGACTTAAATATTCTCCCCCGCGATCTGATCGTAATAATTTTATATTTCGGTCACGTTGATTCTCTACCTCATTCTGAAATTCCTTGAACTTTTCAAAGGTCTCAGACTTGTGTTTCATCAAATAGACATACCCATATCGACTTAAGTCATCAGTGAGAGCGAGAACATAACGATAGACACCACGAGCCTCAACGCTCATTGGACCACACACATCAGTATGTATAATTTCCAATAAGTTGGTTGCTCGCTCCATTGTTCCGGAGAATGGAGGCTTGGCCATTTTACCCATGAGGCATGGTTCGCACGTGTCAAATGATTCGAAATCAAGAGACTCCAAAAGTCCATATGTATGGAGCTTCTTCATGCTTTTGACACCGATGTGACCAAGGCGGCAGTGCCACAGATATGTGGGACTATCATTATCAATCTTAAATCTTTTGGTATTCACACTATGAATATGTGTAACATCACGTTCGAGATTCATTAAGAATAAACCATTGAACAGCGGGGCATGACCATAAAACATATCTCTCATATAAATAGAACAACCATTATTCTCGGATTTAAATGAGTAGCCATCTCATATTAAACGAGATGCAGATACAATGTTCATGCTCAAAGCTGGCACTAAATAACAATTATTGAGGTTTAAAACTAAACCCGTAGGTAAATGTAGAGGTAGTGTGCCGACGGCGATCACATCGACCTTGGAACCATTCCCGACGCGCATCGTCACCTCATCCTTCGCCGGTCTCCGTTTATTCCGCAACTCCTGTTTTGAGTTACAAATATGAGCAACCGCACCGGTATCAAATACCCAGGAGCTACTACGAGTACTGGTAAGGTACACATCAATTACATGTATATCACATATACCTTTAGTGTTGCCGGCCTTCTTGTCCGCTAAGTATTTGGGGCAGTTCCGCTTCCAGTGTCCCTTTCCCTTGCAACAAAAGCACTCATTCTCAGGTTTGGGTCCATTCTTTGGCTTCTTCCCGGCAACTGACTTACCGGGCGCGGCAACTCCCTTGCCGTCCTTCTTGAAGTTCTTCTTACCCTTGCCTTTCTTGAAACTAGTGGTTTAATTGACCATCAACACTTGATGTTCCTTTTTGATTTCCACCTCCGCTGATTTCAGCATTGAAAATACTTTAGGAATAGTTTTCACCATCCCCTGCATATTGTAGTTCATCACAAAGCTCTTGTAGCTAGGTGGGAGCGACTGAAGGATTCTGTCCATGACTGCCTCGTCCGGGAGGTTAATGTCCAGCTGGGACAAGCGATTGTGCAACCCAGACATTTTGAGTATGTGCTCACTGACAGAACTATTTTCCTCCATCTTACAACTGTAGAACTTGTCAGAGACTTCATATCTCTCGACCCGGGCATGAGCTTGGAAAACCATTTTCAGCTCTTCGAACATCTCATATGCTCCGTGTTGCTCAAAACGCATTTGGAGCCCCGGTTCTAAGCTCTAAAGCATGCCGCACTGAACGAGGGAGTAATCATCAGCACGTGACTGCCAAGCGTTCATAACATCTTGGTTCTTTGGGATGGGTGCCTGACCTAGCGGTGCTTCTAGGACATATGCTTTCTTGGCAGCTATGAGGATGATCCTCAGGTTCCGGACCCAGTCCGTATAGTTGCTGCCATCATCTTTCAGCTTGGTTTTCTCTAGGAACACGTTGAAGTTGAGGTTGACATGAGCGTTGGACATTGGATCTACAAGACATTTTGCAAAGGTTTTTAGACTAAGTTCATGATAATTAAGTTCATCTAATCAAATTATTTAATGAACTCCCACTCAGATTAGACATCCCTCTAGTCATCTAAGTGATACATGATCCGACTCAACTAGACCGTGTCCGATCATCACGTGAGACGGACTAGTCATCATCGGTGAACATCTCCATGTTGATCGTATCTTCCATACGACTCATGTTCGACCTTTCGGTCTCTTGTGTTCCAAGGCCATATATGTACATGCTAGGCTCATCAAGTCAACCTAAGTGTTTTGCATGTGTAAATCTGGTTTACACCCGTTGTATGTGAATGTTAGAATCTATCACACCCGATCATCACGTGGTGCTTCGAGACAACGAACTTTCGCAACAGCGCATAGCTAGGGGGAACACTTTCTTGAAATTATTGTGAGGGATCATCTTATTTACTACCATCATTCTAGGCAAATAAGAAGCAAAAACATGATAAACATCACATGCAATCAAATAGTGACATGATATGGCCAATATCATTTGCTCCTTTTGATCTCCATCTTCGGGGCGCCATGATCATCATCGTCACCGGCATGACACCATGATCTCCATCATCGTGTCTTCATGAAGTTGTCTCGTCATCTATTACTTCTACTACTATGACTAACGGTTAGCAATAAAGTAAAGTAATTACATGACGTTTATGTTGACACGCAAGTCATAAATAAATTAAGACAACTCCTATGGCTCCTACCGGTTGTTGTACTCATCGACATGCAAGTCGTGATTCCTATTACAAGAACATGATCAATCTCATACATCACATATCATTCATCACATCCTTTTGGCCATATCACATCACATGGCATATGCTGCAAAAACAAGTTAGACGTCGTCTAATTGTTGTTGCAAGTTTTTTACGTGGCTGCTATAGGTTTCTAGCAAGAACGTTTCTTACCTACGCCAAAACCACAACGTGATATGCCAATTTATATTTACCCTTCATAAGGACCCTTTTCATCGAATCCGATCCGACTAAAGTGGGAGAGACAGACACCCGCTAGCCACCTTATGCAACTAGTGCATGTCAGTCGGTGGAACCAGTCTCACGTAAGCGTACGTGTAAGGTCGGTCCGGGCCGCTTCATCCCACGATGCCGCCGAATCAATATAAGACTAGTAATGGCAAGTAAATTGACAAAATCGACGCCCACAATAACTTGTGTTCTACTTGTGCATAGAAACTACGCATAGACCTGGCTCATGATGCCACTGTTGGGGAACGTAGCCGAAATTTAAAATTTTCTACGCATCACCAAGATTAATCTATGGAGTCATCTAGCAACGAGGGAGAGGGGAGTGCATCTACATACCCTTGTAGATCGCGAGCGGAAGCGTTCAAGAGAACGGGGTTGATGGAGTCATACTCGTCGTGATCCAAATCACCGATGACCGAGCGTCGAACGGACGGCACCTCCACGTTCAACACACGTACGGTTGGGAAGACGTCTCCTCCTTCTTGATCCAGCAAGGGGAAGGAGAGGTTGATGGAGATCCAGCAGCACGACGGCGTGGTGCTGGAAGCAGCGGTGATCTCGGCAGGGCTTCGCCAAGCTCCAACAATAGAGAGAGAGAGAGAGAGAGAGAGGTGTTACGAGGGAGAGGGAGGCGCCAAGGCTTGGGTGTGGCTACCCTCCCTCCCCCCACTATATATAGGATCCCTACGGGGGCGCTGGCCCTAGGAGATCCAATCTCCAAGGGGGGCGGCGGCCAAGGGGGGGGGGACTTGCCCCTCAAGTCAGGTGGGGCGCCCCCAACCCTTAGGGTTTCCAACCCTAGGCACAGGGGGAGGCCCATGGGGGCGCACTAGCCCACCAGGGGCTGGTTCCCCTCCCACTTCAGCCTATGGGGCCCTCCGGGATAGGTGGTCCCCACCCGGTGGACACCCGGGACCCTTCCGGTGGTCCCGGTACAATACCGATTACCCCCGAAACTTTCCCGATGGCCGAAACTGGACTTCCTATATATATAAATCTTCACCTCTGACCATTTCGGAACTCCTCGTGATGTCCGAGATCTCATCCGGGACTTCGAACAACTTTCGGGTTACGACATACTCACATCTCTACAACCCTAGCGTCACCGAACCTTAAGTGTGTGGACCCTATGGGTTCGGCAGACATGCAGACATGACCAAGATGACTCTCCGGTCAATAACCAATAGCGGAATCTGGATACCCATCTTGGCTCCCACATGTTCCATGATGATATCATCGGATGAACCACGATGTCGAGGATTCAATCAATCCTGTATTCAATTCCCTTTGTCAATCGGTACGTTACTTGCCCGAGATTCGATCGTCGGTATCCCAATACCTCGTTCAATCTCGTTACTGGCAAGTCACTTTACTCGTACCGTAATGCGTGATCCCATGACCAAACACTTGGTCACATTGAGCTCATTGTGATGATGCATTACTGAGTGGGCCCAGAGATACCTCTCCATCATACGGAGTGACAAATCCCAGTCTCGATCCGTGTCAACCCAACAGATACTTTCGGGGATACCTGTAGTATACCTTTATAGTCACCCAGTTACGTTGTGACGTTTGGTACACCCAAAGCACTCCTACGGCATCCGGGAGTTACACGATCTCATGGTCTAAGGAAATGATACTTGACATTGGAAAAGCTCTAGCAAACGAACTACACGATCTTGTGCTATGCTTAGGATTGGGTCTTGTCCATCACATCATTCTCCTAATGATGTGATCCCGTTATCAATGACATCCAGTGTCCATAGTTAGGAAACCATGACTATCTATTGACAACGAGCTAGTTAACTAGAGGCTCACTAGGGACATGTTATGGTCTATGTATTCATACATGTATTATGATTTCCGGATAACACAATTATAGCATGAATAATAGACAATTATCATGAACAAGGAAATATAATAATAATCATTTTATTATTTCCTATAGGGCATATTTCCAACACTTGGAACCCTGTACACATCATTTGGGGCTGTGAGCGACACCCCAGCCGGATCTCCTTGCGGATGGAACCCAAATAGGCGATAAACCTGGACGAGAGACTTGTGTGGTTAGTCCGGTCGTGGCTGACTCCCTCGCCAGGCTTCCACTTGAAGGTTGCCGAGATACACGACGTGTACATGGTGGTAAGTGGCGAGAGTGTGTGTGAACAAGTACACCCTTGCAGGGTTAACATCATCTATTCGAATAGCCGTGTCCGCAGTGAAGGACTTCTGGGTTGCCTGTACAGTTCATAGATAACTTGAAGTAGATACTCTAAAATGCGCAAGATAAGCGTGTGTGCTATGGATGGCCTTCTGGTAGGGAGACGGGAGCGGATCCATAGTGGTGTATTGATATGGTGAATATGTGGACTCATGTGCGCCACCTCAAAGAGTTACTTGCAGTCGTAGTTCAGGATAGCCACCGTGTCAAAGCTGGCTTGCTGCAGTCAAACTCCACCACCCCTTTGTTTATACTGATGCATATGTAGCTAGTTCTGATGTAAGTCTTGCTGGGTACATTTGTACTCATGTTTTCTTAATTTATGTTTAGCACTTAGACTTCAGTATCATTAGTAGTTCCGCATGGACTTCAATGTATAGCTTGTAACCTCAGCTACGACCTTGTACCCTCTGCAGGGTCGTGTAGATTGTCAGGCTTCTCAGCCTTTTCATTTGTAGATGTCTATACTCAGGCAGGTTTTTGCTTCCACTTGATGCTTGTATGCTCTGTATGTTGGGTCATGAGACCCATGTTTTTAATACTCGGCTCCTCGGAGCCTAATGAATAAATACTCTGAGTCATAGAGTCTTGTTGTGATGCCATGTTGTATTTGCACATATCGAGCATATTATGTGTATGATTGAAATGCTTGGTATGTGTGGGATCCGACAACCTAGTTGTCCATCCTTGGTAGCCTCTCTTATGGGGAAATGTAGTCTGGTGTTTCCACTGAGCCATGGTGGTCTGCTACAGCCTGGTTTACCGGAGTCCTGCTAGCCCAGTTACTACTGCTCCGAAACACTTAGACTGGCCGGCATGTGTCCCACTTTGTTCTTGTGTTTGTCCCTTCGGGGAAATGTCACGTGGTGATTTCCAGCGTCCTGCTAGCCTACTACAGCCCGGGTTGCCGGAGTCCTGTTAGCCTAGTTGCTACAACCCGGATTCACATGTTGATGACCGACACGTTCGAGATTGGGTCATGTATGCCTGTCCCTGTAAGTTAGTGCCACTTTGGGTTCACGACTAGTCAAGTCGGCCCGGGTTCTCTATCATATGGATGCTAGCGACACTATCATACGTGAGCCAAAAGGTGCAAACGGTCCCGGGCTAGGTAAGGTGGCACTTGTCGGAATACCGTGCGTGAGGCCGCAATGTGATATGATGTGTTACATGCTAGATCGGTGTGACTTAGAATCGAGGTCCTGACAGATTTGGTATCAGAGCCTGACTGCCAAGCCAAACTGGTCGAAGTCGAGTCTAGAAATGCTTTAGTTATATAAGGGAATTGATTGGGGAAGGGAACGTAAGGCTCTTTTTACTCCTTTATCCTATGCGTTCTGATCTGGGTCATCCTCTTCTCTTCTACGGGGATTAGGAACTAGGCTTTCTGTCGGGACCCCGATCCTAAGTCACACCGATCTAGCATGTAACATTTCATATCACTTTGCGGCCTCACGCACGGTATTCCCACGGGTGCCACCTTACCTGGCCCGGGACCGTTTGCGCCTTTTGGCTCACGTATATGATAGTGTCGCTAGCATCCATATGACAGAGAACCCGGCCGACATGACTAGTCGTGAACCCAAAGTGGCACTAACTTCCAGGGACAGGCATACATGAATCAACCTCGAGCATGTCGTCAACAGCATATGAATCCGGGCTGTAGCACTGGGCTAACAGGACTCCGGTGAACCCGGGCTGTAGCAGGCTAGGCAGGACTCCGGATGTCACCGCGTGACATTTCCCGAAGGGACAGACAGAGGAATGAAGTGAATCACATGCCGGCCAGTCAAGTGTTCTGGAGCAGTAGTGCTGGGCTAGCAGGACTCCGGTGAACCGGGCTGTAGCGGACTACTATGGCTCATGGAAGCACAAGACTACATTTCCCCATAAGAGAGGCTACCAGGGATAAACAACTAGGTTGTTGGATCCCACACATAGCAATACACGTTACACGTATGCATAACATGCAAGTATGTGTTGTACAACATGGCATCACAAAATAACTCAAACTCATATAGATAAAGGCCCAGAAGAGCCACATAGCATTCAATACAAACAGGGGTCTCATGACCCATCATTCAGAGCATTAAAGCAACAGAAGCATTACATGTCTGAGTACAGACAACTACAAAAGGAAAAGACTAAGAAGCCTGACTAAACACGACTCTCCCAAGGGTACAAGATCGTAGCTGGGATACAAGCTACTCGTAGAAGTCACTAGTGTAACCCACTGCAAAACATAAATAAGCAAATGTGAGTACGAAGGTACTCAGCAAGTCTTACATCAGAACTATCTACATATGCAACATTATCAACAAGGGGGTGGTGGAGTTTTAACAGCAGCAAGCCAGTTTTGACTCAGTGGCTAGCCTATACTACGAGTATCAGAAACTTCTTTGAGGTGAGGAGACGCACACGAGTCCACATATTCACCATATCAATACTCCACTACGGATCCAATCCCGTCTCCCTACGATAAGGCCATCCATAGCACTCACGCTTATCTTGCGGATTTTAGAGTATCCACTTCAAGTTGTCTATGTACTACATAAGTCCTCCAAGTTCCAATATCCAAGAAAACGGCTATTCGAATAGATAATGTTAACCCTGCAGGGGTGTACTTCTTCACACACGCTCTCGCCACTTATAGCCCTGTACACGTCATGTACCTCGGCAACCTTCAAGCGGAAGCCAAGCGAGGGTGTCGTCCATGACCTGACTAACCACACAAGTCTCTCGTCCAAGTTTATTGCTTATTCGGGTTCCATCCGCAAGGATATCCGGCCGGGGTGTCGCTCACGGCCCCAAACGATGTGTGTAGGGTTCCCAAGCCCAACATCCGGGTGCCACTTGGTACACCATGCCACGGTGCCTAGTCTGTCCCAAGCCCGTCCCGTCGGACACCAGCTGGTAGACAAGTAGCACTACCTAAAAACGCCAGAAACTAGTTCCAACTCCTGGACATAGATCGAGTGGATTAATAAGCCGAGAGGGGCCGGATAACCAGAACCCAATGTGTGGTAGTAACTGGACTTGGATAACATACACAGAACTCAGTGCTTAGGGACGGTTCCAATGAGACAACCCACCATGTACTCCTACATGGCCTCTCATCGCTACCTTTACCAAAATGTGTTCACACACTTAGCCTTTATCAATACGAAAGTTTCACCACTGCGATTCATTCCCGATGAATCAGACCTGACACAACTCTAAGCATAGCTGGCATAAAGAAAACAAGCATGGATGAGTAGGCACATCAAGGCTCAAGCAACTCCTACTCATGCTAGTGGGTTTCAACTATTTACTGTGGCAATGGCAGGTCATGCAGAGGAATGGGTTCAACTACCGCAGCAGAAAGTAGCAGTTTGAATCGTTGTTGTCCTAATGCAGTATAAGGAGCAGGAGCGAGAGAGTGGGATTTATCGAAATGCTCAAGGGGGGTTGCTTGCCTGATAGAATGACGAAGGGGCACTACTCCTCTGACAGGTACTCGGGAACACCTTCCGGAGTGGGACCTATCGAGAAGAAACGGTGCTGGTAATCAATACACAGACAAATGCAACAAAATGATGCATGAACATGACATGTGAAAATGCTAGTGTTTGGGCTAATGCAAGATGCTACCAAATTGGTTGAAGCCCATTTGAATCAAAGATTCAAATGCAAATTCAAAATGAAGCATTTAAAATGCCCCTATTATGTTTTCACTTATACAACATGTATAAGTTAGTTTTTCATGCATTTAACTGGCATAAATGGATTCCTTGCACTTTTATGATAATTTTTCATATATAATTTATTTCATTCTGAGCTACGGTTGAATTATTATGATTTTTTGAAGTTTAGGCAATATTCTGGAAGTTCCTGAGTTAAAATAATTCCAGAAATCGATTAATGCATCTGCTCTACGTCAGCATGACGTAAGCGAGTCAACGGGGCTGACCAGGTCAAACCTGACCGGTGGGTCCCACTGGTCAGTGACCCAGTCAACTAACTAAATTAGTTAGTCCTAACTAACTGGGTAGGGGCCACTAGTCAGTGACTGTAGTAGCTAACCTAGTTAGTTAATTAGTGCTAACTATAGTAATTAGTCAGGCGGGGCCCACAAGTCAGTGAGAGAGAGGGGGGGAGGTCAAACTGGGCTATGGGGTTAACCCACGTCGGTCAAAGGTCAGCGGTCACCGGCGTTTAGTCGCCGGCGAGTCCGAACACGGCGGTGCGCTACGGGTTCTGCCTACAGGGGGCCATTTGGCGCGCGAAGTGCAGCTACGGGATGCGGACGCTTGTCGGCATCCAGCCGTGGTGGTGGCGCAGCCGAGGAGCGGCTGGAGTGGCGGCCGGAGCTCGGGTGCGCACGGGGTTAGCGTTGCGGGATGCAAGCGGGCAAGGGGAGGCGCTAGCGAGGCTCAGCGCGGGGCGGCAAACTCGGTGGACACGCGTCTGGGACCAAATGGTCATCGGAGCGTTGCTGCCGACGAGATCGGGCGGCGGCGTGGTTCGGTCGACAAGGGGGCGATGGCTGCGGGGCATAAATGAGCTCGGGAAGAGGGGGAACAAGAAGAGGAGCTCACAGTGGAGGCAACGGGATGGTCAGCGGGCTCGGGGACGAGTCGGAGACGACGGTCGGGCGCCGGCGATCTCGGTCAACCCAAGGTTGAAGACGATGGCGTGGAGGCGATGCAGGGTGTCCGGGCTTGATTCCTTCATCTTGGGGAGGCGGAGCTCAACGGTGGTGGTGGTGGACACGACAGAGGGGTGAGGATATGGATGTGGCCGTGGCAGCGGAGAGCGGCGGCGATGGTGGCGTTTGGTGGTGCTGCGCAGAGAGATCAGAGGAGGGGGATGGACACGGGGAGAGTGAGGGAGGGGCCAGCATAAAGGAAATATGCCCTAGAGGCAATAATAAAGTTATTATTTATTTCCTTATATCATGATAAATGTTTGTTATTCATGCTAGAATTGTATTAACCGGAAACATAATACATGTGTGAATACATAGACAAAAACAGAAAGTCACTAGTATGCCTCTACTTGACTAGCTCGTTAATCAAAGATGGTTATGTTTCCTAATCATAGACATGAGTTGTCATTTGATTAACGGGATCACATCATTAGGAGAATGATGTGATTGACTTGACCCATTCAGTTAGCTTAGCACTTGATCGTTTAGTTTGTTGCTATTGCTTTCTTCATAACTTATACATGTTCCTATGACTATGAGATTATGCAACTCCTGTTTACCAGAGGAACACTTTGTGTGCTACCAAATGTTACAACGTAACTGGGTGATTATAAAGGTGCTCTATAGGTGTCTCCGAAGGTACTTGTTGGGTTGGCCTATTTCGAGATTAGGATTTGTCACTCCGATTGTCGGAGAGGTATCTCTGGGCCCTCTTGGTAATGCACATCACTCAAGCCCTGCAAGCATTGCAACTAATAAGTTAGTTGCAGGATGATGTATTACGGAACGAGTAAAGAGACTTGCCGGTAACGAGATTGAACTAGGTATTGAGATACCGACGATCGAATCTCGGGCAAGTAACATACCGATAACAAAGGGAACAACGCATGTTGTTATGCGGTCTGACCGATAAAGATCTTCGTAGATTATGTAGGAGCCAATATGAGCATCCAGGTTCTGCTATTGGTTATTGACCGGAGACGTCTCTCGGTCATGTCTACATAGTTCTCGAACCCGTAGGGTCCGCACGCTTAAAGTTCGGTGACGATCGTAATTAGGGTTTTTGTGTTTTGATGTACCGAAGGTTGTTCGGAGTCCCGGATGTGATCACGGACATGATGAGGAGTCTCGAAATGGTCGATACATAAAGATTGATATATTGGAAGCCTATATTTGGATATCGGAAACGTTCCGGGTGAAATCGGGATTTTACCGGAGTACCGGGGGGTTACCGGACCCCCCAGGGGTTATTGGGCCTACATGGGCCATAAGGGAGAAGAGGAGGGCAGGCCGTGCGCCCCCTCCCCCCTAGTCCAAATAGGACAAGGGAGGGGGGCGGCACCCCCTTTCCTCTTTCTCCCTTCCTCCTTCCTTTTCCAACAAGGCAGGAGGGGGGAGTCCTACTCCCGGTTGGAGTAGGACTCCTCCAAGCGCACCCTTAGGGCCGGACGCACCTCCCCTCTCCCTCCTTTATATACTGAGGCAAGGGGGCACCCCATGACACACAAGTTGATCCTCGTGATCGTTCCTTAGCCGTGTGCGGTGCCCCCTTCCACCATATTCCACCTCGGTCATATCGTAGCGGTGCTTAGGCGAAGCCCTGTGTCGGTAGAACATCATCACCGTCATCACGCCGTCATGCTGAAGAAACTCTCCCTCAATGTTTTGCTGGATCGGAACTCAAGGGACGGCACCGAGTTGAACGTGTGCAGAACTCAGAGGTGTCATACGTTTGGTACTTGGATTGGTCAGATCGGGAAGACGTACGACTACTTCCTCTATGTTGTGTCAACACTTCCGTTGCCGGTCTACGAGGGTACGTAGACAACGCTCTCCCCTCTCGTTGCTATGCATCACCATGATCTTGCGTGTGCGTACGATTTTTTTTGAAATTACTATGTTCCCCAACAGTGGCATCAGTGCCTAGGTTTTATGCGTTGATGTTGTGCACGAGTAGAACACAAGTGAGTTGTGGGCGATATAAGTCATACTGCTTACCAGCATGTCATACTTTGGTTCGGCGGTATTGTTGGATGAAGCGGCCCAGACTGACATTACGCGTACGCTTACGCGAGACTGGTTCTACCGACGTGCTTTGCACACAGGTGGCTGGCAGGTGTCAGTTTCTCCAACTTTAGTTGAACCAAGTGTGGCTACACCCGATCCTTGCGAAGGTTAAAACAGCACCAACTTGACAAACTATCATTGTGGTTTTAATGCGTAGGTAAGAACTGTTCTTGCTAAGCCCGTAGCAGCCACGTAAAACTTGCAACAACAAAGTAGAGGAAGTCTAACTTGTTTTTGCAGGGTATGTTGTGATGTGATATGGTCAAGACATGATGCTAAATTTTATTGTATGAGATGATCATGTTTTGTAACCGAGTTATCGGCAACTGGAAGGAGCCATATGGTTGTCGCGTTATTGTATGCAATGCAATTGCGCTGTAATGCTTTACTTTATCACTAAGCGGTAGAGATAGTCGTGGAAGCATAAGATTGGCGAGACGACAACGATGCTACGATGGTGATCAAGGTGTCGCGCCAGTGATGATGGTGATCATGAAGGTGCTTCAGAGATGGAGATCACAAGCACAAGATGATGATGGCCATATCATATCACTTATATTGATTGCATGTGATGTTTATCTTTTATGCATCTTATCTTGATTTGATTGACGGTAGCATTATAAGATGATCCCCCACTAAATTATCAAAGTATAAGTGTTCTCCCTGAGTATGCACCGTTGCGAAAGTTCTTCGTGCTGAGACACCACGTGATGATCGGGTGTGATAGGCTCTACGTTCAAATACAACGGGTGCAAAACAGTTGGACATGCGGAATTCTCAGGTTTAACTTGACGAGCCTAGCATATAACAGATATGGCCTCGGAACACGGAGACCGAAAGGTCGAGCGTGAATCATATAGTAGATATGATCAACATATTGATGTTCACCATTGATACTACTCCATCTCACGTGATGATCGGACATGGTTTAGTTGATTTGGATCACGTGATCACTTAGAGGATTAGAGGGGTATCTTTCTAAGTGGGAGTTCTTAAGTAATATGATTAATTGAACTTAAATTTATCATGAACTTAGTACCTGATAGTATCTTGCTTGTCTATATTTGATTGTAGATAGATGGCTCGTGCTATTGTTCCGTTGAATTTTAATGCGTTCCTTGAGAAAGCAAAGTTGAAAGATGATGGTAGCAATTACACGGACTGGGTCCGTAACTTGAGGATTCTCCTCATTGCTGCACAGAAGAATTACTCCTGGAAGCACCGCTAAGTGCCAAGCCTGCTGCAGGAGCGACACCAGATGTTATGAACGTCTGGCAGAGCAAAGCTGATGACTACTCGATAGTTCAGTGTGCCAAGCTTTACGGCTTAGAACCAGGTCTTCAACGACATTTTGAACGTCATGGAGCATATGAGATGTTCCAGGAGTTGAAGTTAATATTTCAAGCAAATGCCCAGATTGAGAGATATGAAGTCTCCAATAAGTTCTATAGCTGCAAGATGGAGGAGAATAGTTCTGTCAGTGAACATATACTCAAAATGTGTGGGTATCGTAATCACTTGACTCAACTGGGGGTTAATCTTCCTGTTGATAGTGTCATTGACATAGTTCTTCAATAACTGCCACCAAGCTACAAAAGCTTCGTGATGAACTATAATATGCAAGGGATGAATAAAACTATTCCTGAGCTGTTCGTGATGCTAAAAGCCATGGAGGTAGAAATCAAGAAGGAGCATCAAGTGTTGATGGTCAATAAGACCACCAGTTTCAAGAAAAAGGGCAAAGGGAAGAAGAAAGGGAACTTCAAGAAGAACAGCAAACAAGTTGCTGCTCAGGAGAAGAAACCCAAGTCTGGACCTAAGCCTGAGACAGAGTGCTTCTACTGCAAGCAGACTGGTCACTGGAAGCGGAACTGCCCCAAGTATTTGGCGGATAAGAAGGATGGCAAAGTGAACAAAGGTATATGTGATATACATGTTATTGATGTGTACCTTACTAATGCTCGCAGTAGCACCTGGGTATTTGATACTGGTCTGTTGCTAACATTTGCAACTCGAAACAGGGGCTACGAATTAAGCGAAGATTGTCTAAGGACGAGGTGACGATGCGCGTGGGAAATGGTTCCAAAGTCGATGTGATCGCGGTCGGCATGCTACCTCTACATCTACCTTCGGGATTAGTATTAGACCTAAATAATTGTTATTTGGTGCCAGCGTTGAGCATGAACATTATATCTGGATCTTGTTTGATGCGAGACGGTTATTCATTTAAATCAGAGAATAATCGTTGTTCTATTTATATGAGTAATATCTTTTATGGTCATGCACCCTTGAAGAGTGGTCTATTTTTGATGAATCTCGATAGTAGTGATACACATATTCATAATGTTGAAATCAAAAGATGCAGAGTTGATAATGATAGTGCAACTTATTTGTGGCATTGTCGTTTAGGTCATATCGGTGTAAAGCGCATGAAGAAATTCCATACTAATGGACTTTTGGAACTACTTGATTATGAATCACTTGGTACTTGCGAACCGTGCCTCATGGGTAAGATGACTAAAATGCCGTTCTCCGGTACTATGGAGAGAGCAACGAATTTGTTGGAAATCATACATACAGATGTATGTGGTCCAATAAATGTTGAGGCTCGTGGCGGATATCGTTATTTTCTCACCTTCACAGATGATTTAAGCATATATGGGTATATCTACTTAATGAAACATAAGTCTGAAACATTTGAAAAGTTCGAAGAATTTCAGAGTGAAGTTGAAAATCATTGTAACAAGAAAATAAAGTTTCTATGATTTGGTCGTGGAGGAGAATATTTAAGTTACGAGTTTGGTCTACATTTGAAACAATGCGGAATAGTTTCGCAACTCACGCCACCCGAAACACCACAGCGTAATGGTGTGTCCGAACGTCGTAATCGTACTTTATTAGATATGGTGCGACCTATGATGTCTCTTACTTATTTACCGTTATCGTTTTGGGGTTATGCTTTAGAGACGCCTGCATTCATGTTAAATAGGACACCATCGAAATCCGTTGAGACGACGCCTTATGAACTGTGGTTTGGCAAGAAACCAAAGTTGTCGTTTCTGAAAGTTTGGGGCTGCGATGCTTATGTGAAAAAGATTCAACCTGATAAGGTCGAACCCAAATCGGAGAAATGTGTCTTCATAGGATACCCAAAGGAGACTGTTGGGTACACCTTCTATCACAAATCCGACGGCAAAACTTTTGTTGCTAAATTTAGAGTTTTTCTAGAGAAGGAGTTTCTCTCGAAAGAAGTGAGTGGGAGAAAAGTAGAACTTGATGAGGTAACTGTACCTTCTCCCTTATTGGAAAGTAGTACATCACAGAAACCGGTTTCTGTGACACCTACACCAATTAGTGATGAAGCTAATGATAATGATGATGAAACTTCAGATCAAGTTACTATCGAACCTCGTAGATCAACCAGAGTAAGATCCGCACCAGAGTGGTACGGTAATCCTGTTCTGGAAGTCATGCTACTAGATCATGATGAACCTACGAACTACGAAGAAGCGATGGTGAGCCCAGATTCCGCAAAATGGCTAGTAGCCATGAAATCTGAGATGGGATCCATGTATGAGAACAAAGTGTGGACTTTGGTTGACTTGCCCGTTGATCGGCAAGCAATTGAGAATAAATGGATCTTCAAGAAGAAGACTGACGCTGACGGTAATGTTATTGTCTACAAAGCTCGACTTGTTGCAAAAGGTTTTCGACAAGTTCAAGGGATTGACTACGATGAGACCTTCTCACCCGTAGCGATGCTTAAGTCTGTCCGAATCATGTTAGCAATTGCCGCATTTCATGAATATGAAATTTGGCAAATGGATGTCAAAACTGCATTCCTGAATGGATTTCTGGAAGAAGAGTTGTATATGATGCAACCAGAAGGTTTTGTCGATCCAAAGGGAGCTAACAAAGTGTGCAAGCTCCAGCGATCCATTTATGGACTGGTGCAAGCCTCTCGGAGTTGGAATAAACACTTTGATAGTCTGATCAAAGCATTTGGTTTTGTACAGTCTTTTGGAGAAGCCTGTATTTACAAGAAAGTGAGTGGGAGCTCTGTAGCATTTCTGATATTATATGTGGATGACATATTATTGATTGGAGATGATATAGAATTTCTGGATAGCATAAAGGGATACTTGAATAAGAGTTTTTCAATGAAAGACCTCGGTGAAGCTGCTTACATATTGGGCATTAAGATCTATAGAGATAGATCAAGACGCTTAATTGGACTTTCACAAAGCGCATACCTTGACAAGGTTTTGAAGAAGTTCAAAATGGATCAAGCAAAGAAAGGGTTCTTGCTTGTGTTACAAGGTGTGAAGTTGAGTAAGACTCAATGTCCGACCACCATAGAAGATAGAGAGAAAATGAAAGATGTTCCCTATGCTTCAGCCATAGGCTCTATCATGTATGCAATGCTGTGTACCAGACCTGATGTGTGCCTTGCTGTAAGTCTAGCAGGGAGGTACCAAAGTAATCCAGGAGTGGATCACTGGACAGCGGTCAAGAACATCCTGAAATACCTGAAAAGGACTAAGGATATGTTTCTCGTATATGGAGGTGACAAAGAGCTCATCGTAAATGGTTACGTTGATGCAAGCTTTGACACTGATCCGGATGATTCTAAATCGCAAACCGGATACGTGTTTTTACTGAACGGTGGAGCTGTCAGTTGGTGCAGTTCTAAACAAAGCGTCGTGGCGGGATCTACATGTGAAGTGGAGTACATAGCTGCTTCGGAAGCATCAAATGAAGGAGTCTGGATGAAGGAGTTCATATCCAATCTAGGTGTCATACCTAGTGCATCGGGTCCAATGAAAATCTTTTGTGACAATACTGGTGCAATTGCCTTGGCAAAGGAATCCAGATTTCACAAGAGAACCAAACACATCAAGAGACGCTTCAATTCCATTCGGGATTTAGTCCAAGTGGGAGACATAGAAATTTGCAAGATACATACGGATCTGAATGTTGCAGACCCGCTGACTAAGCCTCTTCCACGAGCAAAACATGATCAGCACCAAGGCTCCATGGGTGTTAGAATCATTACTGTGTAATCTAGATTATTGACTCTAGTGCAAGTGGGAGACTGAAGGAAATATGCCCTAGAGGCAATAATAAAGTCATTATTTATTTCCTTATATCATGATAAATTTTTATTATTCATGCTAGAATTGTATTAACCGGAAACATCATACATGTGTGAATACATAGACAAAAACAGAGAGTCACTAGTATGCCTCTACTTGACTAGATCGTTAATCAGAGATGGTTATGTTTCATAACCATAGACATGAGTTGTCATTTGATTAATGGGATCACATCATTAGGAGAATGATGTGATTGACTTGACCCATTCCGTTAGCTTACCACTTGATCGTTTAGTTTGTTGCTATTGCTTTCTTCATAACTTATACATGTTCCTATGACTATGAGATTATGCAACTCCCGTTTACCGGAGGAAAACTTTGTGTGCTACCAAACGTCAAAACGTAACTGGGTGATTATAAAGGTGCTCTACAAGTGTCTCCGAAGGTGCTTGTTGGGTTGGCGTATTTGGAGATTAGGATTTGTCACTCCGATTGTCAGAGAGGTATCTCTGGGCCCTCTCGGTAATGCACATCACTCAAGCCTTGCAAAGCATTGCAACTAATAAATTAGTTACAGGATGATGTATTACGGAACGAGTAAAGAGACTTGCCGGTAACGAGATTGAACTAGGTATTGAGATACCGACGATCGAATCTCGGGCAAGTAACATACCGATAACAAAGGGAACAATGTATGTTGTTATGCGGTCTAACCGATAAAGATCTTCGTAGAATATGGAGAAGCCAATATGAGCATCCAGGTTCCGCTATTGGTTATTGACCAGAGACGTCTCTCGGTCATGTCTACATAGTTCTCGAACCCGTAGGGTCCGCACGCTTAAAGTTCGGTGACGATCATAATTAGGGTTTTTGTGTTTTGATGTACCGAAGGTTGTTCGGAGTCCCGGATGTGATCACGAACATGATGAGGAGTCTCGAAATGGTCGATACATAAAGATTGATATATTGGAAGCCTATATTTGGATATCGGAAACGTTCCGGGTGAAATCGGGATTTTACCGGAGTACTAGGGAGTTACCGGACCCCCCCCCCCGGGGGTTATTGGGCCTCCATGGGCCATAAGGGAGAAGAGGAGGGCAGGCTGCGCCCCCCCTCCCCCCTAGTACGAATAGGACAAGGGAGGGGGGCGGCGCCCCCCTTTCCTCTTTCTCCCTTCCTCCTTCGTTTTCCAACAAGGCAGGAGGGGGGAGTCCTACTCCCGGTTGGAGTAGGACTCCTCCAGGCGCACCCTTAGGGCCGGACGCACCTCCCCCTCTCCCTCCTTTATATACTGAGGCAAGGGGGCACCCCATGACACACAAGTTGATCCTCGTGATCGTTCCTTAGCCGTGTGCGGTGCCCCCTTCCACCATATCCCATCTCGGTCATATCGTAGCGGTGCTTAGGCGAAGCCCTGCGTCGGTAGAACATCATCACCATCATCACGCCGTCGTGCTGACGAAACTCTCCCTCAACGTTTTGCTGGATAGGAACTCGAGGGACGTCACCGAGTTGAACGTGTGCAGAACTCGTAGGTGCCGTACGTTTGGTACTTGGATCGGTCGGATCGGGAAGATGTACGACTACTTCCTCTACGTTGTGTCAACACTTCCGTTGCCAGTCTACGAGGGTACGTAGACAACACTCTCCCCTCTCATTGCTATGCATCACCATGATCTTGCGTGTGCGTAGGATTTTTTTTGAAATTACTATGTTCCCCAACACAGGGGGTCTACGTGGCAGTGTTGGAGGCGTCCAGGGCGTCGGGGAGCTAGCAGAGAGGCAGGAGGTGGCCAGGCATGTGCCGGCGTGCGTCAGCCACGCTCTCGGCGTCCTCCTGGCGGGAGGTTGATGGTGACTGGCAGGGCCAGCTGGCTGGGCCGGCCAGCTGAGCCGCACAGTGCCAGGCCTCAGGTAAGGCCCAGGTAAGTGTTTTCCCTTTTTTTGTTTTCTTTTTCTATTTCTGACATTTGTTTTTGAGTTCAAATAAATACTAGCACAAATATAAAAATGTTGAGATTCCTTGTGACCACTAGTTATAATATACCAAAGGCCCTCACCAAA
Organism: Triticum dicoccoides; assembly: GCF_002162155.2. Classification (NCBI taxonomy): domain Eukaryota; kingdom Viridiplantae; phylum Streptophyta; class Magnoliopsida; order Poales; family Poaceae; genus Triticum; species Triticum dicoccoides. The sequence goes on along the minus strand of NC_041382.1, from coordinate 499,928,250 downwards.
TTCCAACATTTTTGGAGCCTTTAAAATATTTATATTATTTTAAACAGCTCCAATTCAAATACATATGGGTTCATTCAAAAATCCAAAATGTTAAGCACAATTGTGCATCACCCCTGGTTGTTGTTTCCAACATTTTCCAAAGACCATGAACATTTTTGAAAAGCATTTTGGGTTCATTGAAATTCCATTTTTAATTTGAACCTATTTGAATTTGCTTTGGTGCTAGGGTTTGAAATATCCCCATTTCAATTTCATTTGAAACTTAACATGGTGCACAAAGCAAACCTATAACATACCAGAACTAGGGATGTGACAACTCGCCCCCACTCGGAAGAATCTCGTCCCGAGATTCAGGAGTTGGCGGAAAGAAAACAGGGTACTCAAGTCGAAGACGATCTTCTCGCTCCCAAGTAGCTTCTCTCTCGGAATGATGGGACCACTGAACCTTGAGAAACTTGATGTTATGACGTCGAGTGACACGCTCTGCTTGATCCAGAATGCGAACGGGGTACTCTTGATACGTGAGGTTATCTTGGAGATCAAGCGTTTCGTGGTCCACTCCGCGGATGGGATCCGAGAAGCAACGCCTGAGTTGAGAGACGTGGAAGACATCATGAACTCGAGAAAGATGTGGGGGTAGTTCCAATTGGTAGGGAACCTCTCCTTGTTTAGCGAGAATGCGAAAAGGACCGATGTAACGAGGAGCCAACTTGCCCTTGATACTGAAACGATGGGTACCCTTCAAAGGAGTAACCCGAAGGTAAGCCTTGCCGCCAACTTCATAAGCCACTTCCTTATGACGACGGTCATACTGCCTCTTTTGACGAGATTGGGCTGTTTTCAAATTCTCACGAATGATATGAACTTGCTCTTCTTCCTCCTGGATCATATCCGGTCCAAAGAATTGTCTTTCACTGGTTTCTGGCCAGTTCAAAGGTGTTCGACATCTTCGTCCATACAGAATCTCAAAGGGTTCTTTCCTAAGACTGGATTGATAGCTATTGTTATAAGCAAACTCGGCGAAAGGACGACACTTCTCCCAGTCCATACCGAATGAGATAACACAAGCTCTAAGCATGTCTTCGAGAATTTGGTTGACCCTTTCCACCTGACCACTTGATTGAGGGTGGAAAGCGGCACTGAAGGAAAGATGGGTGCCCATGGCATTCTAGAAACTTTCCCAGAAATGAGAGGTGAAAAGACTGCCACGGTCTGAATTGATCTCTAGTGGAACACCATGGAGTGACACTATTCGGGAGATATATAAGTCAGTGAGCTGACTAGCAGTGATACTCTCTCGAACAGGTAGGAAGTGAGCCACTTTGGAAAGACGGTCAATGACTACGAAGATAGCATTATTTCCTTTCTTGGTCCTGGGAAAGCCGGTGATGAAGTCCATACCAACTTTGTCCCATTTCCACTCGGGAATAGCTAAAGGTTGAAGGGTGCCAGCAGGTCTTTGATGCTCTGCCTTAACGCAACGACAAACGTCACAGTTGGCGATATACTGAGTGATTTCTCTCTTCATCCTAGTCCACCAGAACCTCTGGCGTAGGTCCTGATACATCTTTGTACTACCGGGATGAATCGTGAGAGGGGATTCATGTGCCTCCTTAAGGATCAGTTGTTGCATCTGTTGACATTTGGGAACCACCAAACGGTTTCCAAAGTAAACAACACCTCGTTCATCCATAGACAAACAGTCGGCAACTCCCTTGGAAATATTTTTCTTGATCCGGGAGATTCCCGTATCATGCTTCTGAGCCTCTATGATCTGATCCGTAAGGGTAGGTTTCGCCACCAAGGTAGAAAGGGAACCATGAGGAGCTATGTGAAGATTAAGCTTAAAGAATTCCTCATGGAGGGGTGGTTGACATTGTTGCAACATGAGGTAGTTGCAATAGGATTTACGACTTAAAGCATCAGCCATGACATTGGCTTTGCCTGGGGTGTAGGTGATTCCTAAGTCGTAATCCGAGATCAACTCCAACCAACGTCTCTGTCTGAGATTCAGATCCGGTTGGGTGAAGATATACTTGAGACTCTGATGGTCAGTGTAGATTTCGCAACGGTTACCAAGAAGGTAATGTCGCCAAGTTTACAGTGCATAGACTACGGCTGCAAGCTCTAGATCATGTGTAGGATAATTTTCCTCATGGGGATGCAACTGTCGAGATGCATAGGCAATCACATGACGATCCTGCATAAGAATGCAACCTAGTCCTTGACGCGAAGCATCGCAATAGATAACAAAGTCTTTAGTGAAATCCGGTGGCACGAGTATGGGCGCAGAAGTCAGGCGTCTTTTCAGTTCCTGAAAACTGTGCTCACATTGTGGGGACCACTCAAACTTTTTATCTTTCTTGAGAAGTTCCGTGAGGGGTTTGGCCACTTTGGAGAAGTTTTCAACGAAGCGGCGACAATAACTGGCTAGACCAAGGAAACTCCTAACTTGTTTGACCATTTCGGGTGGAGTCCAATCAAGAACGGTTTTTACTCTCTCGGGATTGACAGCAATGCCCTTACTAGAGATTACGTGGCCCAGATAGGTCACTTCTGGCAACCAAAATTCACACTTGGAGAATTTGGCATACAGGCGATGCTCTTTGAGTTTTTCTAACACAAGTCTAAGATGTGCGGCATGCTCTTCCTCGTTCTTCCAGTAAATAAGAATATCATCGAGATAAACCACGGCGAACTTATCTAAGTACTCCATAAAGATCGAGTTCGTCAAGCGGGAGAAAGTAGTTGGAGCATTGGTTAAGCCAAAAGACATCACGGTGTACTCGTATTGACCATAACGAGTGACAAAGGCTGTTTTGGGGATGTCCCCGTTTCTGATTTTGATTTGGTGGTAGCCTAACCTCAAATCCATCTTGGAAAAGACTGAGGATCCAACGAGTTGATCATACAGGTCGTTGATCCTGGGGAGCGGATACTTTTTCTTTATCGTGACCAAATTAACGGGACGATAATCTACAACCATCCGATCCGTACCATCCTTCTTCTTGACAAAGAGGACAGGACAAGCCCAAGGAGAAGAACTGGGTCAGATGAAACCCTTTTGCAAGGACCCATCAAGCTATTTCTTAAGCTCGGCTAACTCCAAAGGTGCCATCTTGTATGGTCTCCTAGAGATTGGAACAGTTCCTGGGATAAGTTCTATGACAAACTCTACATCTCTGTCAGGTGGAACACCTGGCAGTTCTTCTGGAAAGACATCCGGGAAGTCACGGACTACTGGAATATCTTCAAGGTCTAGAAGGGGGCTGGCATTAAGAGAATAGAGTTGACGCCTTGCAACTCTAGTAGAGACAGTGACTATTTTGCCAGATGGATGTGTAAGTTGAACAGATTTGGTGTAACAATCGATCTTGGCATGATGAGCTGTCATCCAGTCCATGCCCAAGATGAGGTTAATATCTGAAGACTTGAGAGATATCAAAGAAGCAAGGAATACCAGTCTGTCAACAAGGATTTCATTACCATGGCTTACCTTGGAGGTATGCCATTTGGAACCAGGAGTCTGGATTATTAGTGGAGTCGGCATATCACGAAATGACATGTCATGCAACCGAGCATAGCCTTCGGATATGAAGGAGTGAGATGCTCCAGTATCGAACAGAACTGAAGCTGGGTGACAATTGACAAGAAGCGCTCCCAATACGACGCCGGATCATCTTGAGCTCTAAAGCCGAGACATGGTGCACACATGCTCGCTCAGTGGTGGTTGGCTTGGTACCGATCACCTTGCCTGATGGCTTTTCATGGCCTACATACCTCTCAGACTGGGGTGGAGTATAACTAGACTGAGGGCAGTCACGTGCATAGTGTCCTGGTTCTCCACAGGTGAAGCAAGTTCCTGAGGTAGGACGTGGACCTACATTGGCAAGTGGTCCACTAATAGGCCTAGGTGGAGCATGTTGCTGAGCTGGGTGAGGCGCCACATCAGATGGCCTCGGTGCATATCCAGGTGGAAGAGCCGAGCTCAGAATCCAAATCCGTCGCTTCTGAGAGCCGAAGTGGGAGGAAGAACGCAGATCACGGTTGTGCTTACGAAACTCCTGGTAAGTGAGCTGAGCTGTCTCTGCATTAATGGCCTTGTTCACAAGAGCCTGGAAAGTATCACAATGATGCAGGTGGAGATCACGATGCAATTTAGGGTTGAGACCCTTCCGGAACCTAGCCTGCTTCTTGGCATCCATGGACACTTCTTCTGTAGCATAGCGGGCGAGGTTTCCAAACTCTCTACCGTAAGCATCAACAGGCAGCTTACCCTGGGTAAAACTACATAACTCTTCCCTCTTGCGGTCAATGAGAGCCTGAGGAATGTGGTGCTCACGAAAAGCCTCGGTGAAATCCCTCCAGGTAGGAATCTGACCAGCTGGTAGCATAGCCTCATAGCTCTGCCACCAAATACTAGCAGGACCTTCTAGGTGATAGGTAGCATAGGTGACCTTGTCACCTTCAGCTAAGTTCGCAGAATGCAACTTGTAAGTGATGCTTCGGAGCCAGTCATCCACATCGAGTGGCTCAATGGAATGATGGAAGGTGGGTGGTTTCAGACCAATGAAGTCGGTGATAGAAACCAACTTTTTACGCTGATGTGCGGTGTTCTTCTCAATCTGTGCCAGCAAGCGGTTAGTCTCACGCTTGTTCCTCTCGCATGCTAACAAGAACTCTGCCATCAAAGGCTAGTAAGGAGGATCCTCATCCCTACCATCTCCACGATTCTTGCTATGAGCAACTGAACCTCGGTTAGCAGACAACATCCTGGCACAGAAACCAAGGAAACAAGTATGGAATTAGCATCGACATAAGGATGCGGAATGTAATGCAAAAGCATTGGAAACTCTCGAAATCCTAAGACAATTTCGGCAGCATAACGGCTGTAAATGCACAAAAGGATTTTGAGACATTCATCAAAGGAATAGCATAATCAATCATCATCATAATATCAAGGTTCTGGGTCAAACTGAGGACACACGGAAGTAGTAGAACTGTACGGAGACACAACCCAACAATCCTAAGACTTTACGGTTTAGTAACACGTCATCCTGAGAGATAGAGGAGAAGCCTAGGCCTTAACCCTCGTAGAAAAGAAGAGGCTGACTCAGAAAGAATGACATGAGGTAAAGGAGTAAAAAGAGCCTTACGTTCCCTTCCACAATCAATTCCCTTATATAACTAAAGCATTTCTAGACTCAACTTCGACCAGTTTGGCTTGGTAATCCTATAGTCAGTCAGGCTCTGATACCAACGCTGTCGGGACCCCGATCCTAAGTCACACCAATCTAGCATGTAACACTTCATATCACTTTGCGGCCTCACGCACGGTATTCCCACGGGTGCCACCTTACCTGGCCCGGGACCGGTTGCGCCTTTTGGCTCACGTATATGATAGTGTCGCTAGCATCCATATGACAGAGAACCCGGGCCGACATGACTAGTCGTGAACCCAAAGTGGCACTAACTTACAGGGACATGCATACATGAATCAACCTCGAGCATGTCGGTTAACAGCGTATGAATCCGGGCTGTAGCACTAGGCTAACAGGACTCCGGTGAACCCGGGCTGTAGGAGGCTAGGCAGGACTCCGAATGTCACCGCGTGACATTTCCGCGAAGGGACAGACACAGGAACGAAGTGAATCACATGCCGGCCAGTCAAGTGTTCTGGAGCAGTAGTGCTGGGCTAGAAGGACTCCTGTGAACCGGGCTGTAGCGGACTACTATGGCTCATGGAAGCACAAGGCTACATTTCCCCATAAGAGAGGCTACCAGGGATAAATAACTAGGTTGTCGGATCCCACACATAGCAATACACGTTACATGTACGCATAACATGCAAGTATGTGCTGTACAACATGGCATCACAACATAACTCAAACTCATATAGATAAAGGCCCAGAAGAGCCACATAGCATTCAATACAAACAGGGGTCTCATGACCCATCATTTAGAGCATACAAGCAACAGAAGCATTACATGTCTGAGTACAGACAACTACAAAAGGAAAAGCCTAAGAAGCCTGACTAAACACGACCCTGCCAAGGGTAAAAGATCGTAGCTGGGATACAAGCTACTCGTCGAAGTCACTAATGTAACCAACTGCAAAACATAAATAAGCAAACGTGAGTACAAAGGTACTCAACAAGTCTTACATACGAACTATCTACATATGCAACATTATCAACAAGGGGGTGGTGGAGTTTTAACAGCAGCAATCCAGCTTTGACTTAGTGGCTAGCCTATACTACGAGTATCAGAAACTTCTTTGAGGTGAGGAGACGCACACGAGTCCACATATTCACCATATCAATACTCCACTATGGATCCATTCCCGTCTCCCTACGAGAAGGCCATCCATAGCACTCACGCTTATCTTGCAGATTTTAGAGTATCCACTTCAAGTTGTCTATGTACTACATAAGTCCTCCAAGTTTCCATATCCGAGGAAAACGACTATTCAAATAGATAATGTTAACCCTGCAGGGGTGTACTTCTTCACACACGCTCTCGACACTTATAGCCCTGTAACGTCATGTACCTTGGCAACCTTCAAGTGGAGGCCGGGCGAGGGTGTCGGCCACGACCTGACTAACCACACAAGTCTCTCGTCCAGGTTTATCGCCTATTCGGATTCCATCCGCAAGGAGATCCGGCCGGGGTGTCACTCACGGCCCCAAACGATGTGTGCAGGGTTCCCAAGCCCACCATCCGGGTGCCACTTGGTACACCATGCCATGGTGCCTAGTCTGTCCCACGCCCGTCCCGTCGGACACTAGCTGGTAGACAAGTAGCACTATCTACAAACACCAGAAACTAGTTGCAACTCCTGGACAGAGATCAAGTGGATTAATAAGCCGAGAGGGGCCGGATAACCGGAACCCAATGTGTGGTAGTAACTGGACTTGGATAACATACACATAACTCAGTGCTTAGGGACGGTTCCAATGAGACAACCCACCATGTACTCCTACATGGCCTCTCATCGCTACCTTTACCAAAACGTGTTCACACACTTAGCCTTTATCGGTAGGACATGTTCACCACTCCGATTCATTCCCGATGAATCATACCTGACACAACTCTAAGCATAGCTGGAATAAAGAAAACAAGCATGGATGAGTAGGAACATCAAGGCTCAAGAAACTCCTACTCATGCTAGTGGGTTTCAACTATTTACTGTGGCAATGACAAGTCATGCAGAGGAATGGGTTCAACTACCGCAGCAGAAAGTAGCAGTTTGAATCGTTGTTGTCCTAATGCGGTATAAGGAGCAGGAGCGAGAGAGTGGGATTTATCGAAATGCTCAAGGGGGGTTGCTTGCCTGATAGAATGACGAAGGGGCACTACTCCTCTGACAGGTACTCGGGAACACCTTCCGGAGTGGGACCTATCGAGAAGAAACGGTGCCGGTAATCAATACACAGACAAATGCAAAAAGATGATGCATGAACATGACATGTGCGAATGCTAGTGTTTGGGCTAATGCAAGATGCTACCAAATTGGTTGAAGCCCATTTGAATCAAAGATTCAAATGCAAATTCAAAATGAAGCATTTAAAATGCCCCTATTATGTTTTCACTTATACAGCATGTATAAGTTAGTTTTTCATGCATGTAACTGGAATAAATGGATTCTTGCATTTTTCTCATAATTTTTCATATATAATTTATTTCATTCTGAGCTACGGTTGAATTATTATGATTTTTTGAAGTTTAGGCAATATTCTGGAATTTCCCGAGTTAAAATAATTGCAGAAATCAATTATTGCGTCAGCTCTACGTCAGCATGACATAAGCGAGTCAACGGGGCTGACCAGGTCCAACCTGACCAGTGGGTCCCACTAGTCAGTGACCCAGTCAACTAACTAAATTAGTTAGTCCTAACTAACTAGGCAGGGCCCACTAGTCAGTGACTGTAGTAGCTAACCTAGTTAGTTAATTAGTGCTAACTATAGTAATTAGTCGGGCGGGGCCCGCAAGTCAGTGAGAGAGAGGGGGGAGGTCAAACTGGGCTGTGGGGTCAACCCATGCCGGTCAAAGGTCAGCGGTCGCCGGTGTTTAGCTACCGACGAGTCCAAACGCGACGGTGCACTGGGGGTTCTGCCTACAGGGGGCCCTTTGGCGCGCGGAGTGCAGCTATGGGATGCGGACGCTCGTCCGCATCCATCCATGGTGGTGGCGCAGCCGGGGAGCGGCCGGAGCTCGGGTGCGCGTAGGGTTAGCGTTGCAGGGTGCAAGCGGGCAAGGGGAGGCTCTAGCGAGGCTCAGCACGGGGCAGCAAACTCGATGGACACGCGTATGGGACCAAATGGTCACCGGAGCATTGCTGCCGACGAGCTCGGGTGGCAGCGCGGTTCGGTCGACAAGGGGCGACGGCTGCGGGGCGTAAATGAGCTCGGGAAGAGGGGGAACAAGAAGAGGAGCTCACAGCGGAGGCGATGGGATGGTCAGCGGACTCGGGGACGAGTCGGAGACGACGGTCGGGCGCCGGCGATCTCGGTTAACCCGAGGTTGAAGACGATGGTGTGGAGGCGATGCAGAGGGGTGAGGCGGAGCTCAATGACGGTGCTGGTGGACACGACAAAGGGGTGAGGAGATGGCTGTGGTCGTGGCAGTGGCGAGCGGCGGGGATGGTGGCGTTCGGTGGTGCTGCCCAGAGAGATCAGAGGAGGGGGATGGACACGGGGAGAGTGAGGGAGGGGCCAGGGGGTCTGCGTGGCAGCGTTGGAGGCGTCCAGGGCGTCGGGGAGCTAGCAGAGAGGCAGGAGGTAGCCGGGCGTGCGCCAGTGTGCGTCGGCCACGTGCTAGGCATCCTCCTGGCGGGAGGTTGAAGGTGACTGGCAGGGCCAGCTGGCTGGGCCGGCCAGCTGGGCCACACAGTGCCAGGCCTCAAGTAAGGCTCAGGTAAGTGTTTTCCCTTTTTTTGTTTTCTTTTTCTATTTCTGACATTTGTTTTTGAGTTAAAATAAATACTAGCACAAATATAAAAATGTTGAGATTCCTTGTGACCACTAGTTATAATATACCAGAGGCCCTCACCAAATTCCAACATTTTTGAAGCCTTTAAAATATTTATATTATTTTAAACAACTCCAATTCAAATACATATGGGTTCATTCAGAAATCCAAAATGTTTAGCAAAAATGTGCATCACCCCTGGTTGTTGTTTCCAACATTTTCCAAAGACCATGAACATTTTTTAAAAGCATTTTGGGTTCATTGAAATTCCATTTTTAATTTGAACCTATTTGAATTTGCTTTGGTGCTAGGGTTTGAAATATCCCCATTTCAGTTTCATTTGAAACTTAACATGATGCACAAAGCAAACCTATAACATACTAGAACGAGGGATGTGACCCTTTCTATTCATTCCATCAGGATCACGTGTTACTAATCCGTAGACTCGTAGGATTGATGGATCCAAGCCTCAGTTTAGTTCTACTACTTCCGTATGTTCATAGCTGGCCTCAGAACCTTGATATTGTGATGTTGAGTGGTCATGCCACTATTTTGCAGGATGTCTCAAATATTTTTGAGCATTTACAATCATTATGTTGTCTGAGTCATCCCAGGTTTCTAAATAGTTTGATGCATTTGCAAATTCCTTCTTTTCATTCCCGATGTTTCTTTGGGCCAGTTTAACCACACTAATCGGTGAGTTGAGGTACTCTGTTACCTCGACATATATGTTGGAGCTATTATTATGACCCTAGGTGTCTTAGAGGACCACTTAGTAATCTAGCAATGCTTTGCATCCCCAGTGTGATGATTCTGGCCATTATTCTCGAAAGCATCCTGTGATACCATTTAGTAGTAGGTATTCTACTCCTGGGTTCTTGACCCGAGATTCACCCTACTTACTTCATGTTTATAATGTTTGCTAGTTCCTTTAGGATATTAGTAACCTTTGCAATAGTCCTCTAGGTCCGTGGTATTTTCCTCTTCCAAATACCATGAAATACTTATGGCAGAAGTTCCTCGTTGAACCGAAAGATCACAACCAGTGTGCTCTTGATGATTTCTCGATTCTATGTTGTGACTCTACCAGTTCTACCTTTCTGCATGGGTTATCTGGAAGAAATATGCTGAGATTTGTTCAACATACTAATATATGCATCCATAACTCAGAAAACCATATGTTCCTTTGAGTTGTCCCTCTATAGTTGTATTCTGACCTCCATCTATCAATTGATAGTTAGGAGTAATTGTGCATTAGCGTTCATCGATGCCTATTATTTTTATGGTCCGTCGGTCCGTTCAATTCCAGAATGACTAGGAGAAACAAACTCCAGTACCTTATCCATTTCTAGGATTGGGTCAAAGCAGTTGTATTTCGCAGATCAAAATGTCAATCCAGCTTTGTTCTGTTCTACCTCGGAGTGTTACCCCCTTTATGTCGAGAATATCAAAAGAATTGCACAACCTCTTATGAATTTTTGACGTAGTGATACTTCTCGCCATCACTAGTCATTCCTCAGTTTCCATGTTATTGTTACCGGAATGCCGACAAGTGAATTGTGATGTGTGAACTCAATACTCCTAGCAACCATGTTGCTTGGTAGTTAATGGACAATACTCTCATTCTTAGCGTGCTAGTTATTGAGTCATCATCCTAAGAATGATTGTGCTACCTAGTCCATATTTCCTGGTGCACTCTCCGATCAATGAGTTAGGATTGTGTCAATCTCTCGCTCTTTTGATCATATCGTCTTGCCCTGAAAAGCAAGATTGTTCTCGAGTTTAATAACATATTGGTGGTTCGTGATTCTCCGAATATCTTCTCGGAAGTATCATCAGGTAGGCCCTGGCTGTTATGTTGAGCTCGTGATCAAGTTGGTTTCTTGTAAACCACACATTCTCCAAGATTCTGTGTTGGATACTCTGAACTAGTCGGTTGAGCTAAACAACAACTTGGGGAGTTGGAAGATAAAGCTTTATCTGACTTAGTTCAGTCCAAAGGGATATTTTTTGTGTGTGTACTGAAGACAGATCCTTGTGATCAGTTGTCGGATCTATTGTCTTGACAAAACTTGATTTGAGTATGGGCTATTGTCAAATTAGATCAGAACCAACAACGTTCGTAATGTTGTCTTACTTGCGGTTGTTCCTCGAGCATACACCATTACATCTTTTGGTCTGACCCATGCTATGTCCTTGTTCACATAACTATGGAATTCCATTTACATGGTCATCCTGATGACTTGTTGTTGAGCCCATCAATAGCATTATATCTCCTCCATGATTATGTTGAACATCAAGTTAGTGTTGGAAACTTTTGTAAGCATCTCCTTCGTGCCAGCTCATGAAGTATATGTTTGATGAAAGAAGTTACTTCCTTTAATTCATGGGCATTCGATGCAAGTTGCCACTGTGAATTCGAGAAAGTTAGTTTTGCTTCCTCCGGAATCATCCCAAGTCATTCACGCACGTGCGAAGTATACTATGGTTTGGTAGATTTGCAACCTCCATTCCACATGTATTCCCTAGCACCTAAAGCCACTGATTAATTTTTTCAAGGAAAATAAGTTCTTAAGTGCTAATCCTTAAGGACCCAAAGGTACATGCGCAAGACTTCGCTCTTCGCAATGATGGTTCCCAACCAGAACTCGGCAGTGTTTATTATAAGACTACTACATGGTCATGCTTGTTTGGGACCCCGTGTTCACATGTGTGTAGCCGAACTAGCTCATGTTTTGGAGCTTGCTATCGTAGTTCATTTCCCGAGAATCTTGCAACATCATCTCATCGGTTTGTGTTGCAAGCTTTCTTTTCTAGACATGATGTCTGAAATATACTGTTGCCTACCAGATCTGAATCTCAGGCAGATATGATGGTTGGAACGTTTTCCAATAATTGTAATATTGGTCTCTCTATAACCTGGTTAAGTGGGAGTTGTGGCCAACACACCAAGCCAGAAGACCTATTATTGTAATATCTTGAATTGAAAAGTTGGCCGCTTCCCCGTGAGGATTCCATATGACTTGTTCTAGAATGTATTCCTTATGGATTCTTGTGCTCACGAAGTCAGACCTTTTACTTGATGTTCTAGATACCAAAACATATCTATAAATGGTTTACGCTAGCACATCAAGGAGAACATTAGAAGAGGAGTGCTAAATGTCTCTCGGTCGATCATCCAGATCTCGTTTCCTTGGCCTCGCTAAGGTGAAATCTGAGAAAGCATTGTCTTCCTTTGCATCTGCATTGTCCATCACTATTCATCTTGGTAGTAAGGTGTGTTACATGGATCCTAGTCACGGATATTGGTAAGACCTTGATGAGTATGGAAATGTTCAAGTTCTTGAGAGCACGCTCAGGCACCAGGCTACATCCTCGGTATTAATTGGAATTTTCCTTCCATTTGCCGAATTGCCCTATAACCACAGTTTCCTTTCCAAACTGAGTATGCCATTCTTTTTAATTCTTTCAAACAATCAATTGTGAATTGCCTCAGGCTGGTATGAAGAGTTTCAATGATCTATGTATCAAAAGTAATTCTTTTTGCCACCTAAGGGAATAACTTTACGAGCCACCTCCCTAAGGTGCCCCGTTATGGAATCATGGCAATTATTTCCTCGCTACTTTGAAACCATGCACCATTTTATTTAAGCGTGGAATCGTTTCCTACCAATTTGAACATTCATCGTCTGTTTGTTTCCATCCCTCTTGAAGTGTGTTTGTGTCTCAGCTCAAGAGGTGATTCAACGTCTCATTCCATGAGTTGATCATGGTTTGCTTGATCTTCGTGAAGATCGAATCCTGTAGAGTTTCCCTCTCTTTCCGTTGTCGTGTCGAGTGAAGATCTCGAAGGCAAAGATGTCAAAACCAAGATGATGGAATGAATCAAATCTTCGAGAAGGGCAGTTGGATCCTGAAGATCGTGATAGTTTTGTGACCCCCTTTCCTCTTACCTCGCGTCTTGAATCTCGGGACGACATTCTTGTTTAGTGGCGGCGAGTTGTCACATCCCTAGTCCTGGTATGCAGTAGGCTAGCCCTTCATGTGTGCATCACGTTTAAATTTTCAAATGAACTTGAAATGGGGGATGTTCAAAACCTAGCATAAAAAGGAATCCACCAGGTTCAACTAAAATATTTTTCAGTGAACCCAAATGGCCTTCAAAAATGTTCATCATTTTTGGAAAATGCTGGAAACAGCAACCAGAGGTGATGCACATTTTTGCATGACATTTTGGATTGTTGAATTAACACATATTGTATTTTGAATTGGAGCAAATAAATACTATAAATACTTTATTGCTCCAATAATTCTGATTTTTGTTGAGGGGCTTTGGAATAATCCTTTTAGTCCCTGCAAAATTTATCAGAAGCAAAAAAATTAGTTTGGTTCAAAAACCAAACTATAAAAAATGTCGGAAATAGAAAACAGAAACAAAATAGAGAAAAGGAGAAACTTACCTGGCTACTCCAGCCGGCCCAGCACTGTGCGGCCCACTGGCCCAACCGCCAGTCATCGTCCTCCTAGCAATGACAGAAGGACGAGGGGCACGTGCTCGCCGCCCGCGCGGATGGGCGCCACGCCACCTGCCTGCTTGCCCCTCCCCCTTGATGCTCTGGCCTCTCTGGACATCGCCGCGACGCACCCCGGACCCCTCTCACTCTCCCTCGTGTCGATCCCCTCCTCTGCTGCTTCCCTCTCGCTCTGCACGTTATGGCCGAGCGCTGCCGTCGCCGCCGTTCGCCGTTGCCGCGCCCACCGCCACGGCCTCGCCCCTCCATCATGCAAACGAGCTCCGTGCCATTGTCCTCGTCTTCTCCATCAAGCCGTGCGTCTCCGGACGCCCTGTGGAGCCGCTATCACCGTCGTCTTCACCTTCGGCCGCACGAGATCGTCGTCGCCATTCTGCCCGCATTGGACCTCCCCCGAGCTCTCTAACGCCTCCGCCGGATCCGCTGTGAGCCTCGCCGCTGTTTCCCCCTCTCCGTTTTGTCACTCCCGCGTCGTAGCCGTGCTAACCACCGGACCCGAGCGGTCGCGCCGCTGTGGATCCTCACCGTCGTGGGCAGAGCCACCGCAGCTCGCGCCCGCGCATGCCATCGTGCTCAGGAGCCTCCTAGAAGACCAAAGCCACCGCTCGTAGCTCCTACCATGCCCTCCAGCACCCCGCGCGCACCTGGCTGTGCTTCGGCCGCCGCCCCGAGCTCGTTCCCGGTGAGCTCAGGCCACCCCCGCCTCTCCCGCTTGCTCCAGACGATGCAGACGAGCCCTGGCCCCTCGTCTGTGGCCTCCGCCGCCCAAATGGTCGCTGGAGCGATGAACCAGACGCGCTCCGCCGCATTCGGCCACACCAGCGACTAACCGCCGGTCAAACCGGTCAACCCGTGCTAATTAACCCTCCTTGTGACACTGACAGTGGGCCCCGACGCCCTAATCTTTTAATTAGATTAGAAATAACCCCTCATATTTCACACTATATCACTGACGTGTGGACCCTACACGTCAAGTTTGACTCTGGTCAGTGCCTTTGACTTGCCGATGTAGGCATGACGCAGTGCTGACGCAATAAAGCTTTTCTGGGTTTAATTAAATCAGGAAATTCCAGAAATTTAGCAAAACTTTTAAAATTCATATAAATTAAACCGTTGCCCAGATTGAAATAATTTATATACCAAAAATGATCAGAAAAATCCAATCTACCCATCTGAACTGGTTTCATGCATGTTAGAGAAACTTAACCATGCTATTTATATCAAAACATGATAAAGCATTACTTAAATTCATAATATTAGTTTGGAGTTGAACCTTTGGTTCAAAATGACTGAAACCCATCTGGTCTTAGTTGCATTAGCTCAGCCACAACATATTGCCATGTCATGATCATCCATCATATTGTGCATTGCATTGGTTCTTCCTTGTTTGCCGGTAATTGCCCCTCTCAATAGACGACGTTTCGACGATGAGTTCGATGTCATCGATGAAGAACTATACTATCTTCAGAAGTGTCGGGCAAGCAAAACCCCCTTGTTCACTCCGATACAATCCCACTCTCTCACTCCTGCGCTCTCTTACTGCATTAGGACAACAACGTTTCAACTATTACATGATGCGGTAGCTAAACCCCTTTCCTCTACATGACCTGTCATTGCCACAGTAAATAGATGAAACCCACTAGCATGAGTAGGAGTTGTTTGAGCCTTGATGTGCCTACTCATTCATGCTTGTCTGTCATGCCTGCTACTGCTTAGAGTGGAGTCAGGTCTGATTCATCGGGGATGAATTGGAGGTGTGTGAACATGTCCTACTGTTGAGAGCTAAGTGTGTGAACACGATTTGGTAAAGGTATCGGTGAGAGGCCATGTAGGAGTACATGGTGAGTTGTCTCATTGAAGCCGTCCTTAGGAACTGAGTTATGTGTTTGTTATCCATGAACAGCTACTACCACACATTGGAATGCTTAAGTGCCCCTCTCGACTTATTAATCAACATGATCTCTGTCCAGGAGTTGCAACTAGTTTCTGGTGTTTGTAGGTAGTGTTAGTAGTCTACCAAGTGGCACCCGGTACAGGTGTGCTTGGAACAGACTAGGCACCGTGACCGGGTATGGCAAGCGTCGCCCATTTGGTGGGCTTGGAACCCCGTGCACATCGTTTGTGGCCGTGAGCGATACCCCGGCCAGATCTCCTTGCAGATGGAACCCGAATAGGTGATAAACCTGGACGAGAGACTTGTGTGGTTAGTCAGGTTGTGGCCGACTCCCTTGCCAGGCTTCCGCTTGAAGGTTGCCGAGATACACAACGTGTACATGGTGGTAAGTGGTGAGAGCGTGTGTGGAGAAGTACACCCATGCAGGGTTAACATCATCTATTCGAATAGCCGTGTCCGTGGTGAAGGACTTTTGGGTTGCCTGTACAGTTCATAGATAACTTGAAGTGGATACTCTAAAATGTGCAAGATAAGCGTGAGAGCTATGGATGGCCTTCTCGTAGGGAGATAGGAGCAGATCCATAGTGGTGTATTGATATGGTGAATATGTGGACTCATGTGCGCCACCTCAAAGAGTTACTTGCAATCATAGTTCAGGATAGCCACAGAGTCAAAGCTAGCTTGCTGCAGTCAAACTCCACCACCCCTTTGTTGATAATGATGCATATGTAGGTAGTTCTGATGTAAGTCTTGTTGGGTACATTTGTACTCATGTTTTCTTAATTTATGTTTAGCAGAGAGACTTCAGTCTCACTAGTAGTTCCGCGTGGACTTCGACGTATAGCTTGTAACCTCAGCTATGATCTTGTACCCTCGGGAGGGTCTTGTAGATAGTCAGGCTTATCAGCCTTTTCATTTGTAGATGTCTGTACTCAGGCAGGTTTTTGCTCCCGCTTGATGATTGTATGCTCTGTATGTTGGGTCATGAGACCCATGTTTGTAATACTTGGCTCCTCGGAGCCTAATGAATAAATACTCTGAGTCGTAGAGTCTTGTTGTGATGCCATGTTGTATTTGCACATATCAAGCATATTGTCTGTATGATTGAAATGCTTGGTGAGGGAGTCCTGGATTAGGGGGTCTCCGGACAGGCGGACTATATCCTTTGGCCGGACTGTTAGACTATGAAGATACAAGATTGAAGACTTCGTCCCGTGTCCGGATGGGACTCTCCTTGGCGTGGAAGGCAAGCTAGGCAATACGCATATGTAGATCTCCTCCCTTGTAACCAACTCTGTGTAAGCCTAGCCCCCTCCGGTGTCTATATAAACCAGAGGGTTTAGTCCGTAGGACAACATACAATCATACCTTAGGCTAGCTTCTAGGGTTTAGCCTCTACGATCTCGTGGTAGATCAACTCTTGTAATACTCATATCATCAAGAACAATCAAGCAGGACGTAGGGTATTACCTCCATCAAGAGGGCCCGAACCTGGGTAAACATCGTGTCCCCTGCCTCCTGTTACCATCCGCCTTAGACGCACAGTTCGGGACCCCCTACCCGAGATTTGCCGGTTTTGACACCGACATTGGTGCTTTCATTGAGAGTTCCACTGTGCCGTCACCATAAGGCTTGATGGCTCCTTCGATCATCGGTAACGATGTGGTCCAGGGTGAGGTTTTCCTCCCCGGACAGATCTTCGTATTCGGCGGCTTCGCACTGCGGGCCAATTTGCTTGGCCATCTAGAGCAGATCGAGAGCTACGCCCCTGGCCATCAGGTCATGTTCGGAAACTTAAACTACACTGCCGACATCCGCGGAGACTTGATCTTCAACGGATTCAAGCCCATGTCAGATGCACCGCACAGTCACGATGAGCATGACGTAACTCTGTCGTCGGACAGTATTCAGGAGATCGCATCTGCAACTACTTCGGCCGTCAATTCAGAGCAATTTGCGCCATCTGAGAGCGGAGGGATAGACCCCGCCATGGAGGCTGCACTTTCAGTGGAGATAGAGCCGGATACTGACTTCACCCCTTACGAGAGCCATGTCGCCGAACCTCTGGATTCGTCTCCGGCCACGGACTCCGAGCCGCCTGCATCCGCGCCCATCGAATCCGACTGGGTGCCGATCATGGAGTTCACCTCCGTGGATATCTTTTAGCACTCTCCTTTCGGCGATGTGCTCAATTCATTAAGGTCTCTCTCCTTGTCAGGAGAACCTTGGCCAAACTATGTCCGGCTAGAATGGGATGCAGACGACAAAGAAATTCGCTGCCCACCCACCACCCACTTAGTAGCCACTGCCGACAATTTAACCGACATGCCTGACTTTGACTCCGAAGACATCAACGGTATGGGCGACGATGCAGGAGACGAACAGGAACCACCACCCACAGGGCGCTGGACCCCCACCTCATCATATGATATATATATATGGTGGACACCCCCAAAGAAGGCAATGGCGCCGAGACAGCGGAGGATGACCCCTCCAAGAAGCAACCCAAGCGCCGACGTCAGTGGCGCCGCTCTAAGTCCCTCCACAGCAAAAGTAGTGTTACCGGCACAGGAGATAATAAAACACTAGATAGTGCCGAAGACAACCACAACCCCCTCCAGTATGATGTAGAGTGGGAGGATGAACAAGCTAGCCCTCTAGAGCAGGCGACAGATGGAGAACCGGAGGAGGACAATTATATGCCTCTCTCCGAAGACGAGGTGAGCCTCGGCGACGAAGAATTTATCGTGCCTGAGGATCCCGTCGAGCAGGAGCGCTTCAAGCGCCAGCTTATGGACACAGCAAATAGCCTGAAGAAAAAGCAACAACAGCTTCAAGCTGATCAAGACTTGCTCGCAGACAGATGGACCAAAGTCCTTGCGGCCGAGGAATACGAACTCGAGCGCCCCTCCAAGAGTCACCCAAAACGCAGGTTACTACCTCACCTAGAGGAGGAAGCATTGAAACCTCCATCACAAGTGTACGATGTGGCTGACCGGCCACCGCGTGGCCAAGCCAGAAAGGCGTTTCAGCCTGAAGTTCAGCGTGTACCCCGCCGCCACTCAATCAAAAATACCAAGGCCCGGGGCAACACACGGGACCTGCGAGACATATTGGATAGCAGGGCAAAACTTGCAAGGTCAATATACGGGTCACGGGCGCGCGCGCCAACACGGGATGATGATCATCGCGCCGGATACACCAAAGGTAAATTCGGCCGGGCCGAATATAGCAGACAAGACTCATATGAACTGCATCATGATATAGCCCGGCACAGAGGCGCCGCACACCCCCAATGCTTCACTGATGAAGTTATGGATCACGAATTCTCGGAGGGTTTTAAACCTGTTAATATCGATTTATATGATGGTACAACAGATCCTGCTGTATGGATCGAGGATTTCCTCCTTCACATCCACATGGCTCACGGTGACGATCTACATGCCATCAAGTACCTCCCACTAAAACTCAAAGGACCAGCTCGACATTGGCTGAATAGCTTGCCAGCAGACTCCGTCGGCAGTTGGGAGGATTTGGAAGACACATTCCTTGACAACTTCCAGGGCACTTATGTGCGACCACCGGATGCTGATGACTTGAGCCATATAACTCAGTAACCAGGGGAATCGGCCAGGCAATTCAGGACACGGTTCCTGACCAAGAAAAACCAAATCGCGGACTGTCCGGATGCAGAGGCCCTAGCGGCATTCAAGCATAATATCCGCGACGAGTGGCTTGCCCGGCACCTTGGCCAGGAGAATCCAAAGTCTATGGCAGCCCTCACGACACTCATGACCCGCTTTTGCGTGGGCAACGATAGCTGGTTGGCTCGCAACAACAACACATCAAGGAATCCGGGCACTTCGGATACCAAAGATGCCAATGGCAGACCACGTCGTAACATACCAAAGCGCCGCAACAACGGTGATAACATCGATGATATGATAGTCAATGCCGGATTCAGAGGCTCTAGATTCGGTCAGCGGAAAAAGCCATTTAAAAGAAGTACTTCGGTTCCGTCCAGTTTGGAACGCATACTGGATCGCTCGTGGCAAATCCACGGCACCCCCGACAAGCCAGCCAATCACACCAACAGAAAATGCTGGGTGTTCAAGCAG
Source organism: Triticum dicoccoides (assembly GCF_002162155.2). Lineage (NCBI taxonomy): Eukaryota > Viridiplantae > Streptophyta > Magnoliopsida > Poales > Poaceae > Triticum > Triticum dicoccoides. The sequence goes on along the minus strand of NC_041382.1, from coordinate 499,908,736 downwards.
GCCGGCAAGTTAAATGCCGAAAGCAAGAACAAGGGGCTGCATAGTGATGACGAGGAAGAGCCCCGGCCGCCGAACGCGGGAGGACAAAAGGGGTTCCCCCCACAAGTGAATACGGTGAACATGATATACGCAACCCACATTCCCAAGAGGGAGCGGAAGTGTGCACTAAGGGACGTCTATGCGATGGAGCCTGTCGCCCCAAAGTTCAACCCATGTACACTTGTTCGGTCACCTTTGATCGCAGGGACCACCCCACTAGTATCCGCCATGGCGGATCCGCCACACTGGTCCTAGACCCCATCATCGACAGATTTCACCTCACTCGAGTCCTTATGGACGGCGGCAATAGCCTGAACCTGCTCTATCAGGATACAGTGCGAAAATGGGTATCGATCCCTCGAGGATCAAACCCACCAAAACCACCTTTAAGGGCATCATCCTAGGTGTAGAGGCCCATTGCACGGGCTCAATCACACTGGAAGTGGCCTTCGGATCACCGGACAACTTCCGAAGCGAGGAGTTAATCTTCGATATCGCCCTGTTTCACAGTGGCTATCATGCACTGCTCGGGCGAACCGCATTTGCAAAGTTCAATGCAGTACCGCATTACGCATACCTCAAGCTCAAGATGCCAGGACCTAGGGGGGTCATAACAGTGAACAGAAACACAGAACGCTCACTCCGCATGGAGGAACACACTATGGCCCTCGCAGGAGAAGCACAAAATAGACTTTTATGGAAAACCACTAATTCGGCGATACAGCCCCCGGACGCCTTCAAGCGAGTCCGGAGTAAGCTGCAACAGGATCGCCTGGCACGCGCAGAGCTCGCCTAGCAATTCGGCGCCCATTCCAGTCCCGGTCAAGCAATGAAATCTGTGCTGTGCGTACATAATTACGCATTGAAAATACCATGGACATAGGCGGGGGAACGATCAGGGCACATCCTACAATGCGGCTTAACCGCCCTAGGGGTTGTATACCTTTATCATTTTTTCTCTTTCAGGACCAAACTCTCTGGAAGCTCTTTCCAGCAGTATGATTGCCAGACACATTACGGGAAGGAACAACCAAGGCGGCAAGAAGCTAAGATGTAAACGGGAACCCTCACGTGTTCTCTAGTATTAATCGATATACCCGCTTTCTACGATCCATACACAGCTTGCCCTTGGATAGGACATGTCAAATAGTCCTACTTTCTGCTTATTGCACTACTTGTACCAATATGCTTCGACGTATTATTTAAATAATAATGCATATCATTAGTCTATTATTGCATTATTTATCCCTTTTTCTTATACATCCATTCACGACAATCTGCACCCATACATTCGGGTACGGTCAGTACGCTAGGGGCTTTCGTTTACCCCATAATACGGCGCGAGAAGTCCGAACACTTTCATCAGTGCGGCACCCCGAACTTATAGCATTATATGCATCAACTCCGAATCATGTCTTGGGTCAATAGTTGGGTTTTCCCGGCTCCCATGCTTTGGTACCTTACGTTCCACTATATCGGCTAAGGTAGCGGTGGGAGAACTACTGTGATTGTGTCCCGGTTCTTCCGGACGAGCACCTCAGTAGAGAAAGCCGAAAACTGACTGTCATGATAAGGTGAGAGACTGGTCGCTGTTCGAGAGGTCTCAAGTCCTTAAAGACTTTTTCCGCTCCGGGTGAGGAGTCGGCCTTGCCCGGCTTAGGCATGTATAGCGCCCCAAATTCGGCCTTCCGAATACTAGGGGCTTCGCCAAGCTTTAAAACTGTAGACTTCTATGGCTAAGTGAGAGTAATAAAGCCTTATAGTCCGATTGCCTGGTTCATTGCGCAGAACACCTCCCTTGAAGGACCCAAAATTGGGGTAAAGACTGCTCAGGTTTATCCCGAACACCCCAGTACTAGTTACATGGGGGCAGAAGCCGACGACTGGCTAACTCTCAGATGTTATAAACAGCCGCATAGAAGGTAATATTTTAAATTAAAAAAAGCATTGCATAGCGCAGATGAACTTGTTTCACATTACAGGATCACATGAGCATGTTCATTCAAAAATTAAATCCCTGGCACATTCATCCGCCACAAGGCGAGAACCCTTCAGGACACTCTCATAATACATCTCGGGGCAGCAATGCTCCTTGCCCTCCGGTGGCCCCTCCTTCACCAGCTTCATGGCGTCCAGCTTCGCCTAGTGCACCTTCGCCTGGGAAAAAGCCCTGCGCGCACCCTCGATGCAGCTGGACCGCTTTAAGACTTCAAGCCGTGGGTAGGCCTCCACAAGCCGCCTCACCAGACTGAAGTAGCTGCCGGACAGGGGCTCACCAGGCCACATCCGGACTATAAGGCCACTCATGGCCTGTTCGGCCGCCTCGTGAAGCTCGACCAATTGCTTCAGCTGGTCTCTCAAGGGCATTGGGTGTTCGGTCCCAGTATACTGAGACCAGAACAACTTTTTCGTCGAGCTCCCCTCCTAAGCTTGGTAAAACTCCGAGGCATCCAGTACACTACGGGGAAGATCTACGAATGCTCCTGGAGAGCTCCGAACTCGGGTAAGTAAAAGGAAAGTTTCCTCCACATGCTTGCTTTGCATAATGAATGCCTTACCCGCTGCTATCTTCTTCACCACATCAATCTCCTGGAGGGCCTTGTGGGCTTCAGCCTTGGTGCTCCGGGCGCTTTCAAGCGCCTGCGCGAGCTCGGACTCTCGCGTCTTAGAGTCAAGCTCCAAGGACTCGTGTTTTTTGGTGAGAGCCTCGAGATCTTGCTGCACCTCGCCCACTCGGGCTTCTTGCTTCTCCCGCTCGATGCGCTCCTTGGCCGCTTTGTCTTCGGCCTCAGACGGCGCCTTCTTCAGGGTCGCCACTTTGGTCGTGGCCCCTGGCAAATTCATGATGATCCTATTATTTTACACTCGAACTTCTTTTTAAAAGCGTATACAAGGTATTGCTTACCTTTCTTCTCCTCGAGCTGTCTCTTGGTAAGGCCGAGCTCGTTCTCGGACCGCTCCAGGTCCTGCTTCAGTGCAGTGACCTCTGTAGTACGTGCCGCAGTGGCCAGCAGTGAAGCCTGCACATACACATAGATATATTCTGATTAGACTCCTGAGTCATCATTTGATCCTCTATTCGGCCTTTCTTCTCGAACACCGAATAAAGCATCAGGGGCTACTATCTATGCGGTAATATTTTATTATATTTTGATTGCTTACCTCAAAGCCTGTTAGGAGGCTGGCACAAGCTTTGGTCAGTCCATTTTTGGCGGACTGAACTTTCTCGATCACCGCACTCATGATAGTGCAGTGCTCTTTGTTGATGGAAGCACCATGAAGTGCTTCCAGCAAGTTGTCCGGTGCCTCTGGATGGACAGAGGACACCGGCACGGGCGGCTGGCCCCCCTTAACGGGGGATCACCTGTCGGAGTCTGGAACCATCGCAGTGTTCGGCTGGGGGCCGAACTCGGAGCTCGTGGGAGTTTTGCTTCCTTTGCGCCCAGGTCCGGGAGGTCGCCTCGAGGCGCCCCCAGGAACACCTCCCCTCGGCTCGGTGCCTTTTGAGACAACACCTCAACGTTGTCCATAGGGCGAGGGGTGGAGGCGGTCAGAAGAGAACCGATGTTCATATCCGACGAGTCCAATGAACCGCTCGACAAAGATATGTCGAGATGAGCTCGGGACGGACTGCATAATCATGTTTGGCACGAGGAGAAGCAGTGCAATAAAACATACCATGAATTGCTATGGTGTCCGGATACTTATGACTTCGCCAGGGGCTTGACCCTAGGTAGCCACTCATTGCCTTTGTAGGCGGCCGTCGTGGAGCAGTCCGGAAGGAGGGTCCTTCCCTTCTTGGACCCTTCGGCCTCCCGGTTGGGTCGGCCTTCCTTTTCTTCTCTCCCTCGGCTGGGGGGAGAACTTTCCTCCTCCTCCTCGTTTTCATGGGAGGAGGGCGCGTCGGAGTCATCGGACGATGAGTCCGATACAACCTTGCGCCGGAGACCCTTTCGGGTCCCCGTGGCCTTCTTCTTGGTCTTCTTTGCCGGCACCTCATAAGGTGCTAGAGCCAGCATCTCTATTAGGAGAGCATGTGCAGGATCTTCAGGCAGGGGGCTGGGCAATCGAGCTCCTCCACTGTCTTTATCTAGTCCTGTTAATGACATGGAAGCTTAGATTCCGCACATGATTTAACTGGGGCAAATAAATACCCTGTGAGATATCAAAACTTACTGGATTGGCATGGCGCTTTGCGCTGAGTCCACGGTCCTCGGTGAGGGAAGGAGGTACCTCGGCGCCCTTGAACAGCACTCTCCAGACGTCCTTGTGTGTCGTGTCGTAGAGCTCTCGCAGCGTCTGGTGCTTGGCCGGGTCGAACTCCCACAAATTAAATGCCCATCATTGACACGGGAGAATTCGGTGAAAGAGCATGACCTGGACCACGTTGACGATCTTGATTTTCTTGCTCACCATGTTCTTGATGCAGGTCTGGAGGCCGGTCAGCTCTACCGAAGAACCCCAGGACAGGCCCTTCTCTTTCCAGGAAGTGAGCCGCGTGGGGATTCCGGATCGAAATTTGGGGCCGCCACCCAGTTGGTGTCGCGCGGCTCGGTGATGTAGAACCATCCCGATTGCCACCCCCTTATGGTCTCCACGTAGGAGCCTTCGAGCCAGGTGACGTTAGGCATTTTGCCCACCATGGCGCCTCTGCACTCTGCTTGCTGTCCAACCACCACCTTCGGTTTGACATTGAAGGTCTTCAGCCACAGGCCGAAATGGGGCCTGATGCGGAGGAAGGCCTCACACATGACGACAAACGCCGATATGTTGAGGATGAAATTGGGGCCAGATCATGAAAATCCAGCCCATAGTAGAACATGAGCCCGCGGACAAACGGGTGGAGAGGAAATCCCAGTACGTGAACTAAGTGGGTAAGAAAAACTATCCTCTCATGGGGTTCGGGCATAGGGATGATCTGCCCTGCATCTGGTAGCCGGTGCGTGATATCCACGGCCAGATATTCGGCTTCCCGTAACTTTGTGATATTCTCCTCCGTGATGGAGGAGACCATCCACTTGCCTCCCGCTCCGGACATGCTTGGAGTGGTTTGAGAAGAAAGACGCGAACTTGGGCATGGGAGCTCAAGTGTGCGAGAATGGGTAAGCAAGGAGGAAGAAGGCGTGGGTGAAAAGAGTGAATCCTAATCCCTTTATATGGGTGGAAGAGGCGATGCGCCTCCCCACTTCCCTGGTAAAATCACTTATTCCCCAAGCGTTGTAATTGATGGCGCGGTTGGGTTACCCACATCCGTATTGATGAGAATCCCGTAATAAGGGGAACACGATCTCTTCTTTGACAAGACGTGTCAAGAAAACCGCCTCGCGATATGTGCGGTGCTGGTTGAGAAAAACGGTTCGAATAATGACCGGGCCATGGCGTGATGTCATGCTGTCAAAATGTGTCAGCAGATTAGATTTGTGGAAGTATTATTCTCTCTACGGTGGTATGTGGAACTTGTTTTGCAGAGCCGGACACTATCCTTGTGTTCAAAATCTTCCATGGAGTATTCGGAGGAGGAACCCGCCTTGCAATGCCGAAGACAAAACTGCGCGCCGGACTCATCGTCATTGAAGCCTGGTTCAGGGGCTACTAAGGGAGTCCTGGATTAGGGGGTCTTCGGACAGCCGGACTGTTGGACTATGAAGATACAAGATTGAAGACTTTGTCACGTGTCCGGATGTGACTCTCCTTGGCGTGGAAGGCAAGCTAGGCAATACGGATATGCAGATCTCCTCCCTTGTAACTGACTCTGTGTAACCCTAGCCCCCTCCGATGTCTATATAAACGGGAGGGTTTAGTCCGTAGGAAAAATACAATCATACCATAGGCTAGCTTCTAGGGTTTAGCCTCTACGATCTCGTGGTAGGCCAACTCTTGTAATACTCATATCATCAAGAACAATCAAGCAGGACGTAGGGTATCACCTCCAACAAGAGGGCCCGAACCTGGGTAAACATCGTGTCCCCTGCATCCTGTTACCATCCGCCTTAGACACACAGTTCGGGACCCCCCACCCGAGATCCACCGGTTTTGACACCGACACTTGGTATGTGTGGGATCCGACAACCTAGTTGTCTATCCTTGGTAGCCTCTCTTATGGGGAAATGTAGTCTGGTGCTTCCACTGAGCCATGGTAGTCTGCTACAGCCTGGTTTACCGGAGTCCTGCTAGCCTAGTTACTACTGCTCCGAAACACTCAGACCGGCCTGCACGTGTCCCACTTTGTTCCTGTGTCTGTCCCTTCGGAGAAATGTCACGCGGTGATTTCCAGAGTCCTGCTAACCTGCTACAGCCCGGGTTCCCGGAGTCCTGTTAGCCTAGTTGTTACAGCCGGGATTCACACGTTGATGACCTACACGTTCGAGACTGGGTCATGTATGCTTGTCCCTGTAAGTTAGTGCCACTTTGGGTTCATGACTAGTCATGTCGGCCCGGGTTCTCTGTCATATGGATGCTAGCGACACTATCATATACGTGAGCCAAAAGGCGCAAATGGTCCCAGGCCAGGTAAGGTGGCACTCGTGGGAATACCGTGCGTGAGGCCGCAAAGTGATATGATGTGTTACATGCTAGATCGGTGTGACTTAGAATCGGGGTCCTGACAATAGGCAATGCACGTATCTAGCAAGATAGGGGGGAGCTTGGCATGGGATGCAATGGCAGGTGTGTGAGGTAAATACGTTTGGTAACATAGTGGGAAAAGGGGGGTTTTAGTTGAGAGAGTTAGAGATCGAAACACGGAGAGAAAGAATGAACGTGTGTCGGAAACCGATAGCTTCCTAAGGTGGTTAGGAGAGGAAGATTGACCGATACAGGAAGTATGTAGCGTGTGTGCCAGGGGGGGGGGCTAAAAACAACATTTGAATGTAGATAGTACGAGACTTAATATCGATGTTTCAATTCCGTGTACATTGTAAGATTTGAACTGAGGACCATGCATATGGGTAATTATTTCGAATTCGTGCCATATTAGGTTTGGAAAAGTTGACATTGACTCGATTTTTGTGCTATTTTGTAGGTCATATGTTTGAATCCATCCAAAGTTTTCTCACTACCATGGTGTTCATCATATACATATGAATTTGTATTAAAAAAGTAGCATGGATACCGTGAAATGCGAAATCCACATTAGAATTGGAGACTGCTATGTGACACACACTCTTATTCAAATAACTAATTATGTGACACACACTCTAATGCATGTTAGCGTGGATACCGTGGATACCATTTCAATTTTTTTTCAAATAACTCCTCATTAATTAATTTATAGTATCTCGTTTCGAATGACTAATTATTTGCAAGGAAAACCCGGGCATGGTAATACATACAGATTTGTTTGCAAATGAAAGAAGATTCGTTTGCATTCTCAAATGTAGGCGCACCAGGCAGACCAGGGTCGTGCCGTGGTGGTTGCATGTGTCGTACGGACGCTTAGACCCAGCCACCCCTCCCTCCTCCCTCAAAAAGAAGAACGACGAGAAAATAAGTTCGTGCTTCCATGTTTTGGATTTTAATATCTGGCGGCCCCAATAACATCCTTGCAAAATCTCCCTTCTCCTTCGTCCCCTTCCGCGCCCAGATTGCTCAAATCCCTAATTCCCTGCCAACCCAAGCAAAGTTTGAATCGCCCCTCATCTCGTCTCTTTGCCCACCTTTGTGCCGGACGAAAATGACGAAGACAACGGTCGCGCTTCAGCACCGCACCAGAGCTACCTCATCTACGCCCTCGTCCACCGCACTAGGTGGTCCACCGACAACGTCAGCCACCGCAATCGACGTGCCTCACAGACACTGACTTCCACTGCATCGGGTGCGCTTCACTGACATCGTATCCCACCTCATCAGGGCTACTTCACCGAGCACATCGTCGCACCTCCGCCCCCTGAGGCCGTTGGAGCTTCACCAACGGTCTCGTCCACCGCATCGTAGCGCTCCGCTGCCACTCTAGATCTGCATCTGTGCATGGCCAGCCAACGCCAGCGCATCACCCTCAACGGCTCTAAAGTGACCCACACTCTAGCTAGGCGAGCATGTCCAAACGCCAGCCTGAACTAGGTATCCACACATCACTCCCTTGTGCACTGTTCCGACGGTGTTTGGATATCCTTTCACTGCTCTCTTAGCTTACACGCCTATGCAACTCTGACTTTAACTCTTGTTTATTCTAGAGATATCATCTGAAACAAGCAAAACCATTTTTAGCAAAGCATGACGGCGCTACAGGATCTGGTATACATCCTGCACAACTGTATAACCTTGTAAGTATCTGTCCTCCGGTACAACAGCCAGGTCGATTCCTCTTATTTGATCAACCATTCGCTGTGTCAAAAATGTAGAGGGGGTGCAAGGAGCACAAGTCCTGCACATCCAAGCAAGTGGTAACATGGACTTGTACATGGAACATCCCAAGCACAAGAAGAGCTGCAGTGAGCCTGTACAACGAGCTACCGTAAGTCCCTGCATTTCATTTAATTCGTACTGGCATGCGTGTATGATTTGTGTGCAGTGGCGGATCCACGAATTCAAGTTACAAGGGGCGAACATTTAACTTAAAAAATACGAAGCCACTTGCACTCCGGAAATTAACATAACTTGAGGAATGTGAAGCTACATGCACTTTGAAAACCAGCTATTGATCCAAAGTAGTTCAGATTATATAACAATAAATGATGCAAGCACCAAAAAGACAAAATGCAACATGGTGTACAAGGACTACTAACATGGTCTATACCTGCTTGAATTATTTGTTCTCTGGCTGAAAATATCAATGTGTAATTGCACCTTTAACCAGTGCGCAAACTGCATATCAATATATCTATCATGCACAAGTATGCCAATAGTTTCAAACAACAGATTAGAAAAGTATTTATGCTACGTTGTCATAATGTGGGGACTTTCTGGTAGATGGCCTCGACGTTTCCTGAAGCCATGAAAATGTACTATAATTTGCTTGTCATCAATGCCTGCAAATCTCTATGTCTCTCTCTACATAGCAGATCATCATTAGACACTAAATCCTTCAATGGGAGCTTGCAAAATGCTTGCATTTGATCCCTCATTAGACACTATATGTTCATCACCAGGAGCATGTAAAATGTTTGCATCAAATCCTTCATTAGCAATCTGTTAATTAGACACTTCAGGCACAAGAACAACATGAGCATGTATGTTTGCACCGGAAACTTGATTACATACATCAGATTCAGTCAGTTTAGTATTGATTGGGGGGTTATAAAATAAGCAGAAAGTGGTTTCATTTTCTCATAGATTCCCTACATCCAAGCAGTTTCACAACACCGACAGGTTTACCTATTAGCCAGAAATTTAATAGTTGAATTAGATATAATCAGGGATGTGATGTACCTGCTCATTGCGCATGCTGCTCTTGCAAGCTGCGACTGTCCATTTGCGCAAGCTCGATGCCATGCCCGTGCTGCCACCGCTACCTCCCACATAGGCTAGACCCAGGGCTGGATCTTCATCTTCTTGTCCTTCCATTTGCTTGAAGCCCGGCGACCGCCCTCCAATGAGGGCACGAGGAAGTGCTGTGTTGGTCTGTCCAGCGGCGCCTAGGTTAGGAGCGAACTAGACTGGAGGCTGGCAGGAATGAATTGCGATTTTTCCTGCTGTCGATCGATATGGGAGGCGCTCGTTTGGGTCGCGAACCTGCTATAGGGCCTGCCTTGCACTTACGATATTGGCCCATCTAGATTGAAACGTTTGTCTTCATTTTTTACATTGCCTGCTCGTGCGTTGGGACGAACATAACTAGCCTGGGCCAACCTAGACGTCTCAAACTAGGTGCACACTTTCCAGCCACCTGAGGCAGCCGCCCATACCAGCCCCTACGGTGGCGTCGCCCCTTTTTGCGTGTATGATTGGGGTAGTGAAAAATATTCTAGTGGCGCTTTTGATTTACCCATAGAATGGTTGAATTGCTTGTTTCTATGAACTGAGTTTGCTAATAATGTGAAGGATGCCAGTCTTTCATCCTATTGTAGATTGCTTAGATCTCGATATGCCAAATATAATCACATGAAATATACAGTAAAAGCCAGTGTGATGTGTGTGGCTACAACTAGTCTGACTACACGTCCTCATATAACATATCAAGGACGCACCATCTTACCAGATTAACCATTCGACTTACCAATGCAGTGTGGAAAGAAATAAGTATTGGGACTGCGTATCCAAGCAATTGATACCATGGACTCCTTCGTAGAACCTTGTAAGCGAAAAAGAAGTTACAGTGTGCCTGTACAAAGAGCTAGCATAAGTTCAGTTACCTGCTTCTCAGAATTTTAGTTAGCCACTTATTGCAAAATTGCTCAATTACGTTCCTTGGCTTAATTTAGTTTGCTACTGATTACATAATGCCATAGCCTGTTAATCCTATTATAGATTGCGCCTATCTATGTGTTTGATACTTACTGTTAAGAATTACCTGTTTGCCTGAACTTAAATAGCTACTTAAGCACTTAGATAGCTGGTCATATGTACTTCTAGGCTGCAGCAGAATTCACGTGTAATTTATGTTCTGATACCCTATTTGATCAAATGGTTTGTTGTTATCACTTGTAGCACTAGTAATGTTTGCATGTTCATAGATAGACAATTGTCAGGTTTATATGAGGGGCATTGTCTTTTTAACTTATATCTGTTTTGGAATCATTTTGCTTACATCAAAGAAATTTACAGATATATGTGTTACTGGTAAATGGTACCGACTTGTTACTTTAATACATTGCCAAGAACTTGTTAGTTGTACTAGTTCATGTGTAATTAAATACATTGCCAAAACTGGTTAGTTTTACTAGTTTGATGTTAGTTTCTTATGGCTCTTGCAAAACTTTATTTATTGATTGCAAACATTTAAGTTTGCAGGATCCAACTGAAACTCTGTTGGCACAACAGGTATGTTTTCAGAAACTTCCTTGTTTACCTGGTTTATTGCTGTAACTGGTTGCTGTAATCATCTTACCAACTTCAAGTTTGCAGGATCCAATTGGAAGTCCAATTGCACAGCATGTACATTTTCAAAAATATATTTGTGTAACAGGTTTCCTGTTGTAACTTGTTGCTCTAATCAAGTTACTGACTACTCAACTTTTCAGGATCCAAGAGAAACTCCAATGCCACAATAGGTTCCTTTTGCAAAACTTGTTTTTTAACTGCTTTGCAGGTGCAACCGGTTGCTCTAATCACGTTACTGGCTACTCAACTATTCAGGATCCAAGAGAAACTCCAATGCCACAACAGGTACCTTTTGCAAAACTTGTTTGGTTAACTGCTTTGCTGCTGCAACAACCGGTTAAAATGATGTTAATAACTACGTTTCAGCATCCAATTGAAGCTCTTTATTTCCTTGTTTGTTTAACTAGTTTGCTATTATAACTCCCAGTTCAGATGTTTTGCTAAATTCGACTTTTCGGAATCCAATCGGAACTTTAGTGGCAAAACAGGTTAGCCCAAGATCAAAGAGCGAGGTCCCCATGGACATTGTATCATCCCACAGCAGTGGCACCGGCCCAATCGTGCATCACGAATTGCCAACTGCTCATGCTTTAGAGGCTAAACTAGTGGTAGAAAGAGATTATGCTTCTGCACTTAGACATGAAGTTGACATGTTGTGGAAGCAAACAACACAATCACAAGCAGTACTCAAGATAACCATTAAATATTTGGTGGATTTCAAAATGAAGCAAGCTGAGACTGACCACATTGTTAAGGTCCTGAAGGAAAAAAGGAAATTAAATTCCCACTTGGTAAATCATAGGTGAAATGTTCTTTCCATTGTTAAATAACCTTTGTGTTGTTTGTTCATGTAATCGATCAAACCATTTGTTTCAGAGATCATGTAATAATTGTTTTTTGGTTTTTGGTTTGTAATTTTATTTGACCACAAGTCTGTATTAATTGACAAGACTCGAAGACATTTCATTTTGATTGCTCTGCCAAACCTACAAATATGCCAATTGGGCTGAATGTGCATTCACCAATAATAGTAGTATAGATGGACCATAAGTGGCACGCATCAGAAAGGGCCAAGATGTTGTACTAGCTTCGCTAAAAAAGGATGCTCTTCTAGCAAAAAAAAGTATAGCGGCCTGGCTTATGTATGTTAGTTGATATTATTGATCCATATACTCTATAAGTGTATATATGTTTGTTAGTTTTGTACATTATTGGTTGATTGACTCGGTATTTGAACCTTGATACACCGCTTGTGTACATATCTAAATGGATGTACACATTATGCTGCGTGTGACATTTGAGTTGGACATAAAGTGTTCCAAATATTCGAATTCACCTTAAACTAGATTCTAGCTTCTGAATTCGAGTATCGCCATTTGTAAATCATATTCATATATGATAGTGGAATACATCTTTGAGGTGCTTTTGAAGATATATAAAAACATATAGAATGATTTATAAAGTTTTATATAGGAATATAAAATGGATTCAAAATTAGTTGCCAGGGTAAACGTGGATTCTTATTGTCCCAAAATTGAAAGAAACGGTAAAATGTCCACTCCGATGTTGGCTGCCCGAAGCCAAGTGTTTGGGAGATGGAAATTACTATCTACCCCTTACACGGACAATCCATCGGCTCGATTTCCATGGCTCTCAATAGGGGTAGGTTAGTAACTTCAATTAGACGTGACACGACCGCCTCTGAGCCCATTCCGACATGGTGGGCGCCAAACATGGGCGGCAAAACACATTTGATTCAAGCTCGTCCGAAAGACCCCTGTTTCTCCCTCCATTTCTCCATTCATACACAGTGGGCAGCAAAACAAACTCGACTTGGCCGAAATCGATGTAGGCAAATATTTTCAATAGGGGCAGGTTTGTAACTTCACTCAGACATGACACAACCGCCCTACCTATCAGTCCTGTTCATACACCGTCGGTGCCAACCATGGGTGCCAAAACACCCTCTCCTCGCCCAAAATCGCTCTGGGCAAATATTTGCGAGATGCAAGATTACCATCCTATCCCCAACCGACGAGACGTCCAAATTTTAAATGGGGGCTAAGTTTGTAACTTTCCCATATTTCAGACAGGCGCGTCCCAAAAACATGGTTCCTCGTACCTCTCCCTCCATTTTCCCATTCACACACCGTCCGTTCTAGAACACCATCCCCACACTAGCCTCCTCCGTCCGCCACCCCATCCGTCGCCGCCGTCCTCCACCCCATCCATCACCGCCGTCCTCCACCCCATCCATAGGCACCGTCCTCCACCATGCCAGAGCGCCTACCAAGACCGCGTCACTGCTAGAGATGGACGTCTCTCATCCACGGCGATGGACCAAGAGCCTTGCATCGCGTCCTCTCGCTTCATCAGTGCCGTCGTCCTCTTTGCCGGGGCCGCTCACACGACTTTCTCTTCCACCGCAATGGGACTTATCCCCCGATGCACCCGTCTACCGTCACAGATCTGCTTCAACGCCACCGACAGCCATCGCACCACCATGGCTACACGGCGCTGCAAGAGAGGTGGTACTTGATATCTCCATAACTTTTTGATCTCAACCAGAAAATAGATTGTAACTTGGTTACTGTACTTTCTTTTCAGGTCTTAGAATTTAGTTCTTAGTTCGAAGCAAACAATGGATGCTAAATAGCATTTCCCTGGTTTGCAGCTTTAAATCTGCCATGGCACAGTCATAATAGGGTTTAATTGATCATGCTTAGGGTTTAATTGATCATGTTGGTTCCGTGGTGGTTTCTTTAATAGAAATCGGAGGGGAAACCCTCTTTTGCTCAAAAAAATTCTTAGGGTTTCCCCCTTTTATGATCATTATACGTGTCATAATAGCACTGCTCCACCCATCAAGCTAAACAAGCTTAGTTGTTCAAATACGAATTTGATATTATTAAAACAGAGTCGTTTAATTGGTCAGCTAAATGTTCCTATTTTAGTTTAGAAAATGCATGTTCGCCGCTCGGGTGTGTAGGTCTATAGGGTGCCCACAGTGGGCCGCGGCCCACCCTGGGATTTTGGGTCGGCCTAGGCCACGATTCCCCTATATTCTGCTGCACGCTTCCGATCTCTACTCGCCCCCAGCCGCCTGCCTCGCCGTTGACTTGCCGTCCCCGGACGGCATGACTCTAGGAGGAGATGCCAGACTAACAGGAGGTCAGGAGCCGCTCGCCCAACAATTTCACTGCTGCCCGGGCACGCCGCCGTGCCTACCTTCCCAGTCCATTCAGGGCTCAGGCGTGCAGCACCCACTAAGCCAACCTGATTTATCCTCAGATACATCCTCAACACTCAGCATCCACTCCTCATCACCCATTTTCTAATTGATTCATTACTCATTAGGCCGGACTGTCATTAGGGTTTGTTGTGTGCTGAGTGCTACCTACACTTAATGGTTCAGATATATTTCAGTAATCTTTAGTACCTGTAAAGTTCACATGGTTTCAAAATTCCAGCCCTAGGAACAGACACTAGTCATTTTGCATTGTTGGTCATAGTGACGTTGACCCAGATTACTACTGCAGGCCAGGTTTGTTGACAATTTTACTTGTCTTTCTTACTCATTCGATATGATATCCAATTATTCACGTCGATTAGTTGCAAACAATAAGTGCTAGACAAACTTCTTGATTCAGATTTTGGACGGTCTCTTACTGCAGTTACAATTCTGCATATCTGTCCTAGTAAGCTCACAAGTAAATGATTGATTCACTACATCTATGCTTGCCTTATCATATTTGTTGTCAATATTCTTTTAGGGTGGACTACCCTATTTCAAAATACTGGAACCGTAGACATGAGTGAATAGTATTTCTCTATGTGATCTCTTCCATCATGTGTGGGAAACGAGCACTACATTGTATAGAAAGAAAGTGCAATTTCCAGCTTTTACATAAACTACAATCTTTTACATGGAATACAATCTGCCTACTTGCTTTGTGTCGCACTACCAACACTCCACCCTTGAAGCTAAACATTATGCCACTGATAATTCCTTAGTTTATTTGTTCAAATACGAATTTGATATGATTCTAATGTTCCTACTTCAGTTTTGAAATGTGTGTCTGCCTATTATAGAGACATAAGAGGTTTGTATTTCTGTGTGTGGTCTGGTCAACATAGTTGGGGGTGAACTTTGCGTATGCAGGGGTTTATAGGGAGACACTCTTCGAGTTGAATCTGCAATACATTCCATAGATAATCTGACTACTTTTTATGTTTTCATGAATCTCAGATTCTGAACAGCTTCATAATGATTATGAGCTTGCGCGCATGAAAAGAATAAAGCAGAACAATACCATGGCTGCCAAACTTGGCATTAAGGGACTGAAATCAAGTCTGGACGCAATGCAATCCAAACACTCTCCACCTATATATTCATGCTCAGCATATGATCCTAACAGTGATTCTGAGCTAGAGGGAGACCTAAGTCAATGTAGCTCCCTAGTGGAGGAGTCAGAGGCAGATTCCCAATCTTATTCACCCATCAAGGTGTTTGCTCTAACTTTCCAAGGTTATATTGGTCGCACATATCTTGCAACTGATGCTTTGCATTGTTTCTACTTTGTTGCACCGCCATTAGCTTAGTTTACACATCGTGTATGTGAATATGCCCTGCCTATCTATTTTCAGTACATATTCCATCTGTCATCCTACCATATTTATCCATTCAAATGTTGTTCTTGTGTATCGGACGTTCAAAAGGAAGAGGGCGATTGCTGATCGTGGAGGAGCACGAGTAAAGTATTTGGAAAAGGTAGTGACACCTGATAAATCAAATAGCCCATTAGGTGTAGTTGCAATATCACCTGACCCACAAAACACCCCAACTCTAGCAGACTCTAGCCCTACTACACTGGTCATTTCTGATGCCCCAACTCAGCAGACCCCAACTGCAACAAATAGTATGATGATGCCAGTTGACATAGCACCAGCTCTATGACGCAAAACCCCCATTCCAGCAAAGAGTACACCAAATCCAGTTGCCAAATCCCTTTTCAAACCAGAGAGAGCCCCAATTGCAACAAATAGGACCCATGTTCCATTTCTTCGCAGTTTAGAAGATGAAGGTTATATTTTTGTCAGGAACTTTGTGCGCATCTTTCCTTCATGGAAATATTATACCACAGACACATAACAATTTCCAGACTTCCTCCGCAACTTACGCGTAAGTAATGTACTATTGTTATTCATGGTAATTACTGCATATGTTTCTGCTGATAGAAGACACAAGATTTCATTCTTTTAAATAGGCGAGGACCAAACTGGATTGTCAAGACGAGCAAGGGTTGGTTGCACTTTTCAAGCACTCGTTGATGAAGTATCGTTCCTACCTGAGGCAAGCGCACTTCGATGGCAAGTTTCTAAATGAAATTTATGTAAAGTCTCCGGTGCTACATTTATCAGACAGTGACTGGAATAATCTTGTTACACATTGGTCCCGTCTGCAACGTAAGGTACTGTCTATGATATCACATCACAATTTGAACTACAATTCTGCATTTTCCTCAATGTCTCACTTGTACGAAAACTGTTATCAAAAGAACATTCATTCTCAAGGGACCACAGAATCTCGCAACTATACTGCACACTGCATTGCTCTTATGAGTACCTCTTGCCATGTATGACCATACTTACTTTCATAGCTGTTTGATTATGTAGCATCACTACACATGTTAGCCTTGTTATCGTCCATTTGGTGGACATTATAAGATCCGTATGGACTCTTACATAAATTTAGAATCAACCTAATTCTTTTGAAGAGGTTTAGCTCTGCAGTCCTCTTGTAAGGACTAAACATCGTCTATCACTATACTTACATTAACAGCTACTCCCTCTGTCCCATAATATAAGAATGTTTTGTACAGTACACCAATGTTCAAAACACGCTTGTATTATGGAAGAGGGATTGGTTCATTGTGTAGCATTCTGCATCTTATCTCCCTCGCCCACCATTTACTAAAAAAATATCAGATCTATATTTAATCTTACCAAAAAGTTGAATACACAGACAATGCCAGTGCAGAAGTGCAGCCCATTACTCTTGTCCGTACATTTTGTCCTGTAACGCTTGTACTTCCAGGGATTGGTAGTTGATTATGTAGCATCAATCTGCATCTTATCTTCATTATCCTCTATGCCTTCAGGTATTATCATATCTATAATTACTCTCTACAAAATGTAGAGTACATGCAATGCTTATGAAGAAGATTATGTGCTGAAATTCTTGAGTTATCATTCCCTTGACATGGAGAAGGGCATTATAAAGCCGGTGTTAACTGTTAATGTAAGTCAGTCCTTCTAAAGCCTTTATCCTCAACTGTTGTTTAATTTGCTCATACTCCCTATCGTTTACTGCTGTTTAGTTTGTTGTTTCTATCAAAATGCATGTTCGCAACAACCGTAAGTTCAAAGTTTTACTTGTAAAACCAAATTCCTTATTCATACCATGCACATTACTCAATATTACCTATATGTATGCTTGTTTTTGTGGATCTATAATCCAGTGTGTGGTGAAGCAGTCCACGTTTGCACCTTGTCATCTCTTGTTTTGTCTTACTGATGTGGCTGATGATATGAACAACATGCCATGCACATTAACCAAATTAGATACAATGATTGTCTTTGCCCTTCATCTATGCTTGTTATGTTGACATGGTAATCCAGTAGTGTGGTGAAGCTCCCCACATTATGAACAATGCCAAATTATGCTATTGATATTTTGAACTTACTCTTTATTTTCTAATTTGAAATTGGATGGAATTGACAGCACAGTTACCATCTTTGTTTATACATGTGCAAAACATGTCATCTCTCTGCTTGTTTCAGGGTGATATGCCTAATGGCATGCACAAGTCTACTCAAGGCTGTGACACAAACCCAACATATATTGCAGCAAAGAAGGCAAAACATCTTGAAGATAGCGAGACAACCCCAAAGTCTTGTCTTGATGTAGTGTTCAATTTACTTGAGACTAGTAGTCAGACAAGCTCACATAATTCATTGTCTGAATCAGTTCGACTTCTTCAGTCCCAAGTTATAGCAGAAAGGCATTCTGCAACTCAACTTCAACTTGAAGTCCTATCTCTAAGAAGATTGCAGAGAACGCCATTGAGAACCTCATTGCTAAACAGCTACACCTGGAAGCTATGACCGACATGCTAGGCCGGTCTCACAGCCTTGCTCAGCAGCTTGCGCAGCAGTTCCCGCGCAAGGCTAACCTTTCTTGAACTGTCTTGGAAGTGGTCTCGGTTCAGTATTATTTTGTTATGCTGCAATGGTGCCCAGTTTTTGTAATCTACTTCTTCGTTACACTTTATGATCACTGGTGGCGAACTTTGATGCCCAGTGGATGTAATATACCATAAATCCTTTATTGTATAGTGTAGGTTTATTCTAAGTTACTATATCATAGTTTCTTTATTGTATAGAGTAGGTTTGTTCTTAATTCCTACTAGTTACTGCCATCATTCGCTATCTGGAAAAAATCTGATGTAGTCGACCGGGTAGAAACATTCGCCTCTAACAGTCCTGGTTTTTAGAGGGCCACAATTGGGCCGGCCTGCATATTTCTTGGGCTCGAATGGCCATTGGGGCCTTCACACTTTGTGCTAGTCCCACAACTTACTACGGCCTATATTCGGCCCAAATTTTAGTTGGGCCTTTTGTGGACCCAGCGCTTAGTATGGCCCATTAACAGGCTGAATATTCTGGTGGCCTATTACGGCTGAGAAGAAACCATGGGCCTTTAGCAGGCCGAAATTCATGTTGGGCCTCAATTTTCACTAGTCATCGACGATCCTTCAGCAGGCTGAAAGGTAGACTGGGCCTTTTTTGGCCCAGTTATATGATGGGCTGTTACCAGGCCGAAATATATTTCGGGCCTGAGTTGGCCCACTGATATCATGGGCCTTTAAGAGGCTAAAATCTTAGTACATGCATCAACGGGCCAAATTATACGACAGGCCTTTAACAGGCCCAAAGTCACATTGGGTTGAACTGTCACCACCTTTATCACAGGCCGTTAGTGGGCTGGATGTAGCGTCGGACCATATATGGCCCATGGGTAGCATGGGCCATTCCCAGGCCGAAAGACACACCGGGCTGAAATGGGCCCATGCCTACATTGGGCCTCTAATAGGCCGAAAGTCACTGGGCCATAATTGGGCCCAAATATTCGGCGAACAATTAACGGGCTAGATCTGGCTTCAGGCCATAAATGGGCCTTATTAAACATGCCGTTATTGGGCTGGCCCACTAGTACCTGAGTAAGTACTACGGGCCTTTGACTGGGCCGGCCTTTTTAACCTATACGGGCCTTTGTTGGGCCGTGCCATGTGTCGACATATCATAGGCGCCTCCTGTCCAATGAATGGATGACATCTGTCCCAATGTGGAAAATGACATCTGTCCCAACGTATCATAGGCGCCTCCTGGCCAACACGTGTTTCCTCCAGGCAATGACAAATTTACACGTGGAAAATCCTCATTCGTCCGGGCTGTTGACGGGTTATCGGATCCAAAACCGTACCCAATAGCTTAATGGTGCCCCGTTATGGTGGATGCCATGTGTCGGTCACCCTTGACAAAAGCACTTCTATGACCCGCGATTTATCGTCATGGAAGTGGACACTTCCATGATGATAATTTTGGTAATGTCATGGAACACTTCTACGACAGCACATGTATGACTATCTTGATTCTGTCATAAAATTGTCGTGGATATACATGCGTGACAGAAAACGTGACCTACTATGACAAACACGTATCATCACGGAAGTGTCTTTTTTTGTAGTGATCCAAACCCCACGATATGACACGCTCTATCACACATAAGCCTTATTATATCTTCCTCAAAACAGCCACCATACCTACCTATTATGGCTTTTCCATGGCCATTCCGAGATATATTGCCATGCAACTTCCACCGCTTCCGCTTGATGACTTGAGCATTCATTGTCATATTGCTTTGCATGATCATATAGCTGACATAGTAGTTGTGGCTCAGCCACCGTTCATCATTTTTCATACATGTTACACTAGATCATTGCACATCCTCGTACAGGCTAGAGGCATTCATATAGAGTCATACTTTGTAATAGGTATCGAGTTGTAATTTTTATTTCTTTTGAGTTATAAGTAAATAGAAGTGTGATGATCATCATTATTCATTTTTAGAGCAGTGCCCCGGTGAGGAAAGGATGATGGAGACTATGATTCCCTCACAAGTCAGGATGAGACTCCGGACAATGAGAGAGAAAAATATAAAAAGAAAAAAATAAGAAAAAATAAAAAAATAAAAAGAAAGAAAGGAAAGAATAAGAAAAAAATAGAAAATATAAAATAAACTAAGAGAGAAGGGGCATTGTTAGTAACCTTTACCACAATTGTGCTTCAAAGTAGCACCATGGGTTTCATATGGAGATTCTCCTATTTTGTCACTTTCATATACTAGTGGGAATTTTTCACTATAGGATTATATGCACACCCACTTAGTTTCATATTGTGCTTTCATATACTTATAGAATTTAGTGCATTCATTGCATGGCAATCCCTACTCCTCACATTGATGTCAATTTATGGGCATCTACATAGCCCATTGGTTAGCCGCGTCGATGTGAGACTTTTTTACCTTTTTGGCTTCTTTATGTTTACCCCTATCATCATACTCTATTCCACCCATAGTGCTATATCCATGGCTTGTGCTCATATATTGCATGAGGGTTGAAAAATATGAAGCACGTTAAAATGTATAAACCAATTTCTCGGCTTGTCATCGGGGTTGTGCATGATAAATACTTTGTGTTAAGAAGACAGAGAATGACAAGACTATATGATTTTGTAGGGATAGCTTTCTTTAGCGTTGATATTTTCAAAGACATGATTGTTTGTTGGGATGCCTGAGTATTGATGTCTTTATGTCAAATAATAGACTACTGCTTTGAATCAATTATGTCTTAATATTCATGCCATGATTAGATATATGATCAAGTTTATGCTAGGTAGAATTCCACATCAAAAAATATGTTTTTTATCATTTACCTGCTCAAGGACGGGCAGGAATTAAGCTTGGGGATGCTGATACGTCTCCGTCGTATCTATAATTTTTGATTGTTTCATGCCAATATTATACCACTTTCACATACTTTTGGCAACTTTTTATATGATTTATTGGACTAACCTATTGATCCAGTGCCAAGTGCCAATTCTTGTTTTCTGCATGTTTTTTGTATCGCAGAGTATCAATATCAAACAAAGTCCAAATGCAATAAAATTTCATGAAGAATTATTTTGGAATATATGTGATTTTGGGGAGTTGCAATCACCGCAAACGGAGGCCCGTGGTGGGCACAACCCACCCGGGCGCGCAAGAGGAGCCAGGCGTGCCATGGTGGGTTGTGCTCACCTCGTACGTTGGTTGGACCTCTACTTCGGGTGCAAGGAAGCTTATATCCGAAAAAATCATGTTAAAATCTCAGCGCAATCGGAGTTACGGATCTCCGGGAATATAAGAAATGGTTTTCGGCCAGATATGGGGAACGCGAAATAGAAGAGAACAGAGAGGGAGATCCAATCTCGGAGGGGCTACTGCCCCTTCGCTGCCATGGAGAGCATGGACCAGAGGGGGAATTCTCCTCCCATCTAGGGGGAGGCCAAGGAAGAAGAATAAGGAGGGGGGATCCCTCCCCCTCGCTTCCCGTGGCGCCGGAGTGCCACCGGGGCAACAATCGGAACGACGATCTACATCAACAGTCTTGCTACCGTCAACACCAACTTTCTCCCCCTCTATGCAGCGGTGTAACACCTATTGTCCTAGCTGTAATCTCTACTTAAACATGGTGCTCAACTCCATATATTATTTCCCAATGATCTATGGTTATTCTATGATGTCTGAGTAGATCCGTTTTGTCATATGGGTTAATCGTGATCTTGGATGGTATGATTGTATATTTTATTCATGGTGCTATCCTATGGTGCCCTCCATCTCGCGCAAACGTGAGGGGCCCTCGTTGTAGGGTGTTTCAATATGTTCATGGTTTGCTTATTGTCAGTGTTGCGGGGGTGACAGCAGCCTAAACGCGGATAGGTGGGTTATGGCGTATGGGAGTAAAGAGGACTTGATACTTAATGCTATGGTTGGGTTTCACGACCTTAATGATCTTTTGTAGTTGCATATGCTTGCTAAAGTTCCAATCACAAGTGCATATGATCCAAGTAGAGAAAGTATGTGAGCTCATGCCTCTCCCTCATGTAAAATTGCAAGAATGATTACCGGTACTTGTTATCGTTTGCCTAGGGACAAATGACTTTTTTGTTGACACAAGATATCCACTTTTATTACCTTGCAATTTATTCGTAGTTTTATTCTCACAAAGTACTCATAGTTTTATTCTTGCAAAATAGTTTCATACTTGTTTCTGGTAAAGCAAATGTCAAGTGTGCGTAGAGTTGTATCGGTGGTCGATAGAATTTGAGGGGATATTTGTTCTGCCTTTAGCTCCTCATTGAGTTCGACACTCTTATTTATCGAAGAAGGCTACAAACGATCCCCTATACTTGTGGGTTATCAGGTCCATATTGGAAACTAAGGGATATTAAGGCCTCCTTTTAATAGAGAACCGGAACAAAGCATTAACACATAGTGAATACATGAACTCCTCAAACTACGGTCATCGCTGGGAGTGGTCCCGGCTATTGTCACTCCACGGTTGCTGAATCATAACACGTAGTAGGTGACAACTTGCAAGATCATATCTAGAACATGGATAGAATGGTGATAACATAAATGGTTCAGATCTGAAATCATGGCACCCGGGCCCAAAGTGACAAGCATTAAGCATGGCAAAGTCATAGCAACATCAATCTAAGAACAGAGTGGAACTCGATTACATGATGAATCTCATCCAACTCCTCACCGACCAGCGAGCCTACGAAGGAATTACTCACTCCCGGTGGGGAGCATCATGGAATTGGCGATGGAGAAGGGTTGGTGATGATTAAGAACGAAGATCCCCCTCTTCGGAGCCCCAAACGGACTCCAGATCTGGCCTCCCGGTGAAGAATAGGAGGTGGCGGCGGCTTCATCTCATGGATCGCGATAATTCTTTCTCCTTGATTTTTTTGGGAAAATAGGATTTTATAACATCGGTTTCAGGCTCTGTGGGGCCACCAGGTGGGCACAACCCACCTGGGCGCGATAGGAGAGGGGCGCGCCCTGGTGAGTTGTGCTCACCCAGGTGCCCCCTCTAGTGGGTCTTCGCTCCAGAAATTCTTATTATTGATATAAAAATCCTCGCAAAGTTTCGTTCCATTCCCAGAACTTCTATTTCTGCACAAAAACAACACCATGATAGTTCTGCTGAAAACAACGTCAGTCCGGGGTTAGTTTCATTCAAATCATGCAAATTAGAGTCCAAAACAAGAGGAAAAGCATTAGGCAAAGTAGATATGTTGCAGACGTATCATTAGGTTAACGCAGTTGATGTAGTCGAACGTCTTCACGATCCAACCGATCCAAGTATCAAACATACAGAACCTCCATGTTCAGCACATGTTCAGCTCGATGACGTCCCTCGAACTCTTGATTCAGCAGAGGGTCGAGGGAGAGTTCCGTCAGCACGACGGTGTGGTGACAGTGATGGTGATGTGATCTGTGCAGGGCTTCGCCTAAGCACTATGACGCTATGACCGGAGGAGTAAACTATGGAGGGGGCACCACACACGGCAAAGAGAACAATTGATGTGCCTTTGGGGTGCCCCCGTCCCCCGTATATAAACGAGAGGCGGAGGAGATGGTCGACCAGGAGGAGGCGCGACAAGGGGGGAGTCCTACTAGCTAGGACTCCACTCCTAGTAGGATTCCCCCCTTCCTTTCAATGGAGAGGGGGAAATGGGAAAGAGGGAGAAGGAAAGGGGGGCACGACCCCACCCCTTGTCCAATTCGGATTGGGCAGGGGGGAGGCGCACGCCGCCTCTTGTGGCCTGACTCCCTCTCTCCACTATGGCCCATGAGGCCCATTAACTTTCCGGGGGGTTCCGGTAACCTCCTGGTACTCTGAAAACTCTCCGAACCTCTTCGGAACCATTCCGGTGTCCGTATATAACCTTCCAATATATCAATATTTACCTCTCGACCATTTCGAGACTCCTCGTCATGTCCGTGATCTCATCCAGGACTCCGAACGAACTTTGGTCACCAAAACACACAACTCATAATACAAATCGTCATCGAACATTAAGCGTGCGGACCCTACAGGTTCGAGAACTATGTAGACATGACCGAGACACATCTCCGGTCAATAACCAATAGTGGAACCTGGATGCTCATATTGGTTCCTACATATTCTACGAAGATCTTTATCGGTCAAACCGCATGACAACATATGTCATTCCCTTTGTCATTGGTATGTTACTTGCCCGAGATTCAATTGTTGGTATCATCATACCTAGTTCAATTTCGTTGCCGGCAAGTATCTTTACTTGTTCCATAATGCATCATCCCGCAACTAACCCATTAGTCACATTGCTTGCAAGGATTATAGTGATGTGCATTGCTGAGAGGGCCCAAAGAAACCTCTCCAATACACGGAGTGACAAATCCAAATCTTGATCTATGCCAACCCAACAAACACCTTAGGAGATACCTGTAGAGCATCTTTATAATCACCCAATTACATTGTGAAATTTGATAGCACCTAAGGTGTTCCTCGGGTATTCAGGAGTTGCATAATCTCATAGTTAGAGGAATATGTATAAGTCATGAAGAAAGCAATAGCAATAAAACTAAATGATCATAATGCTAAGCTAACGGATGGGTCTTTTCATCAAATGATGTGATCCCGTTCATCAAATGACAACACATGTCTATGGTCAGGAAACTTAACCATCTTTGATTAACGACTAGTAAAGTAGGGGCATACAAGGGACACTCTATTTTGTCTATGTATGCACACATGTACTAAGTTCTTGGTTAATAAAATTCTAGCATGAATAATAAACATTTATCATGATATAAGGAAATATAAATAACAACTTTATTATTGCCTCTAGGGCATATTTCCTTCAGTGTTGCGTAATGGCTTGCTTGCTCAAAATGCTTAGTGATATTGCTCCAAAGCCCTCAACCACTCATTCCAAATATTTCAAAACCTAAACTCCAACTCAGCCCCATCGATTCTTTCTACCCGGCGCCACCGAGTTCATATGACATAGGCACATCTAGAAACCCTAATAGTTTGCTCACACTGATATGGATCTCGGTCTCACTGAGATTGCCTTGCCAACACTCCGTGACGTGTTGCAATTATTTCGGTCTCAGGGAATTGCAATCGGTCTCACCGAGTTGGCCTGATCAAATCTCTGTTGCCTTATTGCTTCACTTTGGTCTCACTGAGTTGATGCAATTGGCGCTATCGAGATAAGGTTTTCCCTAAGCCCTAGCACATCGGTCCCATAGAGTTGTTCCAGTCGGTCCCATCGAGATTCCTAATGTTCACATTTTAAACTAATCGTTCATACATAGTTCATCTATTCGGTCTAACCGAGTTTGGTCAAATGTGTGTAACGGTTGGATTTTGTGTGGATGCTATATATACCCTCCACCCCCATTTCCATATGTGAGAGAGCCATCAGAACATGCGTACACTTCCACCATACATTTTCTGAGAGAGAACGGCCTACTCATGTGCTGAGATCAAGATATACCAATCCTACCACAAGCATATTGATTTCTAGCCTTCCCCAAGTTGCTTTCCACTCAAATCTTCTTTCCACCATCTCCATATCTATGGGAGAGAGTCGAGTGTTGGGGAGTGATACTTCTCCATCGTATCTAGAATTTATGAAGTATTCATGCTATTATATTATCCATCTTAGATGTTTTTGTTGGATCACGGGTTTCGGCAAAACCCTCAAGGTTCGAACACTGGGGTGCGTGCGAAGATCTCCCCCAACCGATCCACGTCCTAGCTTGGCTAAGGTCTCACGGGCTAACTCGATGAACTCGCAACACAAGGGACACAAGGTTTTTACGAGTTCGGGCCACCATTGTGGTGTAATACCCTACTCTAGTGTGGTGGTCATTGATTGCCTCTTGGGCTGAGGATGAACAGTACAAGGGGAAGAACAGCCTCCTGAGGCGAGGTGTTATTGTGCTTGATGGGCGAGAGGATGAGCTGAATGAGTTCCAGCCTCGTTGGATCCCCCTCCTACTATGGTGGCTAATCTTATTTATAGAGGCCCTGGTCCTCTCCCCAAATATTGAGCAGGAAGGGAGCCAACAACGGCCAATTCAAAAGGGGACAACTAGTACAGCTTATCCTGACAAAAGCAGTCTTCGCCTGCCAAAGGCTCTGGTGGTGACGCCGTCTTGCCGTCCTGCTAGTGTTGGTCTCGTTGCACTGATATGGAAACCTTTGCTTGATGCCTCGGTACTCCGCGCCTGCGCTTGCTCCCTTTGAACCAAAGAGGAAACAAGGACATTGTGCGCGCTGGCGCCCGCCTGATCTCGATCGTCATGGCTCACGTCATTGGAACCTCGCGAGTTTTGCCTGCCCTTGATCTCTCCACTCCTCGCGAGCCAGCCTAGTGAGGCCGCTCCTGAGTAGGTCTTGCGTCGTCCGCCTTGCGAGGCTTGGCCCCTCGCGAGGGTCTTGAGTCCTTGCTGGTGAGGATGGGTTGTACGGGCCCGCTCGCAGAGTCACGCCGTGGGCCGCAGGTAGGCAAGTCTGCGGACCCCCGTTCCCAGAACGCCGACAGTAGCCCCCGGGCCCAAGGCGCGCTCGAGCTTGGCTTCGAGGCGAAGCCAAAGGTCAAGTGCGGAGCACCGTGGGCCCCAATAGCCTGCGGCCTTGGTCGACATGTGGTGGTTGATTGGACGTGGGCCTCTCCGCTTCCCCATGCTGCCTCGGCAACTGCCTGACTTGACGGGTCCCTGCTGCATGCAAGGAAAAACCATCATTATTACCTTAGATCATGGAGGCCGGCGGTTGGAATCCTCCTGCTATAAATGGGAGGGGGCGGAGCCCCCGTCGCCCATCTCTTCCCATTCCGCTTGCTCCTCCTTCCTTGCTCCACTCCTTGCTGGTGCAGTCATGGCGCCGATTCGGAGGTTCTCGACCGCGGAGAAGGGCAAGGCTCCCCTCGACGAGCCCGAGCTGTATCCGCCAAAGAAGAGGAGGTCTCATCGCCGCAAGATGGTCGTGAGGCCGGTGGTGTCGCGGCCTTGGTATGAGAGGCCGCCTCCTGGGTACCCATTGCCCTTGTATGCTCACGCTGATGAGCTCGGAGGGAGGAGCGATGAGCGCCACCACCCGCGCCAGGGCCGTGGCTGCCGTGCCGCGGAGGCGCACGCCGTTTCCCTAGGGGTCCATGCGGCGGACTGCTCATGCGAGTTCGTGTTGTGGGCGGTGATGCCCCCGAGCACTTGGATTCGCCTCCCGTAGCTCTTCGTCGCCGAGATGCCGCTGAGGGGCCCTCTCTAACTTTGGCTGCAGCACGCCGACTGCAACGCCCCGGCGACTGGAGCGGAAATTGAAGTTGTTGCCTCCGAGAGGATCTTCATGACCCGAGGCTGGGGCGAGATTACCCGAGTCTGCCGCGCAGAGGGAGCCCTCGCGATCCACTTTGAGTACGATGGCGCCTCCGTGCTTCTCTTCAAGGTCTTCGACGAGGAAGGCCGCCACCTGGAGTGCTGCCCTAAAGGAGGCCACCAGGTCGGCGCAGCAGCGGGCGTTGGGCCTGCCGCAGGCCCCGCCTACAGCTCCTCAGTGACAGCGGCGACTTCTGGTGGTCTAGCGACTCTCCCGAGCTTTACGAGACTCCTGAGACGAGCGACGACAGCTACGTGCCCCCAAGCTCTCGCCGATCCCAGAGCAGGGCTGCAGCGTCAGGCCGCCGTCGCTGCTGATCTGGATGAGGTTGGCGCCGGCCTCTGGTGGCCCACTGTTGATTATGGCGTCATCACTACTAGGAAAAGGCCTACTAGTGGCGCACCTGTTTTGCCTACTAATGGTGCACTACAGGTGCGCCACTAGTATCTCGCCATTAGTATTTTTTACTAATGGCGCACCTGTGGTGCGCCATTAGTATCTGGTATACTAATGGTGCACCATGCAGTGCGCCATTAGTATAGCCCACGGTGCGCCATTAGTATGCCTACCAGGGGGCCATATTTACCCATGTGCTTTGGCATACTAATGGCGCACTAGTGGATGATGCGCCATTAGTGTGCTCTGGCTTACTAATGGCGCACTATGTGGTGGTGCGCCACTAGTATGAATATGAGGGATTATTTTTTCTTTTCTGATATTTTCACAGGTTACAAAATATATTATTGGACAGAATATAGACAACACCACACAGTAATAGCAGATTCATCGAATACAATAGAAGATTAGTCTCCGAATACAATTCATCATATTAGTCTCCGAATTCAAAAGACCGAACAAAGATAGAACATTACAAGTCTCGAGACCGCGAGTAGCGAGTTTGTCGGAAGTAATACTAATCCTAACAAGTCCTACTAATCATCATCATACAACTTCTACTCATTATTAATAACAAGTCCTACGATCATCATCTTGATAGTCATCGAACCAACCCTACTTAATTGTTCTTAGCACATGATCATCAGTATTAGGCAGGACCTAAATACCCTATTTAAGGTAAAATAGCAAAAAACAATATAGACCCTAACTCTCCATTATGGAGAATGGAGATCATCCTGTCTCCAATTCTTGCACTTCGCTTCCTTTTGCTTCCAAGAACCTCCTTACGACTGTCCATACATTTTTTCCATCCTTTGATTTTGATGTCTCCACTTCTTTTAGAAATCTCGTATGGACAGTTGAAATTCGTAGGATGACTTGGCTGTATGTTCAAAACATTAAGACTACCTTTCTGATACATCAAATGAGTCACACAATTCTCTGGGATTATCTGTTGAAAAACATAGTAATAACTTCATAGTTAGCAATGATGTACTAGTTTTAGAAGTATGCAAAAGATGCACGGATGTCGTAATAGTAAGAAATCTTACCAGAGTATCTCCATGGTAGTTACCGTGGTTGAACACATGCACTAGTGGCACGTATTGACCATAATGTTGAGGAGTTTGATTGTAGGTATTGTAATTCTCAATGTCAGTACAAAATCCGACCAGATGATTTTTCTCCTTGTAAGCCGTTAATTCGGGGCCATCGGTGTAGTGGGTTTTGTCTACCATCTCCCGCACATTCTTTGAACAATAAAAATAAGCTTTTAATGGAAATAAGCTTTCAACTATTTTGAAATAAACAATATAAATTAGCTAATAACTATGTTTGAGAAACTCACATAGCGGTAGAATTGGAGGCGTATCAACAAGGACCCAAATGTCCATATTGTCTTGCTCGATTTTAGGATCACCAAGATCCATGGTGACAAGCATACCCTCATCAAAACCATACATCTTGCAAAATGTTTCCCAATTTTTTCAACCAAAATGGGTTACGCTCCCAGAATTATATAGATTTACTTCAAAATCCACATCGTGATGAGTCCTTAGGTGAATTTTCTTTGTTTCAGACATTTCATGGTCTTCAAAATCCATCCTTGCCAAGACATAGCGTCTTGCATGGCATGGGATAAGCTATACTCGAAGTGTAAAAGATGAAAATTACACGTTAAAATAGTTGAAGTCATGCTTAATTATGAAAATAACACTTGTCGTCGTTGTGTACCATTTCAACTTCGAAGGTCTCCTCGAGCTTAATGCTGAAGCGCCGATCATCGTCCAGGTGAGGCATGTTGCACAAACCTCGATCGTCATGGCACCAGCCGCACTCCCACGGGAGACTTTCGTCGTCCGATGACGACATATCCTACGTTCATAATTCAAAACTACATAGGATGAGTGGTTCTTCTTCCAGATTAGGGTTTATCGATGACGAGCAACTGACATTAGTAATAACTATGAGTTGATATCACACTTCTATATGTATAACACAAGAGGCAGTTGATCCTACTTAATTAAGTACTTAGATACCCCGGCCCATGCATTTGTCACAAGTACCCCATATGTCCTATTTTTAGCAAAGTCATGCTTAAATTCACGAAAAATTTCAGCATGACCTTTGCTGAAAATAGGACATATGGAGTACCCGAATTTGCCGGAACGGAAGTTAATCGACATTCCGGCAAACTCAAGGGCCTCTCGGGGTACCTGCAAAATCATCACAACACGATGGTCAGAGACAAAACCCAGCAAACTCCTTCCCTTCACTCGGGGTAGAACAATATATCTTCTAGCCATGAAAAATAATACCAACTAGGATCGGTATGACCTTCATTTTTCATTTTCTGTATGATCAATTAAATCTTCTGCAAGCTTATATGAAAAGGTTCAGCAACTTGAAACGTAACTCTTGCTTGGTGTTCAAAATCGTTTCATTTATATTTTAAATAACAGTAGGAATTATTTCATAATAGAATTTACCCCAAAAACAAATTCGTTTAATGCCATTTTCGAACTCTAAGTTGCCTCTGTTGCACTAAAACTAATTCAAATAATTTTTATAAAATTGCCACAAAATTTTTGGGAGACCCTATAATTCCTATAAATCATTTTTGAACAAAGACCCATCCTACTCTTTTGAAATTTTTGAGAGAACACCCACTTTTCCATTTTCATTTTACAACTACAACCCTATTTCCCCTAGCTCCTAAAAATCTACAAAATTATCCTAACACAAGAATGGTACCTACACCCCTTTTTCCCAAACATCTCCTGATCACAAGTTCTAAATTTTCAATAGGCCACATGGATTTGCTGAATCAGCATAAACCTTTCAAGTACCAAAAATGTAGCATTTTCTTGGCACGACCAAGCTACTTCACGGTAATTCATATTTTAAGAATTCTCACATTTCATATATCGGCTTTTTCAAAACAAAAAAAAGTATCTATGGGGGCTGCAGCTGCATGTTGTGTATCAATGTACCTTATATATATCACGAATCTAAACTAGACAAACACGAATCTAAACTGAACAATTAATAGGTTGCAAGAATATATAAAATCTGAACATTACACAATTCTGAACTGTACACTTCTAAAATTCATAGAAATTTGACAAAGAGAGAGGGAGACAGCAAGGATTCAGATTCAGAGAAGTGCAGCAGGAGGGAAGTGGAGAGGAGGAGGAGCAGCAGCAGTTTTGAGGTTTTAGAGAAGAGGAGCGGCAAGACGTTGAAAGGAGGAGCAGCAGGAGTAAAGCAAGAGGGAGGAGCAGCAACAAGGCGAGGGTGAGCGCGGCCGTGGGCAGCAACACGCAAGTGCGTGTGTGTGTGCGGGCGCGGCCGACTGCAGCGACAGCGCAGCAGCGACGCAACGCAGGAGCTTGACGACGGTGGCTACAGCGATGAACCCAACAGGGGAAGGGGAAATCGGTCAAGGGCCTCACCGAGGTGCTCGATGATGATCTCAGGAGGTTGGGGGTGGCCGCGGCGGAGCAATGTGACGAGGTGGACGAGCGAGGTCGAGGTTGGGGAAGACGACGATGGCGATGATACAGTGCAGCTCCGGTCGATTGAGAACCCGTAGATGAAGAAGCAGTCGACAGCGGTCCTCCTGGACGTCTCCGTGCGGCGCGGGGTGACTGGTGGCGGCGAAGTGGGTCGGGGCGGTGGCGGAGCAGCAGGTCGAGGGCTCGGGGGATTGGGGATTGGGCTCGGGGAGGAGGCGGCGCTCGGGGGGAAAGGGATAGAGGGGGAAGGTTAGCAATGGCGCACCCCCGAGCGGTGCGCCATAAGTAACCTTTTTTAGGTAGCAATGGCGCACCACCCAGAGGTGCGCCATAAGTAACTTTTTTGCATAGCAATGGCGCACCAGCCAGAGGTGCGCCATAAGTAACTTATTATTATTATTTTTTGTTGCATCTAATAATTTTTTAGAAAATGCATATGAATATGAAACAGTAATATTTTTTTTAAAATATCATCAAATTTTTTATTTGAAAATATCATCAAATTTGTTATTTGAAAATATAATGAAATTTGTTTTGTTTTTGCATTTTTAGTTGCATTCATTTGTGACGGTGGAGCGGGGGAGGATGCGGGGGGTCGTCGGTTGCAGTGGAGCGGGGGAGGGTGCGGGGTGTCAGCGGCGGCGACGGTGGAGCAGGGGAGGGTGCGGTGGGTCATCAACGGCGGTGGAGCAGAGGAGGGTGCGGTGGGTCGTCGGCTTGACGTGCGCCATTAGTAGTTTTGCAAAAAAAATATAGTAGTGGCACACTTCATGGCAGGTGCGCCATTACTAGTTAAACTAGTAATGGCGCACTGTTCCCTGGTGCGCCATTAGTATTTTTGGAAAAATATATATATAATTTTTTTTGTTACTAGTGGCGCACCAACTCATGGTGCGCCATTACTATATAGTACTGGCGCACCACATATCTGGTTCGCCATTAGTGGCCATATCATTTATAGCCCTTTTCCTAGTAGTGCATCCTCAGGGGTACGTGTAGTTAGGATTCCCTAGGTTCCTTTCTTTTGTTCCCTGTGAGGAATCAAGATATGCCCTATGGGGGTGTAAAGGTTTTGTAATGCCTCTTGTCAATATTGTCCTTATTATGAACTTGCGCGAGCGCGAGTCCTACTTTAGCTCGGTCTCCCTTTCCGACCTCGCGACGACTTGATGCTCTACGCTGACTGGTCCCGATCCCCAGGCAGGCTACACCCGTCACTAGTATGCCAGGTTGCGTGCCGTGGTCAAGGCCAGGAGGTGAGCGGCCCGAGGTCTAGTAAGAGTTCCTGAGGCGTGATGCTCGGGAGGTCCCCTTTAGCGCTCAAGTAGCCGTCGAGCGATAGGAAAGGGGGTGACATTGTTGCAGCAGGGCTGCGGTTAGTATGGTTCTTAGTCCTTAGTGGTTTAGTCAAGCCGGGCTCGGGACTTATCTCGACAGTCTGGGGTCGATTCCTCATGATGCGCCAGATTCGTGCATAGGCATCCAGAGCATAGCTAGGCCAAGCCCATGCGAGCCTCCCCCCTTCTCCATGCTCTCTTTCGTGCTCTGCGTCCTCAGGTCCCAGCCCTCGAGCGAGCTCAGCCTCCGCTGGAATGCCAGGTCCCGTGCCATGGTCAAGGCCAGGGGGTGTGGGCTGGAGAGCCAGTAAGAGCTCCTAAGTCGCGATGCTTAGGAGCCCCCCTTTTAACATGCAAGCGGATTGCATGGGAGAAGAGGGGGCCCGCGGTCCCGCCTACCGTCGCCTTCAGGAGGTTCATGCAAGACAACACAAGGAGAGACATAGTTTGCCATTACGGTTGCCGGTTCGCCGCTAGTCGCTCCGTGAGGAGATGAAGGCACTGAGGGCCTGGTGAGGTGACGTGCGCGGGGCATGCCGTGAGCCAGAGCTCGACCGCTTAGGTTTGCTGGTGTTGCAGGGATGGACCCGAGCACAAGCGGCGTGCCAGCGTGAGTAGCCCCCGTGGTGGGTGAGAATCAAGAAGGTGATAATCATAGATAGATTAAGCATGAAAGGCAACCTAGCTCAGGTAAGTGCATGAACGATACGTGCCACTGGGTCAGGCCCGAGCGGCTTGGGGATGATGCAGCCCGAGGGGCGCCCCCAGCAAGGTAAGCTAAAGACATAAACAAGAAAGGATACATGCCACAGGGACGGACCCATGCGGCCTTGGAATAATGCAGCCCCCTGGGCGCTCCTAGATAAATGAACTTGGAAAATGTCACCCGGTTGCATTGATGAAGGGGTGTTCAGGTAGCTGAAGGTACGCGGCGAAGGGGTTGTCCGTCACGAGCCACCAGGCCCCTGAGCCTCGGGAGGCTCTGGGGGTCCAGGCGGTTCCTTGAGGACCGTCGCCATCTCCGCAGGACTGCGTGGGGCCTGGCTTCCTGACCCGCCATGACGCTCTGCAGGTTGCGCTGGGAGGCAACAGCCACGCTCGTCAGGCCGAACGACATGAGAATGTAGCTGTGAGGTAGACCTTCACAGCGCCCAACACGCGAAGGCCAGTAGCGCTCCTGAGATGCGGCTCGGTTGAGCCCTGGTATGTCAATGCAGATGCGCAGCCCACCACCCTTGCCTGGGTGGGGAGCAGCGCCAGGTGGGCGGCGGTCGCCACGTATTGCTCTTGATTCCTGAAGCTCCTGAGATACCTTGGTGATGAACTCCTGAGCGACGGGCGCTCCTTGCCCAGTGTCCTCCCGAGGGAGACATGCCGCGAAACATGCCTCCAAGTGGTGCCCGAGCGCCTCCCTCGTGGCGTTGTCAAGGTCTGAGGCCCTCCAGAAGAGAGCCCCCGAGCCCTGCCCGAGGAGGGCGCCAGGCTTGCCTTCCTATGCGATAGAGGGAGATGCCCCAGGTGCGGGCGCTAATCCTGACGAGGTGCCACTTGTGGTGCTGCCCTCCTGAGGTCCGGCATGGAGTTGCTGCTTTCTTCTTCTTCTTGGGGACGACCTCAGGAGGGTATCGAGCTGCATTGTTGCCGGGGTCTTCGATTGACGCTGCTTGGAAGGCGCGCTCGAGGGAGCACACCGCATCTCTTTCTTCGCAGGGGACTATGATGATCCCGCCGCTTCCTAGCATCTTCAGGACATTGTAGCCGTGGTGCGTCATGGCCATGAACTTGGCCACGGTCGGTTACCCGAGGATGGCATTGTATGGCAGATGGATGTGGGTGATGTCGAAGTCGACGAGCTCGGTGCGGTAGTTGTTGCGCTGTCCGAAGGTGACTGGGAGGCGGACCTGACCGATCAGTGTGGTGGAGCCCTCGGTCACTCCTGAGAAAGGCTTGGTGGGATGAAGCTGATCATACGGCACTTGGAGGTTGTCGAACGTGTCGACGGACAGGATGTTGAGCCCTGCGCCACCATCAATGAGAGTCTTGGTAACTTGCACATTGCTAATGACTGGTGAACAGAGCATCGGGAGGACACCGGCGGTAGCCGCACACTTGAGCTGATCTGCCGAGCTGAACATGATGGCACACTGGGACCATCTGAGCGGGTGTGTGGCCTCGAGCTTGGGGAGGACTATGTTCACTTCACGAGAAAATTGTTTGAAGATACATTGTGAGGCTGGGGCTTGAGCTCCACCCAAGATGCAGGCGATAGCACGCGGCTCCTGGAAGCCCCCAGCCCCCTCTACTTGGTGGTGGTCGTCATTCCTTCTTGGTGGTGGCGGTAGTGGAGGAAGACCGGCGTTGCCCTGAGGACGATCCTCACAAGGCTGATCCCTCCAGGCGCCCTCGCGAGGCTGATCCTGCCAGTGGTCCTCATGAGGCCGGTCGCGCCACTCCTGGCGCAGGCCACAGTCATCCCAAGGTCCACCACCATGTCCTCCTCCTCGGTCGTAGCCACAGTCTTTGCGCTTGGGGCGTCGACCGAAGCGTCCTTCTCGAATGGCTCTGAGCTCTTGACAGTCGCCAGTGTTGTGGCTATGCAGGTTATGGAAGGCGCAGAATGGTCGGCTGCTCTTGGATGACTCGGGCAGGTCCCTGCCGCGCTTTGTGTCTGGCTCCGCCTCGAGCACGGCTGCTCCCTAGCGCTTCACGTCTTTGGCCTTGGCTTTCTTCTCCTCCGGGTCTGCAGCCGGGAGCTCCAGGAGGGAAAGGCGCCCCTCTTGAGCTCTTGCGCACTTGGTTGCCAGGTTGAACAGCTCCAGAGACATGCACAGCTCCTCGTGGATGGCGAGCTCCACCTTCATCTTGACGTCGCGGATGCCATCGGAGAACGCGGAGATGATGGCCTCGTCCGTCACCTTGGGGATCTTGAGATGAACGTTGTTGAAGTGCTGGATGTACTTCTGGAGGGTCTCTCCTGGTTGTTGCTTGACGCGACGTAGGTCACCCGCAGCCGGTGGGCGGTCGCGAGTGCCCTGGAAGTTGGGGACAAAATGGTCGCGCATCTCGTTCCAGGAGGAGATCGAGCCTGGAGGCATGTTCAGGAGCCAGGAGCGGGGCACCATCGTTGAGAGCCACGGGGAACCAGTTCGCCATGACTTTCTCGTCGCCATTGGCCACCTCGATGCTTAGCTCGTAGAGCTGCAGGAACTCCGCGGGGTCGGGGGTGCCGTCATAGCGAGGAGGCAGATCCGGCTTGAACTTGCCTAGCCAAGCGATGCTACATGGAGAACTTGTCCTTGATGGGGTCCGCCCACCTCCGCCGCTGGCGGCACGCGGTCTTGCCATGGTGGCGCGGGGAGCGCGGGGGCGTTTTCTCATGGCCGAGGGACTTCTTGGTAGCTTCTTTCTTCTTGCGCGGGCACCGGACGCGGCAGGTCGCGCCGTGGGGCCACGCGCCTGGGCGCCAAGACTCCGTCTTGGGGCAGAGGTGGTGGAGGCGCTCCATAGGCCACGCCGCCCGTGGCCGGCGGAGGGTGAGGCAGCGAGGGGGATGGCGCAGGGGAGCCCCCTACGGCGCTGACAAGCTCGGCGATGCGGTCGAGCCAGTCCTCGTAGAGGTCGTCGATGGGGCGGTAGCACAGGAGCTCGCGCTCCATGCACAGAGCGGCCTGCACGTCCACGGGAGCGCGACGAGCATGGGATGACGAGCCGGCCGGGGTCCGCGATGGAGTGGTGGTGCGGCCGTCCCGCCGCACCGAGGGGTGCAGCGAGGATGCTTGCTGCTTGTTCCCCGCCGAGCTAGTGCCGGCGTTGGTGGCAGGCGATGGAGAACGACGGGGTGGCCCGCCGACGGGATCCGTCTGAGCAATGCAGGCAGCGAGGGCAGCGCGAGCGCGGCGAGCGTCCGCCATGGAGATGATGGAGCAACGGGATGCGGAGCGACGGGAGGGAAGCTTCGTCGCACCCCTACCTGGCGCGCCAAATGTCGGATCACCGGTTCCGGCAAAACCCTCAAGGTTCAAACACTGGGGTGTGCGTGAAGATCTCCCCCTAACAATCCACGTGCTAGCTTCGCTATGGTCTCACGGGCTAACTCGATGAACTCGCAACACAAGGGACACAAGATTTATACTGGTTCGGGCCACCGTTGTGGTGTAATACCCTACTCCAGTGTGGTGGTGGTGGTGGATTGCCTCTTGGGCTGAGGATGAACAGTACAAGGGGAAGAACAGCCTCCTGAGGCGAGGTGTTCTTGTGCTTGATGGGCGAGGGGATGAGCTGAATGAGTTCCAGCCTCGTTGGATCCCCCTCCTATTGTGGTGGCTAATCCTATTTATAGAGGCCCTGGTCGTCTCCCCAAATATTGAGCGGGAAGGGAGCCAACAATGCCCAATTCGAAAGGGGACAGCTAGTACAGCTTACCATGACAAAAGCAGTCTTCGTGTGCCAAAGGCTCTAGTGGTGACTCCGTCTTGCCGTCCTACTGGTCTTGGTCTCGTTGCACTGATATGGATATCTTTGCTTGAAGCTTCAGTACTCCGTGCCTGCGCTTGCTCCCTTGGCACCAAAGAGGAAACAAGGACACTGTGCACGCTGGCGCCCGCCTGATCTCGATCGTCATGGCTCACGTCATCGGAACCTCGCGAGGTTTGTCTGGCCTTGATCTCTCCGCCCCTCGCGAGCCATCCTAGTGAGGCCGCTCCTGAGGAGGTCTTGTGTCGTCCGCCTCACGAGGCTTGGCCCCTCGTGAGGGTCTTGAGTCCTTGCTGGTGAGCATGGGTCGTACGGGCCCAGTCGCAGAGCCACGCCGTGGGCCACAAGCAGGCAAGTCTGGGGACCCCCCGTTCCCAGAACGCCGACAGTTTTATATGCATTTATATGCTATTTTATATGATTTTTCGGACTAACCTATTAACCTAGAGCCCAGTGCTAGTTTTTGTTTTTCCCTTGTTTTTGAGTATTGCAGAAAAGGAATACCAAACGGAGTACAATTGACGAGCCAATTTTTGATGATTTTTTATTGACCAAAAGAAGCCCCCGGAGTAAAAGAGTTGGGCCAGAAGAGTCCAGAGCCGTCCATGAGGGTGGGGGGCGCACCCCACCTACTGGGCAAGGCCCCTATCTCGTGGACGACTCGGAGACCCCCTTGACGTGAAACCGACGCCAAAAATTCCTACAAATACAAAAAACCCCAAAAAATAACCTAGATCGGAAGTTCCACTGCCGCAAGCCTCTGTAGCCACGAGAAATCAATCTAGGCCCTCTCTGGCACCCTGCCGGAGGGGGCCATCATCATCGGAGGCTATGGGGGAGGATCCCGGAGGGGCCATCATCATCATGAAGGCCAGGGACTAGACGGAGAACATCTCCCCATCCAGGGGAGGCCATGGAGGAGGAAGCATAAGGGGGGATCCTCACCTCCTCTCTCTCGGTGGCGCCGGAGTGCCATCGGGAGGGGAATCATTGTCGCGGTGATCGTCTTCATCAACATCACCATCCTCATCTCTTTTATCTGGTCCACTCTCCCACACCCCGCTGTAATCCCTACTTGAACATGGTGCTTTATGCCGCATATTATGATCCAATGATGTGTTGCCATCCTATGCTGTTTTGAGTAGATATCCTTTGTCTTTGGGTTAATTGATGATCTAGATTGGTACGAGTTGTATGTTTTATTTTGTGCTGTCCTATTGTGCCCTCCGTGTCGCGCAAGCATGAGGAAATTCTCGTTGTAGGGTGTTGCAATACGTTCATGATTTGCTTATAGTGGGTTGCTTGAGTGACAGAAGCATAAACCCGAGTAAGGGGGTTATTGCGTACGTGATAAAGGGAACTTGATGCTTTAATGCTATGGTTGGGTTTTACCTTAATGATCTTTAGTAGTTGTGGATGCTTGCAAGAGTTCCAATCATAAGTGCATATGATCCAAGAAGAGAAAGTATGTTAGCTTATGCCTCTCCCTCATATGAAATTGCAATGATGACTATCGGTCTTGTTAACAATTGCCTAGGACAATTCCACACACCAACCCATCATTATTCCACACTCGCTATTTATAATATTTAGTAATAAATTCTAACTTTATGATAACAGCACCTACTTTTATATTTTAGCTCTCCGATACCATGCAAGGTTATCCTCTTCATGCCCACAACGTATTTTTATTTCTCGTTTCTAGTCGGAAGCAAACGTTCGGTGTACGTAGAGTCGTATCAGTGGCAAATAGGACTTGAGAGAATATTGATCTTACCTTTAGCTCCTTGTGGGTTCGACACACCATACTTATCACATCCACCATTGGGAATTGCTACGATGATTCCCTGCACTTGGGGAGTATCAAGCTCTTTTCTGGCGCCGTTGCCGGGGAGCAATAGTGTGGAGTTGATATTGTCGTGTGTGCTTGTATGCTTTCTTCACTAAGTAGATTTTCTTTTTTCTTTTTTTGTTTCTGTTTAGTTGTGGGTGAAACATACAAAAAAATTTAAAGAATGAAAATACAAAAATAATTTACTTGCCTCTCATGCCTAAAAAGTTTTTCAATAAGAGAACTGATTGGAAGATTATGCATTAAAGAAATGAGGGTGGACCTTGAGCACTTGTGTTCATGCTCATGGAAACAATGTAAAAAATTGCATGGAAGATTCTCTGAAAATAATTATCCCCTTGTATATATCCATTGTATTACAAAAATAATGTGCGAAGCTTTGTCTTTAGGATGATTTGATTAGATTGTTTGTTTATTAAGTTCAGTACAAAAACAGAAACTTTGGCTGTAGCGCGTGATTTTACATTTTTTTTACTGGAAAGTAAAATGGGTCTGAAACTT
The DNA here is from genome assembly GCF_002162155.2 of Triticum dicoccoides. NCBI lineage: Eukaryota > Viridiplantae > Streptophyta > Magnoliopsida > Poales > Poaceae > Triticum > Triticum dicoccoides. The sequence continues at coordinate 499,869,039 of NC_041382.1, read as the reverse complement.
TTTGCACATTACTTATGTATAAATTGTTTAAATTTCATATATTTTTAGAAGTTTTTGGAATTATAGAAGTTTACTAAACTTCCAGATTACTACAGACTGTCCTGTTTTTGACAGATTATGTTTTCTATGAGTTGTTCGCCTATTTTGATGAATATATGGATAGTATCGGGGGGTATGAACCATGGTGAAGTTGGAATACAGTAGATATAGTTCTAATATGAAATAGGAATAACTTTGCAACAGTACCTAAAGGTAGTGATTTGCTTTATTACACTAACGGATCTCACAAAGTTTTTGTTAAAGTTTTGTGTGGATGAAGTGGTCAAAGATCGAGGAGCTATCAATATGAGAAGAATAAAGAGAGGCAAGAGCTCAAGCTTGGGGATGACCAAGGCACCCCAAGTAAATATTTCAAGGATACTCAAGCATCTAAGCTTGGGGATGCCCCAGTTGGCATCCCATCTTTCTTCTTCAACAATTATCGGTATACCTCCGTTTTTGTTTTGATCACATAATTTGTGTCCTTTGTGTTTTTGTTTTTCCTTTAAGAACCATGCTAGTATGAGATTGCCATTTATTGATTTATAGAATACTTAATGTGTTTTACTTATATCTCTTAAGTATGATCTTATAGAATTGCTCTTTGTGCTTCACTTAAACCTTTTGATTGTGGTTTTATAGAATGATTCATGTTCTTCACTTATATATTTTGAGCTTCGATATTGGTTAGTCTATATTAATTGTAGAATGCTCCATGAACTTCACTTATATCTTTTGGAGTATGAATAATACTATCATCTAAAGTGGATTTAGAAGAAGTTTGCTCCCACTATTCCGAATGAGGAGAATTTTGCTTATGTGGAGAGTAGTAAAATTTCCATGCTCATAGATCATGAAAAGAATGCTTTATGTGATGGTTATATTGTTGAACTCATTTATGATGCCACTGAAAATTATTATGAGGGAGTAATACATGTTTGTAGGAGTTACAATAATATCAAGTTTCCTCTCTATATGCTTAAAGTTTTGAAGTTATACTTGTTTTTCCTTCCTATGCTAGTTGATTCCTGTTCCTATAAATTATGTTCTCACAAAATCCCTAGCCATAGGAAGTGGGTTAGATTTAAATGTTCTAGTCATACTCTTCATGATGCTCTCTTTATGTTTCAATTCTTATCTTTTATGTGAGCATCATTGAAATCATCATGCCTAGCTAAAAGGCATTAAAGAAAAGCGGTTGTTGGGAGACAACCCAATATTTACCCTTACTGTTTTTGTTTGTTATCATGATTAAGCTACTGTAGTAATCATGTTTTATAGCTTTTGTTTCAATGAAGTGCCAAGTAAGACCTTTGGGAAGACTTGGGTGAAAGTTAATGTGATCTTGTTGTAAAAAACAGAAACTTTGCGCTCACGAGTTTAGCTGCCATTTTTTTACAGAAGATTGATTTGGTGCTTATTCTTTTTGAATAAGATTAATAGACAAATTCCTCACGTCCACCAATTTATTTCATAATTGTTTGAGTAGCAGAAGTATGGTTGCTGTTCAGATCATTACAGACTGTTCTGTTTCTGACAGATTCAGTTTTCATTGCATAGTTTGCTTGTTTTCTAGTTTCTATGGCTTATATTTCTCAATATAAATTGTAGAAATGATATAGTACAGTAGTCATTGTGTGAGAACAATTATGAACCTTGTATTTGACAGTACCAAAGTTAATGGTTTACTCTTTATCATACTAACCTATCTCACGAAGTTCTGTTAAGTTTTGTGTGATTGAAGTTTTCAAGCTTTGGGTGAGATATCGGTACGAGGAGAATAAGGAGTGGAAAGACCCTAAGCTTGGGGATTCCCGAGGCACCCCAAGGTAATATTCAAGTAATACTCAAGTGCCTAATCTTGGGGATGCCCCGGAAGGCATCCCCTCTTTCGTCTTCGAAACTATCGGTATACCTTACTCGGAGCTATATTTTTATTTGTCACATGATATGTGTTTTGCTTGGAGCATATTTTCAATTTTACTTGATGTTTGAATAAAATCATTGGATCTGAAATCTTGAATGAATAAGAATCCTCCCATGGCTAGTTAATTATTTGACTACTCAGTGTTCTTCACTTATATCTTTTTGGAGTAGTTTGTCATTTACTCACGTGCTTCACATATATCCTATGAGTAAATGGTTGAATGAATTGAATATCATAAATCTGAATTTATATACGTTTCATATGCTTACAAAATGGGGCGTAATGACTTCACACATAATATGTATAGGTAGTAAACTTATTGGAAGTTAGCAAACGCAGAATTGGTCACTTGAACAATTCATGAAAGAATATTGAAGGAAGAGAGATTTCACATATAAATATACTATCTTGGACATCTTTTGCAATAGTGAGCACTCACTAAAATATGACGTGCTAAAAGGTTGATGTTGGACAAGGAAGACAACTTAATGGGTCATGTTTTCCTATATCCAAATGTTATATTGTCTTGGATCATCCAACATGTTGAGCTTTGCCTTTCCCTCTCATGCTAGCTAAATTCTTGGCACCAAGTAGAAATACTACTTGTGCTTCCAAACATTCCTTAAACTAGTTTTTCCATGAGAGTCCACCATACCTACCTATGGATTGAGTAATATCCTTCAAGTAAGTTGTCATGGATGCATGCAATAAAAATTGCTCTTTAAATATGTATGATCTATTAGTGCGAAGAAAATAAGCTTTATACGAACTTGTGATAAGGAAGAAATAAAAGCGACAAACTGCATAATAAAGGTCTTTATCACAAGAGGCAATATAAAGTGACGTTCTTTTGCATTAAGATTTTGTGCATTCAACCATACAAGCGCATGACAACCTCTGCTTCCCTCTGCGAAGGGCCTATCTTTTACTTTTACCTTCTACCCTTATACAAGAGTCACGGTGATCATCACATTTCCTTTTTACACTTTTTCCTTTGGCAAGCACTTTGTGTTGGAGCGACCCGGATATATATGTCCACTTGGATGTAGGTTTTCATAAATTATTATTGTTGACATTACCCTTGAGCTAAAAGGTTGGGAGGCAAAACTATAAGCCCCTATCTTTCTCTGTGTCCGATTAAAACTTCGAACCCATAAATATCACGTGAGTGTTAGCAATTGTGAAAGATTAAATGATAGTTGAGTGTGTGGAGTTTGCTGAACCAAAGCTCTTAGATAGACCCTTCCCGAAAATAAGATGAATTGCAATTGTTTGATGACTAAGAGCATGGTTTGTTAGTTTTCAAGAAAGTTTATGATCTATACTTTAACATGTGAATAGGTTGTTACTTGATCATGAGAAGTTTTATGAGTTGATCTACTGTTTGATATATAATGATGCTAGAAAAAGTGATTGGAACTATCATTGATCAAACTCATGCACTTGCTAGCATTGACACTTCATAAATTATTTCTTTTATCATTTACCTACTCGAGGACGAGCAGGAATTAAGCTTGGGGATGCTGATACGTCTCCAACATATCTATAATTTATGAAGTATTCATGCTATTATATTATCCATCTTAGATGTTTTATATGCATTTATATGCTATTTTATATGATTTTTGGGACTAGCCTGTTAACCTAGAGCCCAGTGTCAGTTTCTGTTTTTCCATTGTTTTTGAGTATTGCAGAAAAGGAATACCAAACGGAGTCCAATTGACGTGCAAATTTTTGATGATTTTTTATGGACCAAAAGAAGCCACCGGAGTAAAAGAGTTGGGCCAGAAGAGTCCCGAGCCGTCCACGAGGGTGGGGAGCGCGCCCCACCCCCTGGGTGTGGGCCCCTATCTCGTGGACGACTCGGAGACCCCCGTGACGTGAAACCGATGCCAAAAATTCCTATAAATTCAGAAACACCCAGAAAATAACGTAGATCAGAAGTTCCGCCACCGCAAGCCTCTGTAGCCACGAGAAATCAATCTAGGCCCTCTCTGGCACCCTGCCAGAGGGGGCCATCATCACCGGAGGCTACGGGGGAGGATCCCGGAGGGGCCATCATCACCATGAAGGCCAAGGACCAGAGGGAGAACCTCTCCCCATCCAGGGGGAGGCCATGGAGGAGGAAGCACAAGGGGGAGAACCTCTCCTCTCTTTGGATGGCGCCGGAGTGCCATCGAGAGGGGAATCATCGCCGCGGTGATCGTCTTCATCAACATCACCATCCTCATCTCTTTTACGCGGTCCACTCTCCCGCACCCCGTTGTAATCCCTACTTGAACATGGTGCTTTATGCCACATATTATGATCCAATGATGTGTTGCCATCGTACTCCCTCTGTTCCGAATTACTTGTCTTGGATTTGTCTAGATACGGATGTATCTAGACTCATTTTAGTGCTAGATACCTCCGTATCTAGCCAAATCTAAGACAAGTAATTCGGAATGGAGGGAGAATGATGTTTTGAGTAGATATCCTTTGTCTTTGGGTTGATTGATGATCTAGATTGGTATGAGTTGTATGTTTTATTTTGGTGCTGTCCTATTGTGCCCTCCGTGTCGTGCAAGCCTGAGGAAATTCTCGCTGTAACGTGTTGCAATACGTTCATGATTCGCTTATATTGGGTTGCTTGAGTGACAGAAGCATAAACCCGAGTGAGGCGGTTGTTGCGTATGGGATAAAGGGGACTTGATGCTTTAATGCTATGGTTGGGTTTTACCTTAATGATCTTTAGTAGTTGCGGATGCTTGCTAGAGTTCCAACCATAAGTGCATATAATCCAAGAAGAGAAAGTATGTTAGCTTATGCCTCTCCCTCATATGAAATTGCAATGACGACTATCGGTCTTGTTAACAATTGCCTAGGACAATTCCACACACCAACCCATCATTATTCCACACTCGCTATTTATAATATTTAGTAATATATTCTAACTTTATGATAACAACACCTACTTTTATATTTTAGCTCTCCGATACCATGCAAGGTCATCCCTCTTCATGCCCACAACATAGTTTTATTTCTCGTTTCTAGTCGGAAGCAAACGTTTGGTGTACGTAGAGTCGTATCAGCGGCAGATAGGACTTGAGAGAATATTGATCTTACCTTTAGCTCCTTGTGGGTTCGACACTCCATACTTATCACTTCCACCAATGGGAATTGCTACGATGATTCCCTGCACTTGGGGATTATCAGGGAGACTATCATCTGAAGCACGAGAGCAAGGAGTTCATCATAAACACACCATCTATTACCTTTTGGAGAGTGGTGTCTCCTAGATTGGTTAGGTGTCGCTTGGGAGCCTTCGTTAAGTTGTGGAGTTGAACCAAGAAGTTTCTAAGGGCAAGGATATCCCCTATTTCGTGAAGATCTACTTGAGTGAGGCAAGTCATGTCACACCCTGCATTTTGTAACATTTCATTTGCATTATTAAAGCATGAAAATTTTGGACCAACAATTTTTTTTGCATTAATTGACCTTTTATTTTGGAGTTGGTTTTCTCTTTGTGATTTTCAAGTGCTCTTTAAAGTCAACTACTCCACCTTCTGTACTTCATCTCCTTGCCCCAAACTTCTGCCCAATTATCATGCCATGTGTATAGTGCAATATAGTATTTTCTTACAAAAATAATTTGGCCAAATAGTATTTTCAAAAATTAGTTTTCCAAAAACCCCTGGATTGAGGTTTGCACTGCAAGTACCTGATTTGGGGTATGAAAAATATTTCAAAGAGTATATTTGAAACCTATTAGATATAGGATTCCCATAAACCACAAAAAGATAATTTTAAAAGCTATTTTCCTATTTTATTTAGAAGCTTTTTCTTAAGGCCCGAAATGGTCTTTAATAGGGAAAAATTATTTTATTGTTTTAAAAATATTTTACAAAAATCAGGGAAACTCGGTGGGCATGTATTTCCCATAAATAAGAGCTTCAACACAGGGTCATGTTCAAAATATTGGACAAAACCTCCCAAAACTATTTCTACCCATTTCAAGGATTTGAAATATTTCTACAGGAAATATTTTCATTAAAATCCAAGGAAAATCCAGCAAGTCACAAATACATATTGTGATCACCTTGCAAAGCCTCATGTCAATCAAGGTCATTTTGGTTCACCAAAATGCCCCAAAACCCTCTCTGACCAGAATCAAATCTGAACAAGTTTGTACTAGCAACTTTCTCTCCTTGATCCCTACTTTTGTGAGCATGTTCACATGACCAAATGAGGCCACTACACCAAGTGGTGCATCAAGGGGTAGTGATTTTCTCAACTAGATCTACACAAGTCCATTTCTGCTAATTTCTAGGGTTTACAAAAGTTGCATTGGCAACTTTGCCCAAATAAGCTCCAAATTGGTGGAAGGCCCTAATTATATGTGTCATTTCACCCTGTGGAGTCTCATGGCAATTGGAAATCTTTTGCTTACCAAAACCATTATCAAACACCTTCTGCCACTTTTCAAAAATCACCATTTTGACCACTAAAACTAGTCTCCTTGAGCACAACTTTTTACCACAGCTCCTCCTAGTCCTCTCCTACCTCCAGTAACTCTTCCCTGGCCTCAGCTCAATGATTGAGGGGTAAAATGCCCCCATTTACCTCCCTGGACAGCCCCTCTCTCCCTCTCCTTCTACCTCTCTCCTCTCCTACTGGCCACCCAGGGCATCCAAGGCCATCTCCTACTTCTTTACTCCTCCCTAGAGCTACCAGACATGCTTGGCCGTGCCCACTTTACCAAAAAATGGCATGCCGGCCATTTGCACGCTCTGGAGCGCGCTATAGTGCGCTCCCGCACTGTAGCCGCCCCCTTCCAACTGCCTCCGGCCACCTCGGGCCTCCCCAGCGTGCCCGATGATGCGCCTCGACATCTGCGACACGCCACGCCTCTGTCCCCCTCCTCCTTCTCCCTCCTCTCGCCCCAGCCCGCACGCACGCCGGCCGCCCGAGTGCACCAATGAGCGCGCTCACACGTGCGGTGCCCTGGCCCCCCTACTTTCCCTCTCTTCTCTCCCCTCACCCTAGACCAACCCCACAAACGCCTCAGACATGCCCCGACGAGCCCCCGTGACCCGCTTCAACCGCAATAGGCTAGCCGGCGCACGGGTCCTCGGTGGACCGTCGCCCGCCTATTTAAGGGCCTCCCTGAGCCCTCCTCTCCTCACCACTCGCTCTCTCACTCCCCTAATCATCCCCATGCACCCCAGTTCCTTTCCAGAGCCTCCCGAGCTCGAGATCGAGCTCGAGCTCCGCTGCTTCGGCTCGCCGGAGTTCGCGAGGTACAGGCCGTCCCCGGCCCCCTTTCCTCTCGATCTGGAACCCCTGCAGCTCTCTGATCCTTTCCCCCTTGTTTCCCCTCTCTGTAGCTACCGGAAATGGCCAGAACCGCCACCACCAAAGCCCCTCCGCCGCATGACCTCGTCGCCGGCGAACCAGGCCACCCCGCGACCGGTTCCACCTCCACCCGAACGGCGACGCCACGCTGAGTCCGTCCCTGCCCTTGTCTAAGATCGACGTGCCCTGCATCGTCGCCGGTAAGCCTCGCCACCTTCGGACGAGGGTTGACGACGACCATGACAAGGTGCCCCTCCCGTCAGCCTCTCTGTCCTCTCCCTCTCCCGCGCCCTCTCTCACTGACGCCGGGCCCCGCCCATCAGGTTTAAAAATCTGGCGCACGCGCTCGTCAGCTCGGCTGGGCCGCATCGCTGGCTGGGCCGCTGCCATGCGGCTGTTCTGGCCCAGCAGGCATAGTGCCCCTTCCCCTTTTTCTTTTCTGCCAAACCTGTAAAAATTCCACTAGATTAAATATTCACCCAAATGCAATAATTCCAACTCCTAAATCCTTGTAATAATCCCACCTATTTATTGGTGTAGTTTTCCCTCTTATCAAACCAACTTTTCTTCACTGTTCAAATTCAAATTTGAATTTGAGCATTTATGCCTGTCATTTAAAAATCCTAGCACTGTTTCCATGACTCCAAATCCAAAACTAGGAATTTTCCCCTTCTTAGTTTTCACCCTAGTATTTAACAAAAATGAGTTGACATTTTTCTGAGCACTTTGGTTTTTCTGTTTTATTATTACCTTATTTTTCTCGTTATTATTTGCGACGATAGATTGCGTTGCCGATGAAGGAGTTGGACCAGAAGACTTTGAAGACCCAGAAGACTTTGCTGAGCCAGGCAAGTAGACCTTTGACCATGTCTATGAAACCCTTTTTATGCATGTCATATAGCACTTCATTAGTGTTGCATCAGAATCATGATGAGATGGTAACCACTTTGATAGGTTGCCTCTATTACTTCCTCGTTGATACTTGCATTGTGCATGATCCTACCTCCTTATGAGGGTTATGCTGGTGGGAGTAGATAGGATGCTAAAGTAGTGCTACGCAAAAAGGGACGGGAATATGCATGGTGATGGAGACAAAGTATTTTCAAAAGACTTTTCGAAAACCCCCATCGGGTGCCACTTAGGCCCGGGGGAGATGATGAATTGGGTAACCACTTGATGACGAAGTGGTGTACCGAGGCAAGTGTGTGTGTTGTTTTTCAAAAGGGATTGGTTTAAGTTGCGACCGTTATTCCAACCTTACCTGCGCAACCACTCTACGCTTGTATGGGAAAGGGCATTATTGATTACCTAGGCTGATACTAGCTTGGAGCCCGCATTACTAGTGACGGGAGAGTTGTTGGTGCGCTTTCTCGGGACGGGGTCGTGCCAGGTAGGGCGGCCATGACTGTTTTCACAGGGCACCGGATACACCGTTGTGTCCCCTCTCGGATGTTACGATCTCGAGTGAGTCTCGTATGATGTACATCGTGAGGATACGAAACAACGAGTTGACTCCATGTTAGTGTCGTCTAGGGAAAGATAGTGATCGGGTGCTTACCCCGGGTACTTGAGGTACCGCGGGTCGTGGATAACACGGAAGTTCCACGGATCTTGTGTGTAAAGTGTGCAACCTCTATAGAGTGTAAAACTATTCGAATAGCCGTGTCCGCGGTCAAGGACAGTTGGGTAACCGCTCTTGGGCTACGTCCACTTGTTTACAAACCAGTGTGTGTGGGAAGTACTTCTTGGGTCAAGTCAAAGGACTTGACATGAATGAATTGGGTTGGAGCCCTCTCCCTTTATGTTGATATCTGTAATCAGCCCCTATGGTTACTTGAATCCATGCGATGCATGGTTTACCAGTTATTGAACATGTCATAACACGACAAAATCAGCTTTCTGCAAAAATTTACCTATGTCATGCATTGTTGTATCTTGAGCCAAAACATGGGTTGCTTGTGAGTACATTCAAAGTACTCATTGGCTTGCCACTGGTTATTTAATTGGACAGGCATGGAAGAACCGGAGTTCGAAGAAGAGTTCTTTGGGGACGAACATGCGAACTAGGACGTTTCCCAGTCAGAATGCCTGTAGGGTTAAGGAAGATGGCATAGGCTCTACTCATAGACGAAGATTTCCGCTGCTTGTGTTTCATTTGATGTTCAGCCCTTAAGGCTTTATCAATGTAAGACTTGACCATAATGGTCATAATTTGTGTAAGACGGTATGTATGGATGTAAGACTTGTTATTCAGCTTCTGTGTGTTCAGTGAGCATTGATCTCTGGGATCACTGTACACGTGCATTCGGTGATCTCGACTTATGAGTCGGGGTCCCCACAGAGCTGGTATCAGAGCCACCCTGACTGTAGGAAGCCTTAGTTAGCATGGACGTTAGTTAGCTTGAGACCATCTAAACTTCTCTTCTTTTCTAAAGCTTACCCCACCCAAGATATATTTCCCTTATTGACCTCTCCCATTCAACCTTTGTAGATGGCTGCCATACCCGAAGACTTCCTGACCACCGGATTTCCCGTGCTTCTCGAGGATAGCCTCAAGAAGTGCCAGTTTCACCGAGCCCCCATTTTCACCTACCATGAGCATTGGATCAATGACACCAGACGGAGTATCATGTGGAAGTGGTCATGAAGGCTAATGACTCTCCAACAAGGTGGTTCTTCGAGGGACCCCAGATGGCAACACTGGTTCTTGCCGTCGAGACGGCAACCCTCAAGGAACTCACCCGCCTCCGATACCTTCTTCCAGAGATGGCAGACGAGTTGGCAACCCGCTTCTTGCCTTATCGGAAGGAAGGTGAGGATGAGAGAAGTGCGCCAGCTCCACCATTAGAAGAAGGACTTCCACTCCGATTCCAGACCTACTTCAGCCTATGTGCAGATAGTTTGGCACAACACTTGGCCTCGGAATCAATGGAGCTCCGAAAGGAACTTCATGAGACCAAGGCACTTCTTCGCCAAACACAAGGGAAGACAGATAGGATCAAGAAGGAAGGTGCTCCCCCTGGTCAGCCCGTGATCGCATACCAAGGCGGAAGACCCCCAAAGGATGGGGAACCACCACATCAGCACCGCATGAGCGCAAGGGATTACCGCAAGCTCTTCACACCACCGGCAAAGCAACGCCGTGTTGAGCTCCTCCACTCCCCCACCCCTTCGAGCAATGAAGGAAGTCAGGCCACCGATGATGAGGAGGAAGAACCAGAAGAGCCAGACTACACGACCGAGCATTCCACCACTTAGGCATCATTTGCAACCCGGATATGCCCGTTAGTAACCCCTATGGTAGGATAGGTCATGTACCCCTATGCGAAGTCGAGTCCTTGTATTGGTTCATATGAAGCCATGTAGTGTTGTGTTTGCTTTTGATGTGTTTGATGGACGTCATGCTTTCCTACGGGAACTTGTAAGCGACTACATCACCCATTTGGATTTTAATGAATGTGTTTGGCCTTTTGGCCCTTGCATGAAAACAATTAGTGTCATACCAACCCACTTACTAGGCATCCCATCTATTTTTCTTTCCCCATCTTTCCCAATCATAAGACCTTGACCGCTCCAACAGGATGCCTGTTGTAACTCGTACTGGTACCTCTACCCAGCAGCAAGAAGCCGGAGGTTCAGCTAGAGCAGAAGCTAGTCAGGACCAAACCCAAGGACAAGCTCCACCACCACCACCACCTCCAAACATGGACATGGCTCAGCTTCTCCAAGCCTTCCGAGAGGAACGCCAAGCCAACACTGCAGCCCTCCAGATGATTGCTCAAGATGTCAATCGCCAACCGGCGGGAAACGGCAATAGACGTTCCACATTGGTGGAGTTCAAGAAGCATGCACCACCCACCTTCATCGAGACTGCTGAACCCCTGGATGCAGACGACTAGGTCCGCACCATTGAGGATCTGCTGGAACTAGTCGGATGCACTGTGGACCGTGAGAAGGTGGCGTATGCTGCTCACTGCCTCGGGGGAATTGCTAGAGCTTGGTGGGATGGATTCAAGGCCATGCATGCTGAGCAAAACATCACTTGGAATGACTTCAAGGCAGAATTCTGCAAGGCCCACATTCCTTCCGGAATCATGGCCATCAAGAAGCGTGAATTCCGAGCCCTGAAGTAAGGTAGTAGCAATGTCAAGGAGTACATGCAGAAGTTCAGTGTTCTCTCAAGGTATGCTCCTGAGGATGTTAGCACTGATGCTGCCAAAAGGGAGCGCTTCATGGAAGGCCATAACCAGACTCTGCAGTACTCGCTTGTTGTGTGTGACTGCCCAACCTTTCCTAATCTGGTGAACAAGGCACTCATGCTTGAGGACAAGCGACGTGCTTTGGACAATACCCGTAAGCACAAGATGATCAGCAAGGGTAGCTCCAGCAACCAGAGGCCTCGCCCGTGGCAGCCAGCCTCGGTCAAGACAACCTATCAGCAGCCAAGAGCCCCTGTACCTCGCACCAACTAACAGCCTCAACAGTATGCCAACCCCAGGCCAGCTTTCAACAACCCAAATAACAATGCCAGCAAGAGCAGCAACCCCAATCAAGTCACTTGCTTCGGATGTGGTCAGGCAGGACACTACTCCAAGTATTGCCCCAACAAGAAGCCTGATGCCCTGCGCCCCAATGCGCAGAACCTAGGGCAAGGCCGTGGAATGCCACCAAGGAACCAAGCTCCCCGCGACCCGCCCAACAACAGCAAGGGTCGTGTGAATCATGTCACTGTAAAAGAAGCCCAGGAAGACCCGGACGTCGTGCTGGGTATGTTCCTTGTTAACTCAGCACCTGCAACTGTCTTGTTTGATTCTGGAGCCATGCATTCATTTGTCACCCATGAGTTTGCATTAAAGAGTGGCATGACCCCTACACCCTTGAATAACCCTATGGTGGTACAAACCCACGGAGCAGAGATGAGAGCCAAGATAGGATGTAAAGGAGTCGGGGTTGTCATTAATGGGGTAGACTTCCTAGCAGACTTTATCATCTTAAGATCGCAAGGCTTGGATGTGATCTTAGGAATGGATTGGCTCATCAAGCACCAAGGCTTGTTAGACTGTTCCAACCGGTCAGTCACTATGACCAATGACCAAGGAGTCGAAGTTAAATTTGCCTCCAACCCCTCCTCTGCTCAAGCCAACCAAGTCAACTGTCTGACTGAAGTCGGATTGGAGCAAGTGGCAGTGGTATGCGAATACCCCGATGTCTTTCCTGATGAGCTACCGGGAATGCCTCCAGATCGAGACATTGAGTTCATCATCGAGCTCATGCCCGGAGCAGGACCCATCTATTCGAATAGCCGTGTCCGCGGTCAAGGACAGTTGGGTAACCGCTCTTGGGCTACGTCCACTTGTTTACAAACCAGTGTGTGTGGGAAGTACTTCTTGGGTCAAGTCAAAGGACTTGACATGAATGAGTTGGGTTGGAGCCCTCTCCCTTTATGTTGATATCTGTAATCAGCCCCTATGGTTACTTGAATCCATGCGATGCATGGTTTACCAGTTATTGAACAAGTCATAACACGACAAAATCAGCTTTCTGCAAAAATTTACCTATGTCATGCATTGTTGTATCTTGAGCCAAAACATGGGTTGCTTGCGAGTACATTCAAAGTACTCATTGGCTTGCCACTGGTTATTTAATTGGCCAGGCATGGAAGAACCGGAGTTCGAAGAAGAGTTCTTTGGAGACGAACATGCGAACTAGGACGTTTCCCAGTCAGAATGCCTGTAGGGTTAAGGAAGATGGCATGGGCTCTACTCATCGACGAAGATTTCCGTTGCTTGTGTTTCATTTGATGTTCAGCCCTTAAGGCTTTATCAATGTAAGACTTGACCATAATGGTCATAATTTGTGTAAGACGGTATGTATGGATGTTAGACTCTTGTTATTCAGCTTCTGTGTGTTCAGTGAGCATTGATCTCTGGGATCACTCTACACGTGCATTCGGTGATCTCGACTTATGAGTCGGGGTCCCCACAAGTCATTCGTGGGTGATGGCCATGGTGGGATAGACAAGGGTGGACTACTCCCTCCTTGTCGTGGTGGCCGCCGGGATGATGAAGATGGGCACTGGTGATGATTTCCCCCTTCGGCGGGGTGCCGGAACGGGGTCTAGATTAGTTTTTCGTGGCTACAGAGGCTTGCAGCGGTGGAACTTCTGATCAAGGGTTATTGCTGGGAGTTTACCTCTTTATAAGAATTTTTAGCGTTGGCATCACGCGAAGATGGGCCTCGAGGTGGGCACAACCCACCTGGGCACCCCTTGGCCTCCTGGCATGCCCAGGTGTCTTGTGCTCACCTCCTTCACCTTCTGGTCCTCCCACGGAGCTTCTAGTGCCTCTTTTGTTCCAAAAAAATTGTCAAAAAGTTTTGTTGCATTTGGAGAACTTTTATTTCTGCACAAAAAACAACATCATGGTAGTTCTGCTGAAAACAGTGTTAGTCCAGGTTAGTTCCAACCAAATCATACCAAAACCATATAAAATTGTTGTTAACATGGCATGAATACTTACTTCATAAATTATAGATACGTCGGAGACGTATCACTCTGCCATGTGTATAAAAAATAATTGTGCTGTTCAAATTTGAATTAAATAATTAAAACAAATTCAGAAAATGTTTAAAACTTCAAAAATTAATATAAAATAAACCATAACTCAGATGAAAATAACTTATACGTGAAAGTTGCTCAAAAAAGTCCAACGAATCTGTTTATGCAATCTGTTCATCTGTCACATGCCCCTAGCATGCTAAACAAGGAATCGTCCCCCTCTGTTTCATCTGTCCGGAAATGCCAAACTTCGGGAAAACATTCCCGGATGTTTTTCCCCTTCTCCGGTATCGCGTAGCACTACATTAGGTCACACCTAGCACCACAAATCATCATGTCATTCTTTGTGATGACTTGTTTGCTTTATATTTATTGTTTCTTCCCCCTCTTCTCTCCGGTAGACCCCGAGGGCGATGCCGCCCCTGTGATCGACTACGTCACCGACGACCCTTCTTCCTTTTCAGCAGAGCTTCCGGGCAAGCAAACCCCCCTTGATCATTCTGATATCGCCCATTCCATTCTTTCTGATGCTTGCATTAGATTTTGCCATTGTAATGCTTGCTCCTATTGTGACGCATAGCCTTCTTTTGTAACCTACTGTTATACCTTACCTACTTATCCTAAACTTTTAGTATAGGTTGGATAGTGATCCATCAGTGACCCCTCACCTTGTCCCTGTTGCTCCTGCTTCATCACTGATGACTCGACCAACGTGATCGACGGGCAGAGCCCGACACATCACCTCACCCCCTTTAGTTGTACGACTCTGTAGATCTACTATCGAGTGCCGAGGGTGATGCCTCGTAACGCGCACTCCTGATGATAACTCTGTAGTATAGCTAATCGGTCGTGGTCTATCGAGGGTTATTCCTCCTTCACCACTCCTGATGACGACTCTGTCGTGCAACACCTCAAGTGTGAACCTCGAGGGTGATTCCTCCTAAGTTCACCCTGACTATTTCATCGAGTGGGATCCATCGAGGGTGATTCCTCGGATTCCCCTTTGATGTTATGGACACACAGTTACCTTGGCTTTACCCCGGGCCCATGTTAAAGATGGTTCGGCCCTAAGGGGTACACGTGAGATATGTGAAGTCGGGTTGACCATGGGGGTACCTGCGAGAGTTACTGTTACGACGAGACTGAAGGGACAGGCGGTACCAGCCAAGTAGAGGTGGACCTGAGTTCCCGACAGTCTTTGGATAGTCAGGTTGACCTGGAGGGTACCCGCGAGATAAGTACGAGGCACGGTCGGGCAGGTAGACCGCCCTAATGAGAGGGTTGGGCCTGTCCCTTTCTGTATTTCCTTGAGACGGGGTGATGGGGTCACATGATCGTGTGTCTCTGCGAGCTCCCAACACACTAAGGGTTTGGGTATTTGTTCCTGATGGGGAATGTAGTAATTTCAGAAAAAAATCCTACGTACACACAAGATCATGCTGATGCATAGCAACGAGAGGGAAGAGTGTTGTCCATGTACCCTCGTAGACCGTAAGCGGAAGCGTTATGATAACGCGGTTGATGTAGTCGTGCGTCTTCACGATCGACCGATCCTAGCATCGAAGGTACGGCACCTCCGCGATCTGCACATGCTCTGCTCGGTGACGTCCCACGAACTCACGATCCAGTACAGTGTCGAGGGAGAGCTTCATCAACACGATGGTGTGATGACGGTGATGATGATGCTACCGGACAGAGCTTCACCTAAGCACTGCTATGATATGACCGAGGTGGATTATGGTGGAGGGGGGCATGCACACGGCTAAGAGATCAATGATCAACTTGTGTGTCTATGGGGTGCCCCCTCCTCCGTATATAAAGGAGTGGGGGACGGGGAGGGGGTCGGCCTCCTAGGCGCGCCCCAAGGGGAGTCCTACTCCCACCGGGGAGTAGGATCCCCCCTTCCCTAGTTGGATTAGGAGAGAAGGAAGGGGGAGGAAGGATGAAGGAAAGGGGGGCCGTGCCCCCTCCCAATTCGGATTGGGCTTGGGGGGCGCCCCCTCCTTTGCTTCCTTCTCCTCTCTCCCACTATGGCCCAATAAGGCCCATATACCTCCCAGGGGGCTCCGGTAACCTCCCGGTACATCGGTAAATGCCCGATCTCACACGGAACCATTCCGATGTCCAAATATAGTCGTCCAATATATCGATCTTTATGGCTTGACCATCTCGAGACTCCTCGTCATGTCTGTGATCATATTCGGGACTCTGAACTACCTTTGGTACATCAAAACACATGAACTCATAATACGATCGTCACCGAACGTTAAGCGTGCGGACCCTACGGGTTCGAGAACTATGTAGACCTAACCGAGACACGTCTCCGGTCAATAACCAATAGCGGAACCTGGATGCTCATATTGGTTCCTACATATTCTTCGAAGATCTTTATCGGTCAAACCGCATAATGATATCCGTTGTTCCTGTTGTCAGCGATATGTTACTTGCCCGAGATTTGATCGTCGGTATCTCAATACCTAGTTCAATCTCGTTACCGGCAAGTCTTGTTACTTGTTTCGTAATCCTACACCCCGTAACTAACTGATCAGTTACAGTGCTTGCAAGGCTTATAGTGATGTACATTACCGAGAGGGCCCAGAGATACCTCTCCAACAATCGAAGTGACAACTCCTAATCTCGATCTATGCCAACTCAACAAACACCATCGGAGACACCTGTAGAGCACCTTTATAATCACCCAGTTACATTGTGAAGTTTGGTAGCACACAAAGTGTTCCTCCGATATTCGGGAGTTGCATGATCTCATAGTCATAGGAACATGTATAAGTTATGGAGAAAGCAATAGCAACAAACTAAATGATAATCGTGCTAAGCTAACAGATGGGTCAAGTCAATCACATCATTCTCTAATGATGTGATCCCGTTAATCAAATGACAACTCATGTCTATTGTTAGGAAACATAACCATCATTGATTCAACGAGCTAGTCAAGTAGAGACAAACTAGTGACACACTGTTTGTCTATGTATTCACACATGTACTAAGTTTCCGATTAATAAAATTCTAGCATGAATAATAAACATTTATCATCATATAAGGAAATATAAATAACAACTTTATTATTGCCTCTAGGGCATGTTTCGTTCAGTCTCCCACTTGCTCTAGAGTCAATAATCTAGATTACATTGTTATGATTCTAATACCCATGGAGTCTTGGTGTTGATCATGTTTTGCTCGTGAAAGAGGCTTAGTCAATGGGTCTGCAACATTCATATTCGTATGTATCTTGCAAATCTCTATGTCTCCCTCCTTGACTTGATCGCAGATGGAATTGAAGCGTCTCTTGATGTGCTTGGTTCTGTTGTGAAATCTGGATTCCTTTGCCAAGGCAATTGCACCAGTATTGTCACAAAAGATTTTCATTGGACCCAATGCACTAGGTATGACACCTAGATCGGATATGAACTCCTTCATCCAGAATCCTTCATTTGCTGCTTCCGAAGCAGCTATGTATTCTGGTTCACACGTAGATCTCGCCACGACGCTCTACTTGGAACTGCACCAAATGACAGCTCCACCATTTAATAAAAACATGAATCCGGTTTGTGACTTAGAGTCATCCGGATCAGTGTGAAAGCATGCATCGACATAACCATTTGCGACGGGCTCTTTGTCACCTCCATATACGAGAAACATATCCTTAGTCCTTTTCAAGTATTTCAGGATATTCTTGACCGTTGTCCAGTGATCCACTCCTGGATTACTTTGGTACCTCCCTGCTAAACTGATAGCAAGGCACACATCAGGTCTGGTACACAGCATTGCATACATGATAGAGCCTATGGTTGAAGCATAGGGAACACCTTTCATTTTCTCTCTATCTTATGCAGTGGTCAGGCATTGAGTCTGACTCAACTTCACACCTTGTAATTGTTGGGGAACGTAGTAATTTCAAAAAAAATCCTACGCACACGTAAGATCATGGTGATGCATAGCAACAAGAGGGGAGAGTTTTGTCTACGTACCCTCGTAGACCATAAGCGGAAGCATTATAACAAGCGGTTGATGTAGTCGTATGTCTTCACGATCAACCGATCCTTAGCACCAAACGTACGGCACCTCCGCGTTCAGCACACGTTCAGCTCGGTGATGTCCCGCGAGCTCACGATCCAGTAGAGCTTCCAGGAAGAGCTTCGTCAGCATGGCGGCGTGGTGACGGTGATGATGATGCTACCGATGCAGGGCTTCGCCTAAGCACCGCTACGATATGACCGGGGTGGATTATGGTGGAGGGGGGCACCGTACACGGCTAAGAGATCAATGATCAATTGTTTTGTACATGAGGTGCCCCTGCCCCCGTATATAAAGGAGCTAGAGGGGAGGCGGACAGCCAAGGAGGAGGGTGCACCAAGGGGGGAGTCCTACTCCCACCGGGAGTAGGACTCCTCCTTTCCTAGTAGGAGTAGGAGAAGGGAAGGAAGGGAGAGATGAAGAGAAGGAAAAAGGGGGCGCCGCCCTCCCCCTCCTTGTCCAATTCGGACTAGAGGGGGAGGGGGCCCACGGCTGCCCTTAGCCGCCCCTCCTCTTCTCCACTAGGGCCCATTAGGCCCAATATACTCCCCGGGGGGTTCCGGTAACTCGCCTGGTACTCTGGTATATGCCCGAAACCTCCCGAAGCACTTCCGGTGTCCGAACATAGTCGTCCAATATATCGATGTTTACGTCTCGACCATTTCGAGACTCCTCGTCATGTCCGTGATCATATCGGGACTCCGAACTACCTTCGGTACATGAAAACACAAAAACTCATAATACCGATCGTCACAGAACTTTAAGCATGCGGACCCTACGGGTTCGAGAACTATGTAGACATGACCGAGACATGTCTCCAATCAATAACCAATAGCGGAACCTGGATGCTCATATTGGTTCCTACATATTCTACGAACATCTTTATCGGTCAAACCGCATAACAATATACGTTGTTCCCTTTGTCATCGGTAAGTTACTTGCTGGAGATTCGATCGATGGTATCTTAATACCTAGCTCAATATCGTTACCGGCAAGTCGCTTTACTCGTTCCATAGTGCATCATCCCGTAACTAACTCATTAGTCACATTGCTTGCAAGTCTTATAGTGATGTGCATTACCGAGAGGGCCTAGAGGTACCTCTTCGACAATCGGAGTGACAAATCCTATTCTTTATCTATGCCAACTCAACAGACACCATCGGAGACACCCAGTTACGTTGTGACGTTTGGTAGCACACAAAGTGTTCTTCCGGTATTCGGGAGTTACATAATCTCATAGTCATAGGAACATGTATAAGTCATGGAGAAAGCAATAGCAGTAAACTAAACGATCAAGTGCTAAGCTAACGAAATGGGTCAAGTCAATCACATCATTCTCCTAATGATGTGATCCCGTTAATCAAATGACAACTCATGTCTATGGCTAGGAAACTCAACCATCTTTGATCAACGAGCTAGTCAAGTAGAGGCATACTAGTGACACTATGTTTGTCTATGTATTCACACATGTATTATGTTTCCGGTTAATACAATTATAGCATGAATAATAAACATTTATCATGATATGAGGAAATAAATAATAACTTTATTATTGCCTCTAGGGCATATTTCCTTCAGTCTCCCACTTGCACTAGAGTCAATAATCTAGATTATACAGTAATGATTCTAACACCCATGGAGTCTTGGTGCTGATCATGTTTTTCTCGTGGAAGAGGCTTAGTCAACGGGTTTGCAACATTCAGATCAGTATGTATCTTGCAAATCTCTATGTCTCCCACCTGGACTTGATCCCGGATGGAATTGAAGCGTCTCTTGATGTGCTTGGTTCTCTTGTGAAATCTGGATTCCTTTGCCAAGGTAATTGCACCAGTATTGTCACAAAATATTTTCATTGTACCCGATGCACTAGGTATGACACCTAGATCGGATATGAACTCCTTCATCCAGACTCCTTCATTTGCTGCTTCCAAAGCAGCTATGTACTCCGCTTCACACGTAGATCCTGCCACGACGCTTTGTTTAGAACTGCACCAACTGACAGCTCCACCATTCAATATAAACACGTATCCAGTTTGCGATTTAGAATCGTCCGGATCAATGTCAAAGCTTGCATCAACTTAACCATTTACGACGAGTTCTTTGTCACCTCCATAAATGAGAAACATACCCTTAGTCCTCTATAGGTATTTTAGGAAGTTCTTGACTGATGTCCAGTGATCCACTCCTGGATTACTTTGGTAGCTCCCTGCTAAACTAATAGCAAGGCACACATCAGGTCTGGTACACAGCATTGCATACATGATAGAGCCTATGGCTGAAGCATAGGGAACACTTTTCATTTTCTCTCTATCTTCTGCAGTGGTTGGACATTAAGTCTGACTCAACTTCACACCTTGTAACACAGGCAAGAACCCTTTTCTTTGCTTGATCCATGTTGAACTTTTTCAAAACTTTGACAAGGTATGTGCTTTGTGAAAGTCCAATTAAGTGTCTTCATCTATCTCTATAGATCTTTATGCCCAATATGTAAGCAGCTTCACCGAGGTCTTTCATTGAAAAACTCTTATTCAAGTATCCTTTTATGCTATCCAGAAATTCTATATCATTTCCAATCAACAATATGTCATCCACATATAATATTAGAAATGCTACAGAGCTCTCACTCACTTTCTTGTAAATACAGGCTTCTCCAAAAGTCTGTATAAAACCATACGCTTTGATCACACTATCAAAACGTTTATTCCAACTCC
Source organism: Triticum dicoccoides (assembly GCF_002162155.2). Classification (NCBI taxonomy): domain Eukaryota; kingdom Viridiplantae; phylum Streptophyta; class Magnoliopsida; order Poales; family Poaceae; genus Triticum; species Triticum dicoccoides. Next base: position 499,848,440 of record NC_041382.1, on the reverse strand, counting down.
GAGAGGCTTGCACGAGTCCATAAATGGATCGCTAGAGCTTGCACACTTTGTTAGCTCCCTTTGGATTGACAAAACCTTCTTGTTGCATCATATAAACTCTTCTTCCAGAAAGCCATTCAGGAATGCAGTTTTGACATCCTTTTGCCAAATTTCATAATCATAAAATGCGGCAATTCCTAACATGATTCGGACAGACTTAAGCATCGCTACGGGTGAGAAAGTCTCATCGTAGTCAACCCCTTGAACTTGTTGAAAACCTTTCACAACAAGTCGAGCTTTGTAGACAGTAACATTAACGTCAGTGTCACTCTTCCTCTTGAAGATCCATTTATTTCTATGGCTTGCCGATCACCGGGCAAGTCAACCGAAGTCCACACTGTGTTCTCATACATGGATCGCATCTCAGATTTCATGGCTTCAAGCCATTTTGCGGAATCTGGGCTCACCATCGCTTCTTCATAGTTCGTAGGTTCGCCTTGGTCAAGTAACATGACCTCCAGAATAGGAATACCATACCACTATGGAGCGGATCTTACTCTGGTTGACCTATGAGGTTCGGTAGTAACTTGATCTGAAGTTTCATGATCAATATCATTAGCTTCCTAACTAATTGGTGTAGGCGTCACAAGAAACGGTTTCTGTGATGAACTACTTTCCAATAAGGGAGCAGGTACAGTTACCTCATCAAGTTCTACTTTCCTTCCACTCACTTCTTACGAGAGAAACTCCTTCTCTGGGAAGGATCCATTCTTAGCAACAAATGTCTTCCCTTCGGATTTGTGATAGAAGGTGTACTCAACAGTTTCCTTTGGGTATCCTATGAAGACACATTTCTCATATTTGGGTTCGAGCTTATCAGGTTGAAGCTTTTTCACATAAGCATCGCAGCCCCAAACTCTAAGAAATGACAACTTTGGTTTCTTGCCAAACCATAGTTCATAAGGCGTCGTCTCAATGGATTTCGATGGTGCCCTATTTAACGTGAATGCAGCCATCTCTAAAGCATAACCCCAAAACTATAGCGGTAAATCAGTAAGAGACATCATAGATCGCACCATATCTAGTAAAGTACGATTACGACGTTCGGATACACCATTACGCTATGGTGTTTCGGGTGGCGTGAGTTGCGAAACTATTCCGCATTGTTTCAAATGTAGACCAAACTCGTAACTCAAATATTCTCCTCCACGATCAGATCATCGAGACTTTATTTTCTTGTTACGATGATTTTCCACTTCACTCTGAAATTCTTTGAACTTTTCAAATGTTTCAGATTTATGAATAATTAAGTAGATATACCCATATCTGCTCAAATCATCTGTGAAGGTGAGAAAATAACGATACCCATCACGAGCCTCAATATTCATCAGACCACATACATCAGTATGTATGATTTCCAATAAATCTGTTTGCTCGCTCCATTGTTCTGGAGAACAACATTTTAATCATCTTGCCCATGAGGCATGGTTCGCAAGTACCAAGTGATTCATAATCAAGTGATTCCAGAAGCCCATCAGTATGGAGTTTCTTCATGCGCTTTACACCAATATGACCCAAATGGCAGTGCCACAAATAAGTTGCAATATCATTATCAACTCTGCATCTTTTGGCTTCAACATTATGAATCTGTGTATCACTACTATCGAGATTCAACACAAATAGACCACTCTTCAAGGGTGCATGACCATAAAAGTTATTACTCATATTAATAGAACAACCATTATTCTCAGATTTAAATGAATAACCATCTCGCATCAAACAAGATCCAGATATAATGTTCATGCTTAACGCTGGCACCAAATAACAATTATTTAGGTCTAAAACTAATCCCGAAGGTAGATGTAGAGGTAGCGTGCTGACGGCGATCACATCGACTTTGGAACCATTTCCCACGCGCATCGTCACCTCGTCCTTAGCCAGTCTTCGCTTAATCAGTAGTCCCTGTTTCGAGTTGCAAACAGAACCAGTATCAAATACCCAGGTGCTACTGCGAGCTCTAGGAAGGTACACATCAATAACATGTATATCACATATACCTTTGTTCACCTTGCCATCCTTCTTATCTGCCAAATACTTGGGGCAGTTCTGCTTCCAGCGACCAGTCTGTTTGCAGTAGAAGCACTCAATCTCAGGCTTAGGTGCAGACTTAGGTTTCTTCTCTTGAGCAGCAACTTGTTTGCCGTTCTTCTTGAAATTCCCCTTCTTCTTCCCTTTACCCTTTTTCTTAAAACTGGTGGTCTTGTTGACCATCAACACTTGATGCTCTTTCTTGATTTCTACCTCCGCAGCCTTTAGCATTGCGAAGAGCTCGAGAATTGTCTTATCCATCCCTTGCATATTTTGTTCATCATGAAGCTCTTATAGCTTGGTGGCAGTGATTGAAGAATTCTGTCAATGACACTATCATCCGGAAGATTAACTCCCAGTTGAATCAAGTGATCGTTATACCTAGACATTTTGAGTATATGTTCACTGACAAAACTATTCTCCTCCATCTTGAAGTTGTAGAACTTATTGGAGACTTCATATATCTCAATTCGGGCATTTGCTTGAAATATTAACTTCAACTCCTGGAACATCTCATATGCTCCATGACGTTCAAAACATCGTTGAAGTCCCGGTTCTAAGCCGTAAAGCAAGGCACATTGAACTATCGAGTAGTCATCAACTTTGCTTTGTCAAACGTTCTTAACATCGTTAGTAGCATCTGCAGCAGGCCTGACACCCAACGATGCTTCCAGGACGTAATTCTTCTGCGCAGCAATGACGATAATCCTCAAGTTACGCACCCGGTCCGTGTAATTGCCACCATCATATTTCAACTTTGCTTTCTCAAGGAACGCATTAAAATTCAACGGAACAACAACACGGGACATCTATCTACAATAACATAGACAAGAAAAATACTATCAGGTACTAAATTCATGATAAATTTAAGTTCAATTAATCATATTACTTAAGAACTCCCACTTAGATAGACATCCCTGTAATCATCTAAGTTATCACGTGATCCATATCAACTAAACCATGACCGATCATCGCATGAGATGGAGTAGTTTTCAATGGTGAATATATCTATGTTGATCATATCTACTATATGATTCACGCTCGACCTTTCGGTCTCAGTGTTCCGAGCCATATCTGCATATGCTAGGCTCGTCAAGTTTAACCTGAGTATTCTGCATGTGCAAACTGTCTTACACCCGTTGTAGATGAACGTTGAGCATATCAAACCCGATCATCACATGGTGTCTCGGCACCCCGAACTTTGGCAACAGTGCATACTCAGGGAGAACACTTTTACCTTGAAATTTAGTAAGAGATCATATTATAATGCTACTGTCAAACAAAGCAAAATAAGATGCATAAAGGATAAACATCACATGCAATCAATATAAGTGATATGATATAGCCATCATCATCTTGTGCCATTGATCTCCATCTCCCAAGCACCGTCATGATCACCATCGTCACCGGCGCAACACCTTGATCTCCATCGTAGCATCGTTGTCGTCTCGCCAACTATTGCTTCTACTACTATCGCTACCGCTTAGTGATAAAGTAAAGAAATTACAGGTCGATTGCATTGCATACAATAAAGCGACAACCATATGGCTCCTGCCAGTTGCCAATAACTCTATTACAAAACATGATCATCTCATACAATAAATATAGCATCATGTCTTGACCATATCACATCACAACATGCCCTGCAAAAACAAGTTAGACATCATCTACTTTGTTGTTGCAAGTTTTACGTGGCTGCTACGAGCTGAGCAAGAACTGTTCTTACCTACGCATCAAAACCACAACGACATTTCGTCAAGTTAGTGTTGTTTTAACCTTCACAAGGACCGGGCGTAGCCACACTCGGTTCAACTAAAGTTGGAGAAACTGACACCCACCAGCCACCTGTGTGCAAACCACGTCGGTAGAACCAATCTCGCGTAAGTGTACGCGTAATGTCGGTCCGGGCCGCTTCATCCAACAATACCGCCGAACCAAAGTAGGACATACTGGTAAGCAGTATGACTTGTATCACCCACAACTCACTTGTGTTCTACTCGTGCATATAACATCTACGCATAAACCTGGCTCGGATGCCACTGTTGGGGAACGTAGTAATTCGAAGAAAAATCCTACGCACACGCAAGATCATGGTGATGCATAGCAACAAGAGGGGAGAGTGTTGTCTACATACCCTCGTAGACCGTAAGCGGAAGCATTATAACAACGCGGTTGACATAGTCGTACGTCTTCACGATCGACCGATCCTCAGCACCGAACGTACAGCACCTCCGTGTTCAGCGCATGTTCAGCTCAGTGACGTCCCGCGAGCTCATGATCTAGTAGAGCTTACGGGAAGAGCTTCGTCAGCACGACGGCGTGGTGATAGTGATGATGATTCTACTGATGCAGGGCTTCGCCTAAGCACCGCTACAATATGACCGAGGTGGATTATGGTGGAGGGGGGCACCGCACACAGCTAAGAGATTAATGATCAATTGTTGTGTCCATGAGGTGCCCCCTACCCCCGTATATAAAGGAGCTAGGGGGGAGGCGGCCACCCAAGGAGGAGGGCGCGCCAAGGGGGGAGTCCTACTCCCACCGGGAGTAGGACTCCTCCTTTCCTAGTAGGAGTAGGAGAAGGGAAGGACGGGAGGGAGGAAGAGAAGGATAAAGGGGGGCACCCCCCTCCTTGTCCAATTCGGACTAGAGGGGGAGGGGTCACGCGACTACCCTTGGCCGCCCCTCCTCTTCTCCACTAGGGCCCATTAGGCCCAATATACTCCCCGGGGTGTTTCGGTAACCCCCCGGTATATGCCTGAAACCTCCTGAAACACTTCCGGTGTCCGAACATAGTCGTCCAATATATCGATGTTTACGTCTCGACCATTTCTAGACTCCTCGTCATGTCCGTGATCATATCCGGGATTCCAAACTACCTTCGGTACATCAAAACACAAAAACTCATAATACCGATCGTCACAGAACTTTAAGCATGCGGACCCTATGGGTTCGAGAACTATGTAGACATGACCGAGACACATCTCCGGTCAATAACCAATAGCGGAACCTGGATGCTCGTATTGGTTCCTACATATTCTATGAAGATCTTTATCGGTCAAACCGCATAACAATATACGTTGTTCCCTTTGTCATCGCTAAGTTACTTGCCCGAGATTCGATCGTCGGTATTTTAATACCTAGCTCAATCTCGTTACCGGCAAGTCTCTTTACTCGTTCTGTAGTGCATCATCCTGTAACTAACTCATTAGTCACATTAATTGCAAGGCTTATAGTGATGTGCATTACCGAGAGGGCCCAGAGATACCTCTCCGACAATCGGAGTGACAAATCATAATCTTGATCTATGCCAACTCAACAATCACCATCGGAGACACCTGTAGAGCACCGTTATAATCACCTGGTTACGTTGTGATGTTTGGTAGCACACAAAGCGTTCTTATGCTATTCGGGAGTTGCATAATCTCATAGTCATAGGAACATGTATAAGTCATGGAGAAATCAATAGAGTAAACTAAACGATCAAGTGCTAAGCTAACGAAATGGGTCAAGTCAATCACATCATTCTCCTAATGATGTGATCCCGTTAATCAAATGACAACTCATGTCTATGGCTAGGAAACTCAACCATCTTTGATCAACGAGCTAGTCAAGTAGAGGCATACTAGTGACACTATGTTTGTCTATGTATTCACACATGTATTATGTTTCCGGTTAATACAATTATAGCATGAATAATAAACATTTATCATGATATTGACACTATAGAGAATAGGCATAAGTATTGTGACATAATGTGTAATAACAGCCCATAATGCAGTAAATATCGAAATAAAAGCATGATGCAAAATGGACGTATCAACTCCCCCAAGCTTAGACCTCGCTTGTCCTCAAGCGAAAACCAATATCAATAAATATGTCCGCATGTTTAGAGATAGAGGTGTCGATAAAAATAAAATATGGACATGAGGGCATCATGATCATTCTTAGAACAGCAACATATACATATGTTGTCATATGATCTCTTATGCTAAAGTAACAATTCAATCACAATTTCAAGTATGAATCAGAAACTTTATTGAGAACCAACAAACTATAATCTCAAACATTGAAGCAATTGCAATTTATCATAACATTAGAAAGAGTCAATATAAGAGCTTTTGAGCAAGTCCACATACTCAACCATCATTTAGTCTTTCACAATTGCTAACACTCATGCAATATTTATGGTTATGAAGTTTTAATCAGACACAGAGAAAGATAGGGGCTTATAGTTTTGCCTCCCAACCTTTTACCTCAAGGGTAATGTCAACAATAATAGTTCATGAAAACTTACATCCAATTAGCTATATATATCAGGATTTTCCAACACATTGTGCTTGCCCAAGGATAAAATATAAAAAGGAAAGGTGAAGATCACCGTGACTCTTTGCATGAAGTATAAGAAAAGAATAAAAGACAGGCCCTTCGCAGAGGGAGGCAGAGGTTGTCATGTGCTTTTATGGTTGGATGCACAAAATCTTAATGCGAAATAACGACACTTTATATTGCCACTTGTGATATGGGCCTTTATTATGCACTCCATCGCTTTTATTTCTTCCACATCACAAGATCGTATAAAGCTTATTTTCTCCACATTAGTAAATCATAGATATTTAGAGAGCAATTTTTATTGCTTGCAACGATGACAACTTACTTGAAGGATCTTACTCAATCCATAGGTAGATATGGTGGACTCTCATGGCAAAACTAGGTTTAAGGATATTTGCAAGCACAAGTAGTATTTCTACTTGGTGCAAAGAATTTGGCTAGCATGAGAGGGAAAGGCAAACTCAACATGTTGGATGATCCATGACAATATAATTTATTTTAGATGTAAGAAAACATAACCCATTACGTTGTCTTCCTTGTCCAACGTCAACTCTTTAACATGTCATATTTTAATGAGTGCTCACAATCATAAAAGATGTCCAAGATAGTATATTTATATGTGAAAACCTCTCTTTCTTTATTACTTCCTATTAATTGCAACGATGACCAAAACTATGCTTGTCAACTCTTAACAATTTTTATTCATCATACTCTTTATATGTGAAGTCATTACTCTCCATAAGATCCATATGTTCTCTTTATTTCTTTTTATTCTTTCTCTTTTATTTTATTTTTATTCCCTCAAGATCATAGCAAGATAATCAAGCCCTTGACTCGACACTAATCTTTATTATATATAGCTCAGGAACTCGATTACATAGAAGGATCATAAAGAAAAACTCAAAACTAGATCATACTAAAACTTTATTCTACTAGATCAAGATATTACCAAAAGGATCAAGCTAAGAAAAACGGTAAAGATAAAAGTGTGATCGTGATACGATACCGGGGCACTACCCCAAGCTTGGCAGTTGCCTAGGGGAGTGCCCATACCTATGTGTTTATGTCTCCTTTGGAGGTAGTGATGATGGAGTTGTTGATGATGTGGGCTTGTCGTCCATCTTTCAAGGCATAGGCTCACCATCATATAAGGATGATTGAGTCTCCGGGATCCTCAAATCTGCAGCCAAACTAATCCTCTTGAATCTATATTCATACTCACAGTTTTGGTTTTGTAGGTCATAGATCCGGGCTTGGAGGCGCTCAATTTTCTCATGAAGCTTGAAGATGGCCTCCCCAATGTTCTTGTCATCCAGCTTGTGGTTGTTGGTGAACTCCGTGATCATTATATGATTTGAGTTGAGTCCACATTCCACCATCTCCTGGCACTTGAAAACTTGTTGCTCCATTGCCTCGAGCCTTGTCTCTAGGGGTAATTAGATTTATGCCCCTAGTTGTGTCCCACTCGTCTGTTTTACCCCTAATTCCCAAAAGTCACCGGTTCTGTCGAAGTCACTTTGATCCTCTTATGCTTTTGCCCTTTGACAGTTTGACCGTCAGTTTGAAAACTTCATAACTAATTCATACAAAATCAAAAAAATGCAAATAAGATACCAAAATGTTCAGAAAAACATCACCTATATGTCAATGTCATTTGCATTCATGAAAAAAAGTGTTGGAAAGTGCACATCCGAGTTTTAGCTCTTTTGATACCACCATGAATAGTAAACTCTAAAAAAATCAAAAAAAATATGGTGGCAAAGAACGACAAGTGTTCTAAGTGCTTGCCAAGTTTCATTAGGGAACGACATTCGTGGAAGTCATGGCAAAAAAATAATCTATTTTGGAGTGCTGATTGTTTTTTTTTGCTGCGGCACCCACAAATGTTATTCCCTGATGAAACTTGGCAGACACTTAAAACATTTGCCATTCTTTGCCACCAAATTATTTTTGAATTTTTTTGAATTTCTTTAGATTGTACTATTCATGGTGGTAGCATAAGAGCTAAAACTCGGATGGGCACTTTCCAACACTTTTTTCATGGATGCAAATGACACTGACATATAGGTGATGTTTTTCTGAACATTTTGGTATCTTATTTGCATTTTTCTGATTTAGTATGAATTAGTTATGAAGTTTTCAAATTGACGGTCAAACGGTCAAAGGGCAAAAGCATAAGAGGAGCAAAGTGATTTGGATAGAACCGGTGACTTTCGGGAATTAGGGGTAAAACAGACGAGTGGGACACAACTAGGGGCATAAATCTAATTATCTCTTGTCTCTACGATTCCGGTCCTCCTTGGTCCCTCAACATCGCGGATGTGCAGCAACCCCTCACGCATCTTAATGATTTGAGGGTGTTGCAGCACCTCCGCGAGGTAGGGTTGATGACCTTCTCGAAGAACTTGTCCTTGGGGCACTTGAAGACGCCATGGCGATCTAGATCTGTCAGAAAAACAGCTCGAAACAAAGACAGAAGATATTTGCGTGATATGGTGGTCAAAACCTTCGGGAGATTATATAATGATTTTTTACCAACCAAAAGAAGTATCGTGCAAGAAAACGGAGTCCGGAGAGCACACAAGGTGCCCACGAGGCAGGGGCGCGCCCTCCACCCTCGTGGACGCCTCGTGTCCTTCCCAGACTGCTTCTTATTTTCCTATTTTCTTAAATATTCCAAAACAGAGAAAAATTGCTATTAGAACTGTTTTGGAGTCGGTTTACTTACCGTACCTCATACCTCTTCATTTTTGGGGTCTGGAACGTTCTGGAAAGTGTCCCTTATGTATTCCTCCGGGGTTACGGTTTCAATAACATTAGTTTCAATATTTATGGGATTACCTGGGATATAATGTTTGATTCTTTGACCGTTCACCACCCTTGGATTTGTGCCTTGATACGTCTCCAACGTATCTATAATTTGTGATTGCTCCATGCTATATTATCTGCTGTTTTGGACATTATTGGGCTTTATTTTCCACTTTTATATTATTTTTGGGACTAACCTATTAACCGGAGGCCTAGCCCAGAATTGTTGTTTTTGCCTATTTTAGGGTTTCGAAGGAAAGGAATATCAAACGGAGTCCAAACGAAATGAAACCTTCGGGAACGTGATTTCCACGCCGAACATGATCCAGGAGACTTGGACCCTACGTCAAGAAATAAAGGAGGAGGCCACGAGGTAGGGGGCGCGCCTACCCCCCCCCCCCAGGCGTGCCCTCCACCCTCGTGGGCCCCCTGTTGCTCCACCGATGTACTCCTTCCTCCTATATATACCTAGGTACACCCAAACGATCAGATACGGAGCCAAAACTCTAATTCCACCTCCGTAACTTTCTGTATCCACGAGATCCCATCTTGGGGCCTGTTCCGGAGCTCCGCCGGAGGGGGTATCCATCATGGAGGGCTTCTACATCAACACCATAGCCTCTCCGATGAAGTGTGAGTAGTTTACCTCAGACCTTTGGGTCCATAGTTATTAGCTAGATGGCTTCTTCTCTCTTTTTGGATCTCAATACAATGTTCTCCCCCTCTCTTGTGGAGATCTATTCGATGTAATCTTCTTTTTGCGGTGTGTTTGTTGAGACCGATGAATTGTGGGTTTATGATCAAGTTTATCTATGAAAAATATTTGAATCTTCTCTGAATTCTTTTATGTATGATTGGTTATCTTTGCAAGTCTCTTCGAATTATCAGTTTGTTTTAGCCAACTAGATTCATCATTCTCGCAATGGGAGAAGTGCTTGGCTTTGGGTTCAATCTTACGGTATCCTTTCCCAGTGACAGTAGGGGCAGCAAGGCATGTATTGTATTGTTGCCATCGAGGATAACAAAATGGGTTTTTTATCATATTGCATGAATTTATCCCTCTACATCATGTCATCTTGCTTAAGGCGTTACTCTATTTTCATGAACTTAATACTCTAGATGCATGCTGGATAGCGATCGATGAGTGGAGTAATAGTAGTAGATGCACGCAGGAGTCGGTGTACTTGTCTCGGACGTGATGCCTATATACATGATCATACCTAGATATTCTCATAACTATGCTCAATTCTGTCAATTGCTCAACAGTAATTCTTCACCCACCGTAGAATACTTATGCTCTTGAGAGAAGCCACTAGTGAAACCTATGGCCCCCGGGTCTATCTTCATCATATTAATCTTCCAATACTTAGTTATTTCCTTTGCTTTTACTTTGCCTTTATTTTACTTTCCATCTTCATCACAAAAATACCAAAAATATTATCTTATCATATCTATCAGATGTCAGGACCCCGACTCAATGCCACATCGATCTAGCATGTAACACCTCATATCACTTTGCGGCCTCACGCACGGTATTCCCACGGGTGTCGCCTTACCTTTGCCCGGGACCGTTTGCGCCTTTTGGCACACGTATATGACAGTGTCGCTAGCATCCATATGATAAGGAGTCCGGGCTGACATGGCTAGTCGTAAACCCAAAGCGGCACAGACTTACAGGGACAGGCATCCATGACCCAGCATCGAACGTGTCGGTCATCAGCGAGTGAATCCAGGCTGTAGCACTGGGCTAGCAGGACTCCGGTGAACCGGGCTGTAGCGGGCTAACAGGACTCCGGTATTCACCGCGTGACATTTCCCCGAAGGGACAGACACAGGAACGAAGAAGGACACATGCCGGCCAGCCTAAGTGTTCCGGAGCAGTAGCAAGCTACCATGGCTCGGTGGAGACACTAGGAGACATTTCCCCGTAAGAGAGGCTACTAAAGATAAACAACTAGATGGTCAGATCCCACACATACCAAGCATTTCAATAACATACACACAATATGCTCGATATGTGCAAATACAACATGGCATCACAACATGACTCTATGACTCAAGTAATCTATTCAATAGGCTCCGAGGAGCGAGATATTACAAACATGGGTCTCATGACCCAACATTCAGAGCATACAAATCAAGCACAAGCGGAAGCTATCATGTCTGAGTACAGACATCTATAAATGAAAAAGGCTGAGAAGCCTGACTATCTACCAGATCCTGCCGAGGGCACAAGATCGTAGCTGAGGTAACAAGCTAAACGTCGAAGTCCACGCGAAACTACTAGTGAGACCGAAGTCTCTCTGCAAAACATAAAATAGGCAAACGTGAGTACAAATGTACCCAGCAAGACTTACATCAGAACTAACTACATATGCATCGTTATCAACAAAGGGGATGGTGGGGTTCAACTGCAGCAAGCCAGCTTGACTCGGTGGCTATCCTAAACTACGACTGCAAGCGACTCTTTTGAGGTGGCGCACACGAGTCCACATATTCACCATATCAATACACCACTATGGATCCGCTCCCGTCTCCCTACGAGAACGCCATCCATAGCACTCACGCTTATCTTGCGTATTTTAGAGTATCCACTTTCACTTGTCTATGAACTGATATAAGCAACCCAGAAGTCCTTTTCCGCGGACACGGCTATTCGAATAGATCATATTAACCCTGCAGGGGTGTACTTCTTCACACACGCTCTCACCACTTACCGCCGTTTACACGACATGTACTCGGCAACCTTCAAGCGGAAGCCCAACGTGGGTGTCGGCCACGGCCTGCCTAAACACTCAAGTCTCTAGTCCAGGTTTATCGCCTATTCGGGTTCCATCAATGAGGAGATCCGGCCGGAGTTTCGCTCACAGCCCCAAACGATGTGAACAGGGTTCCGTGACACCAAACGGGCGCCCGGTTTACCCGGCCACGTGCCTACCGCATCACAGCCCACCTCTACGGTCAGCGCTGTCCACGGCCTCCAGCATACTACAAACACCAGAAACTACTTGCAACTCCTGGACAGAGGACAAGGGTGATTAAGAAGCCGAGAGGGTCCATTGGTTTCGGGCCCAATGCGTGGTAGTAGCTGAATCATGGATCACAAACACAGAACTCAGTTCCTGAGGACGGCTGCAATGAGACAACCCACCATGTACTCCTACATGGCCTCTCACCGCTACCTTTACCAAATCGTGTTCACACGCTTAGCTCACACACCGTAGGACATGTTCACACACCTCTGATTCATCCCCGATGAATCAGACCCGACTCAACTCTAAGCAGTAGCAGGCATGACAAACAAGCATGAATGAGTAGGCACAACAGGGCTCAAACAACTCCTACTCATGCTAGTGGGTTTCATCTATTTACTGTGGAATGACAGGTCATGCAGAGGATAAAGGGGTTCAGCTACCGCAGCAAGTAACAGATGAATCGGTGTTGTCCTAATGCAGTAAAAGAGAGCAGGAGCGAGAGAGTAGGATTGTATCGGAATGGACAAGGGGGTTTTGCTTGCCTGGCACTTCTGAAGATAACATTGAGTCTTCATCAGTGTCAACGATCACATCATCGGTATCACGTCTATCGAGGGGGGGACAAATACCGGCAACACAGAAGGGAACACAATCAATGCAATGCACAATATGATGCATGATCATGACATGGCAAAATGAATGTGTTTTGAGCCAATGCAACTAGCAACAGATTAAATGAAGTTGGTTTGAATACAAGATTCAAATTCAAACTCCATATGTGATTATTTAAATGCCCTTTATTTGATTTGTGCTAAACAGCAGCTATAAGTCGTTCTAACATGCATGAAAATGGTACAGATGGATTCCTTGAATTTTTCTGATAATTTTTCATATATAAATTATTTAATTTGGAGTTACGGTTGAATTTCTATGATTTATTGAAGTTTAAACAATTTTCTGGAATTTTCTGATTTATTTTAAATCCAGAAAATCATTTAATGCGTCAGCATGACATCACCTTGACGTCAGCAGGTCAACAGGGCGCCTCCAGGTCAAACCTGACCTGTGGGACCCATATGTCAGCGTCACAGGTTAAACAGGGGGGTTTATTTTAGTTTAATTAAGGATTAGGGCACTAGGGCCCACATGTCAGTGGCTCTGGGGTTAGATTAGGTGGTGATTAGCTTAAGCTAATCACCTGATGGCGGGGGCCCACCTGTCAGTGTCAGCAGAGGGGGGGGTAGTTAAAATAAAATAACTAAACTAATTAACAGGGGGGGCTGGCCCCACCTGTCATCGACCCAGAGGGGGGGTGTGTCCCGCCGTGGTCAACGTGGTCAGACCCACCGGCGGCTTGACGCCGGCGAGGCCAGACGCGGTGGTGCGCGTCGGAAACCCACTACAGGGGCTCTTTTGGCGCGCAGGGAGCAGCTACGGGGAGAGGGTGGAGTGGCGCATCCAACGGTGGCGGTGGCGGAGGCTGGGGTGGCCGGAGCTGCCGGCGGCGACCTCTTTTGCGGCTGCCGGAGCTCGGGTGTTCGCGGGACCGGCGCTGCGGTGTGCAAACAAGACGGTGGTCGCGCTAGTTTTACCCTACGGGACGCAACGAGTGCAACGGACGCAGGCGTGGGACCAAAGGTCACCGGAGCTTCACCGGCGACGAGCCCGTGCGGCGGAGCGTCTCGGCTCCGGTAGAGGGGGCGGCTAGAGCTCGAAATCGAGCTTGGGGTTAGGGGGAAACGGAGCAGGGACTCACGGGGATCGTGCAGGGAGGGTCAGCGAGCTCGGGGGCGCGCCGGAGTGGCCGAATTCGACGGAGAAGATCCTCGGCGGCCAGCGAGGGGGAAAACGTCGGGGGCGGCGTTCCGGGGCTCTTCTGGTCGCGTGAGACGATGAGGAGGACGAGGGAGGACTTGCGGAGCTCTGGGAGGCATCGGGGAGGCGAGAGGGGGATGGTGGCCGCGGCGAACGGCGTCGGTGGCGACGGCTGTGTTCGGGTTCGGGCGAGAGAGAAAGAGCAGAGGGGCGGGGCCTCGAGGAAGAGTGAGAGGGGTCCGAGGGGGCTGCGTGGCGTCGCGGGAGGGAACCAAGGGAGGAGGAGGCAGCCAGGCAGGGAGGAGGTGGCCGGGGCGCGTGGCCGCGCGCGCCGGGCGCGTGTCCGTGTCCTTCTGGCGAGGGAAGAAGACGACAGGGGGGGTAGCGGTGGCGGGCTGGGCCAGCGGGAGGAGCTGGGCCGGGCAGGTAAGCAGGTAAGTGGCCCAGGTGGCCGCCTCCCTTTTTATTTTTGCTCTGTTTTATTTTTTTTAATCATTGTTTTCTATTTGTTTCAATCTGTTTTGATTTAGTTCAAACACTAAATCATTTTTGTTTCTTCCAATAATTTTTGCAGGGACTGAAAGTAATATTCTAGAGCCCCTCACAAAATATCAGAATTATTGAAGCATTAAAAATATATATAACATATATTTGCTCCAACTCAAATACAATATATATTAGTTCAAAGATCCAAAATGACATGGAAAAATGTGCATCATCTCTGGTTACTGTTCCAGCATTTTTCCAAAGATGATGAACATTTTTGAAAGCCACTTGGATTGACTGAAAATATTTTAGGTGAACCTGGTGAATTCTTAAAATGCTAGGGTTTGGACAATCCCCATTTCAACTTTCTGTAAAAGTAAACATGATGCATCACCAAAGGCTAGTACTAGTGCAATGCCAGAAGCTAGGGATGTGACAACTCACCCCCACTAAACAAGAATCTCGTCTCGAGATTCAAGCGTAGGGTAAGGTGAAGGGGAAACGCAACTAGTATAATCTTCACGATCCAGGGTGCACTTCAGTTGGACGTTGATTTGAACACCACCTTTGTCTTGTCGTCTTGCTCTGAGAAATCCTGTCAACATGACAGGGGGGGGGGAAAGAAGGAGACTCTAGAAGGGTCGATCTCCTCGAAGATCGAACAACTCAAGATTAACTTACGGAATGAGACTTAGAACCATCTTTCGGGTTGAGACACGAGATACACATCAATAGGGGTGGAAGAAACGGATGACGAAGGTTCACTAGGTAGACAACAATTTCATACCTAAGAAGGTGGTAAACGATTGCCAACGTAGCGAAGAGTTGAGTTGCCATGATACCACGACGAAATATCCTGGAGGAAGGTGATCGTAGAGTATTACCTTAAGTGGCAAAAAGAATTAATTTTGATTCCGAGATCATTGAAACTCTTTAAACCAGCCTAAGGCAATTCTCGAGCGATCATTTGGAGGGGGTCGGTAGAATGGCATACTCGGACTTGGATGATGTGGATTACCTTGTAGAAGACAACGTAATGGATGAATTTGCTTATCACCGGAGATGGAAGAGACCCGTGGTAGAATGGCACATTGGCGGTGCAAGCTGGGAACAAAATGCAAATGCTGGGAATGATTCTGGTAACTGGGGAAGAACCCAACAATAGGGAGTGAATTCACTGTTTGAAAAGATCATAGCATTGCCGAGGAAGCTGAGAGCAAACCCAGTTAGTGCCGAAGACAACACCTAGCGCTTGTGCATGCTCTCAAGAACTTGAGCATTTCCACAATCATCAAGATTCTACCAATATCCGTGTCAAGGATCCTGGCAACACAGCTTGCTACCATGACGAATGATGATGGATGATGCAGATGCAAAGGAAGATAACACTTTCTCAGATTTCACCCTAGCGAGGCCAAGGAAACAAAATCTGGATGATCGACCGAGAGACATTTAGCACTCCGCTTCTAATGTTCTCCTTGATGTGCTAGCGTAACCCATTCATAAATATGGTTTGATATCTAGAACATCAAGTAAAAGGTCGGACTTCGGGATCTCAAAATCCATAGGGGCAACTAGGGAGTAAATCCTACGAAATCCCTATGGGGAGGTGGCCAACTTCCTCAATCAAGATATTATAATAACAGGTCTTCCGGCTGGGTGGTGCTGGCCACGACATCCACTTTACCAGTTATCGAGGAACCAATATTATAGTTCTTGGGGAAATGTTCCAACCATCATATCTGCCTGAGATTCAGATCTGGTTGGTGTCGGAATATTCCAGACCCATCGAGTCTAGGAAGAAAAATGAAAGTTTGCAACACAAATCGACGAGATGACGTTGCGAGATTCTCGGGAAATGAACTACGATAGCAAGCTCCAAAACATGAGCTGGATCTGCTACAAACATGTGAACACGTTGTCCCAGACAAGCATGGCCACGTAGTAGTCTTATAATTAAACACTACCGAGTTCAGGTGGGGAACCATCATCGAGGATATCGAAGTCTTTACGCAAGTCCATGGATTAGATCCCAAGCATAGACTTCTTTTCCTTGAACAAGTCAATCAGTGGCTTGGTGTGCTAGGATATACCTATGGAATGAAGATGATCAGTCTAACAGACCACAGAATTCTTCGCACGTGCATGACTGATTTGGGATGATTCCAAAAGAAACAAAACAATCTTTCTCGAATTCACGACGGCAACTTACATCAAATGCACGTGAATCAAAGGGAGTCACTTCTTTCATCCAAACATATACCTCAGAGACGGAACTCGAAGGCATTGTTTACAAAGTTTCCAACACTAGCTTAATGTCCAACATGATTCATGGGGGGAGACAAAATGCTACTGATGGGCTCAACAGCAACTCATCGGAATTTCCATATCACTGGATTTCCACCATCATGTGAACACGGTGATAGCATTGGTCAGAACCAAAAGATATAATGGTGTATGCTCGAGGGATCAACCACGAGGAAGACAACATTACGAACATCGTTGGTTCTGACTTGATTTGACGATAGCCCACACTCAAATCAAAGGATTGATAAGACAATAGGTCCAGCAACTGATCACAGGGACCAATCGATGAAGATATCATCTTTCTTCAATACACACTACACAAGAATATCCTTTTGGGACGAACTAAGTCAGGCAAGCTTTTATCTTCCAACTCTCCAAGTTGTTGTCTAGCTTAACCAACTAGCTCAGGGATATCTAACACCGATTCTTGGAGAGAAGGTGGTTCACAAGAAACCAACTTGATCACGAGCTCAACATAGCGGTCAGGTGACAACCTGGTAATACTTCCGAGAAGATCTTCGGAAATCACGAACCACCGATATGTTACTAAGCTCGAGAACAATCTTGCTTTTCAGGGCAAGATGATATGATCAAATGAGCGAGGACTTAACAAATCCTATCTCATCAATCGAGGAGTGCACCAGGAAAATGGACTAGGTAGCACAATCAACCTTAGGGTGATGATTCAATAGTCAACTCGCTAAGGATGACGTTATTGTCCATTTAACTACCAAGCAACGGAGTTGCTAGGAGTATTGATTTCACACATCATGATTCACTTGTCGGCACTCCGGCTGCAACAACATGGAACCGAGGAATGAAAAAAAGGATGGCGTGAAGTATCACTATGTCAAGAATTCACAAAAGGTGGTGCAATTCTCATGAAATTCCTGTCATAAAGAAGGTAATACTTCAGGGTAGAGCAGACCAGAAGCTGGATTGTAACTTGATCTGCGGAACACAACTACTTTGACCCAATCCTAGATATGGATGAGGTACTGGAGTTTGTTTCTCCTAGTCATTCGGGACAGAATGGCTTGACGGACCACAAGGGTACTAGGCATCGGTAAACGAATGCATGCGTACCCTTGACTATCAATTGATAGACGAAGGTCAGAATGCAACTAAAGAGAACAACTCAAAGGAACATATAATTTTCTGAGTTGTGGATGCATAGATTAGTATGTCGAACCAAGTTCAACATATTTCTTCCGGATAACCCATGC
>NC_041382.1:499823517-499827413 GCF_002162155.2 Triticum dicoccoides | reverse complement strand
GGGGGGGGGGTGTGTCCCGCCGTGGTCAACGTGGTCAGACCCACCGGCGGCTTGACGCCGGCGAGGCCAGACGCGGTGGTGCGTGTCGGAAACCCACTACAGGGGCTCTTTTGGCGCGCAGGGAGCAGCTACGGGGAGAGGGTGGAGTGGCGCATCCAACGGTGGCGGTGGCGGAGACTGGGGTGGCCGGAGCTGCCGGCGGCGACCTCTTTTGCGGCTGCCAGAGCTCGGGTGTTCGCGGGACCGGCGCTGCGGTGTGCAAACAAGACGGTGGTCGCGCTAGTTTTACCCTACGGGACGCAACGAGTGCAACGGACGCAGGCGTGGGACCAAAGGTCACCGGAGCTTCACCGGCGACGAGCCCGTGCGACGGAGCGTCTTGGCTCCGGTAGAGGGGGCGGCTAGAGCTCGAAATCGAGCTTGGGGTTAGGGGGAAACGGAGCAGGGACTCACGGGGATCGTGCAGGGAGGGTCAGCGAGCTCGGGGGCGCGCCGGAGTGGCCGAATTCGACGGAGAAGATCCTCGGCGGCCAGCGAGGGGGAAAACGTCGGGGGCGGCGTTCCGGGGCTCTTCTGGTCGCGTGAGACGACGAGGAGGACGAGGGAGGACTTGCGGAGCTCTGGGAGGCGTCGGGGAGGCGAGAGGGGGATGGTGGCCGCGGCGAACGGCGTCGGTGGCGACGGCTGTGTTCGGGTTCGGGCGAGAGAGAAAGAGCAGAGGGGCGGGGCCTCGAGGAAGAGTGAGAGGGGTCCGAGGGGGCTGCGTGGCGTCGCGGGAGGGAACCAGGGGAGGAGGAGGCAGCCAGGCAGGGAGGAGGTGGCCGGGGCGCGTGGCCGCGCGCGCCGGGCGCGTGCCCGCGTCCTTCTGGCAAGGGAAGAAGATGACAGGGGGGGTAGCGGTGGCGGGCTGGGCCAGCGGGAGGAGCTGGGCCGGGCAGGTAAGCAGGTAAGTGGCCCAGGTGGCCGCCTCCCTTTTTATTTTTGCTCTGTTTTATTTTTTTTAATCATTGTTTTCTATTTGTTTCAATTTGTTTTGATTTAGTTCAAACACTAAATCATTTTTGTTTCTTCCAATAATTTTTGCAGGGACTGAAAGTAATATTCTAGAGCCCCTCACAAAATATCAGAATTATTGAAGCATTAAAAATATATATAACATATATTTGCTCCAACTCAAATACAATATATATTAGTTCAAAGATCCAAAATGACATGGAAAAATGTGCATCATCTCTGGTTACTGTTTCCAGCATTTTTCCAAAGATGATGAACATTTTTGAAAGCCACTTGGATTGACTGAAAATATTTTAGGTGAACCTGGTGAATTCTTAAAATGCTAGGGTTTGGACAATCCCCATTTCAACTTTCTGTAAAAGTAAACATGATGCATCACCAAAGGCTAGTACTAGTGCAATGCCAGAAGCTAGGGATGTGACATCAGATCTCACTCTCGTAAGTGACCGTGAAGGGATTGACAACCCCTTATCACGTTGGTTGCGAGGAGTTATTTGTTTTGTGCAGGTACTAGGGACTTCGCGCGCAGCCTCCTACTGGATTGATACCTTGGTTCTCAAAAACTGAGGGAAATACTTACACTACTTTGCTGCATCATCCTTTTCTCTTCGGGGAAATCCAACGTAGTGCTCAAGAGGTAGCAAGAAGAATTTCTGGCGCCATTGCCGGGGAGGTTCGCGCAAGTCAAGATCTGACTTCCGACAACAAGCCATTTCTGGCGCAACATACCAAGTACCCATCACAATCCTTATATCCCGCATTACATTATTTGCCATTTGCCTCTCGTTTTCCTCTCCCCCACTTCACCCTTGCCGTTTTATTCTTGTTTTCCTCTCCCCCACTTCACCCTTGCCATTTTATTCGCCCTCTCTCTCTCTCTATCCTCCCTCTCTTTTCCATTCGCCTCTTTTCCATTTGCTTGCCGTTATGGCTAGTCCCTTATATGTTCCTTTGTCTCTCGAGTTTGAGGTTCTTCACTTCAAACAAAGGCAAGGAGAAAATTTAAAAGATGCTTGGTTTAGAATGATGGAATCTTATCGTAATTGTACCCTAGAGGTGAATTTTAGAATTTTTCTTCGCAACTTTTATGTTGGACTAAATATGTCTCATAGACAACTTTTGGATTGCGTTGCCAAAGGCAATTTTATTGAAATTGATCCCAGTATTGCGCATGAAATTATAGAAGGTATAGTAGGAAATCTACCTCAACAAAAGGGGCCTTATCATACCCAAGAGGAAACGCAAGTTTTTCAGAAAATTTGCGAAGTAACTAAGATTTTACAAAAGTCTCTTGAACCTCTTAAGAGCGTTAGCCGAAATCTCCACCGCATGAATATGTTGATTACTCTTTGCAATAAGCGGTTGGATTCTTTAGATCTAAAAAAATTCAGAATATGAAGGGAAACATAAAGAACCTCCCGGATTCGAGCTTGATTCCGCTAAAAAATTGAAAACCAAAGATGGCAATACCTAGATCTATCCTTGCTTTTTATGCCTAGCTAGGGGCATTAAACGATAGCGCTTGTTGGCAGGCAACCCAATTTTATTTTTATTCCTTGCTTTTTGCTCCTGTTTGGTAATAAATAATTTATCTAGCCTCTGTTTTGGTCATGTTTTTGTGTTTAATTAGTGTTTGTGCCAAGTAGAACCGTTGGGAAGACTTGGGGAAAGTCTTGATATCTTGCTGTAAAAAACAGAAACTTTAGCGCTAAGGATAACTGCTGCCATTTTTATTTGGAAAGTGATATTTAGTTAATTATTTTTGAATATGGTTAATAGATAAATTCCTCACGTCCAGCAATTTATTTTAGAATTTTTGGGGTTCGAGATCTTGCGCTAGCTATAGATTACTACAGACTGTTCTGTTTTTGACAGATTCTGTTTTTCGTGTGTTGTTTGCTTATTTTGATGAATCTATGGCTAGTAAAATAGTTTATAAACCATAGAGAAGTTGGAATACAGTAAGGTTAACACCAATATAAATAAAGAATGAGTTCATTACAGTACCTTGAAGTGGTCTTTTGTTTTCTTTCGCTAACGGAGCTCACGAGATTTTCTACTTCGAGTTTTGTGTTGTGAAGTTTTTCAAGTTTTGGGTAAAGATTTGATGGATTATGGAACAAGGAGTTGCAAGAGACTAAGATTGGGGATGCCCATGGCACCCCCAAGATAACCTAAGGACACCTAAAAGCCAAAGCTTGGCATCCCTCTTTCATCTACTTCTATCGGTAACTTTACTTGGAGCTATATTTTTATTCACCACATGATATGTGTTTTGCTTGGAGCGTCTTGTGTGATTTGAGTCTTTGCTTTTTAGTTTACCACAATCATCCTTGCTGTACACATCTTTTGAGAGAGCCATACATGATCTGGAATTTGTTAGAATACTCTATGCACTACAAAAAAAGACACATCCATGACATTTTGGGCCGAACGAATTTTTTTCCTGTCATACATATGACACTTCTATAACGATAATTGTGACAAAACCCGGTATCATCATAGATGTGGTGGGTCCTACTTCTATGACAAAAAATCATGACAGAAAATGGGCTTTTCGTCCTGGGCTGGCCGGAGACGCAGTTGCATGACATTCTTTGGGCCGTCCATGACGGAAAAACCATGGTAGAAGCGAGGGGGGGGGAAATTTTGGGGAGTTCCCGGTTACGGTGGGAGGTCGGGGGCCGAGCGATGCGCACTCCTCTCATACACGTACGCGCATGTGTGCGAGGCGTTGGCTCTAACTGAACCCGAGCGAGGCGTTGGGCTCTAACTGAACCCGAGCGATTGCACTGCAGGCTACGCGTTACTGAACCCGAGCGATCGATCGATGGCTGTTAACTGAACCCGATCAAGCGATTCCTTCGCTACTGCTGCTAACT
>NC_041382.1:499783332-499823250 GCF_002162155.2 Triticum dicoccoides | reverse complement strand
GACCCCGTGGTGTTGCCTCTGGATGAACAGGACCCCGATCGATCGAGCCGGTTGGGGCTGGATGAACAGGACGCCGTGGAGGGCTGGATGAACAGGACCAGCCCGTGGAGGGTAGGATGAATAGTAGATGGTGGAGGGCAGGATGAACAGTAGCCCGTGGAGGGGTGGTTGAACAGGAGCCCATGGAGAGGACTGGTTGAACAGTAGCCGGTGGACTAGCGCGCGGTAGAGGCTGGATGAACAGGAGCCCGTGGAGGCTGGAGGGGGTCGACGGTGGATGACCAGTAGCTTGTGGAGGCTGGAGGGGGTCGACGGTGGAGATGAACAATATCCCGTGGAGTCCCGTTTTGCGGTACGCCACACCCCTCCCGATGAAGAGGACCCCCGTTTTGACCGTAGCGCTCCAACACAAGTCCGTTTCCTCCATTTTGCGGTACGCCACTCCCCTCCCGATGAACAGGACCCCCGTTTCGACTGTAGGAGGTCTGTTTCCTCCGTTTTGTGGTATGCCAGACCCCTCCCAATCAACAAGATCCCGTTTCGAACGTGGCCGGTCAAACACAAGGCCATTTCCTCTGTTCCGCGGTACGCCAGGCCTCGTTTCCATAGCCTGTTCCGTCCAAGCCCTCCCGATGAACACGACGCATTCCGTTGCCTCCCCATGAACACGACGCATTCCGTTGCCTCCCCATGAACACGACGACAATGTTGTTTCTCCGTTCTGACCCAGTCATGTACACGAGCCTTGGCCGTACGTATGTGTGAGTAGGCGTTCGAGACCCCGCCCGTATGTACACATACGTGGCCATATTTTCTTTCTTGCACCCTAGCCGTTGTACGTACGTGTACATGCTACATGCGCGCCTCTACTACGACATGTGCGCTTCTACATCCACCAGTATATATGTACGTACACGTTCGCGACCAAAATGACAACGCTACGTATGCTTCGACCAGGTGGGTCCCGACTGTCAGGCACTTCCTTGCGTGCGAAGATGTAGCTGGTTGGTCCCAGCAGTCAGGGGCAAATGTTTTTTCGTGAAATACGGTGGCCCGTCCAGTGGGTCCCCGTTGTCAGGTGGAGGAATAATTATTTTGCACGTAATAAGGAGGCACTTCCTTGCTGCGGCCGTGGACCCAGCTGTCAGCCTCTCCACGTACAGTCCACGTCCGATGGAAGTCGTTCCTTGACCACGTTGACCATGCCGCGCCGAGAGCACCAAGGCGGTGGATGACGGCGAGGCCTAGGAAGGGGACGACACGGAGCCGGGGAAGACACAGCAGTGGATGCCCACGCGTAGAGGAGTACGAGGGTTCACTGGTTTGCTGCGGTGTGAGGCTGCCGTCGCCGCAAAATAACAGGGGGTGCGGGTGAGTAGAGGGATGGCCTGGCCAGTGGTGGGAGTAGTAGGGGGCGGTGAGTCCTCCGCCGCATCGCAGCCGGCCATGGGAGGCAGGAGCACAAGGCACGACCGGCGCTGGTTTGGGCGGCTGGAGCAAGAAGACCAGAGGTTGAAGAAGCACTACGGCCGTTGGATGGACATCATACGGTCACTTCAGCTAGAATCATGCATATTGACTAAGTTGACAAAGCCCTCCATCCCCGTCAACTTAGTAGGCCCACAAGTTAGCCTCCCACCGAGGTGGGTCCCAGCTAGCTGGGGGTATTCATTTTTTTGCGTAATAAGGAGGCACTTCCGGTGGGTCCGAGCTGACAACAAGGGGAACGTTTTTTTTGCGAAATACGGTGGCCCGTCGGGTGGGTCCCAGCAGTCAGGGGCAAACGTTTTTTTCGCGATAAACTGGTGGGCGTCCGATGGGTCCCTGCTGTTAGGTGGAGGAATAATTATTTTCTGCGTAATAAGGAGGCACTTCCTTGCGGCTGTCGTGGACCCAACTGTCAGCCTCTCCACGTACAGTATTCTTCCGATGGAATTCGGTCGTTGACCACATTGACCATGCCGCGCCGACAGCACCACGGAGGTGGACGACGGTGAGGCCTAGGAAGGGGACGACACGGAGCCGGGGAAGACGGGGCAGTGGATGCCCACGCGGAGAGGAGTACGAGGATTCACTGGTTCGGCTGCGTTGCCGTCGCCGCAGAATAACAGGGGTGTGGGTGAGTGGAGTGGAGGGATAGCCTGGCCAGCGGTGGGAGTAGTATGGGGGTGGTGAGGCCTCCGCGGCATCACAGCCGGCCACGGGAGGCAGGAGCAGGCGGCACGACCGGTGCTACTTTAGGCGGCTGGAGCAAGAAGACCAGAGGTTGAAGAAGCACTACGGCGGTTGGATGGACATCGTACGATCAGTCGAGCTAGAATTATGCATATTGACTAAGTTGACAAAGCCCTTCATCCTCGTCAACTTAGTAGGGCCACTATACTGGGTCCCAACTAGCAGGGGGAGTATTCATTTTTTTGTGCGTAATAAGGAGGCACTTCCTTGCGTTCGAAGATATAGCTGGTGGGTCCGAGCTGTCAGCGGCGGTAACGTTTTTTTCGCGAAATACAGAGGCCGTTTCGATGGGCCCCAGATGTCAGGTGGAGGAAATCATTATTTTGCGCGTAATAAGGAGGCATTTCCTTGCATGCGGCCGTGGACCCAGCTGTCAGCCTCTCCACGTACAGTCCACTTCAGATGCATGTCGGTCATTGACCATGCTACGCCGAGAGCACCAGGGCAGTGGACGACGGCGAGGCCTAGGAAGGGAACGACACGGCGGCAGGGAAGACTTAGCCGTTGTTTTTGTTTCCCACACGGAGGGGAGTATGACTTTACGATGGTTTACTAGTTCGTTTGCCGTCGCCGGAGAATAATAGCTGGTGTGGGTGAGTAGAGGGATGGCTAGGCCAGCGATAGGAGTACGATGGGGCGGTGAGGCCTGCGCGGCAGCACAGCCGGCCGCGGGGAGGAGGGAGCAGGTAGTCCCGCCGGCGCTTGTTTGAGCGGCTGGAGCAGGAAGAGCAGAGATTGAAGAAGCACAACGGTCATTGTATGGACATCCAACAGTATACAGGCCATCTGTAGAAAGCCTCAAATCTGTGGAAAACAGCATACAGCCCATCTGCCATTATTTCAAATAATTTACAGCCCATGTGCTAATTCTTACGGGTTTTTTGGAGCCCATATTCTTTATGTTAGCATTACAGCCCATATTGTGGCCACGGTTAAAAAATTATATGAAATTTTGCATATGTCGGTGCGGACTGGACTGTTTTTAATCCCGAAATTTCAGGTCACATTCAGACTGATTTTAAAAATAAATGTTTATCAATACAAAATCCAATAAATTGTCCACGCATAAAAATAAATGCAATTTAAAATCTCGAAATGAAAAAAGATATTTGAAAATAATTGTCGGTTTGATGTGTTTTAAAAATGTACAGCCCATTTCTCATTACTAATAGGCCATTTTCTCGGCCAGCCGAACGAAGCTCTCCTCGTCTTGAAAGATTTGCAGCCCAACAGGCCTGATAAAGCGACTTACTTGACAAATCACAAAAGAACTGGCCTAGCCATTTTTAGAAAGAAAAAAACTACTGGGCTGGTCTGTGGTAAACATAAAAGAAAAGGCTGTCTAGACACGCCAGAGTGTCCCGCACAGCCCAGTTGACACCCTGCTTCCGTCTCAAAAACAAATTAGATAAATGCCACTCCAATTATGGCGATTCATAAAAATGTCACTTCAATTTCCAAACTTTGAAAAATGCCACTGCAATTTTTGCAAACTTTGAAAACCGCCACTACAGTTTGCAAACTTTGAAAAACGCCACTCCAGACTTCGAAAAATGCCACTAGAAATGGCATGAAATGGCATTTTTCAAAGTTTGGAAATTGTAGTGGCATTTCTCGGATACACCAGATTTGGAGTGGCATTTATCAAATTAACCCAAAACAAAAATAATTGGGCGAGCTGCTGGGTCCCTGGTCTCAGCTGCTCGTTGTGCAATTCTCTCGTTTATTGACTACGTTGACAATGGCATGGGACCCAGATGTCAGAAATCCACAAGGAGGAGCCATTTTTTTATTGGCTTGAAATAAGGAGATACTTGCTTGCGTACTGCCATGACCTTGGCGAGTCCCTGCTGTCATCCCCTCCACGTACAATCATCTCCTGATTGTGTATGCGTCAACTTGCTAGGCCCACAAGTCAGCCTCTAAACCGTGGAGGACAAATACAACCCATTAAAAAAATAACAGCCCATTCCATACGTCCAAACGGAAAGTTCAACATTCAGAGCAAAGTAACAGGTCTGATCCACATATAGAGTACTGAACTTCCACATTGACAACCATCATAGCCAAGTTAACTATCTACTCCCACTAACACTCTAGTAGCGAACAAGTACTAACTTACTCTTAGCCTCACCTCGGACTTGCCAGAGGTGCGATAGGGCGCGTTGCTCGCGCGCGTTGGACCTTTCCATGCCGGCGTGGTCCACTGAAGCTTCGGCTTCCAAGCGGGAAACCCACTTGACGAGCTGGTAGTAAAAATCAGCGTCGCTAACGCGTGCGTTCCCGACAGCCTCCAGGGCTATTTGCCGGGCGCCGGCCTCCACGTAGTCGGCCCAGTTGCGGGCGCTCTGCTCGTGACTCAGAGCGTCAGTGCGCTGCTGCTCCATGTCCCGCTGGCAGCGCAAATCGGCGATACGCTGCTCCTCCACCAGGCGGTCGCGCTCCAACAACTCCTGCTCCTCTGCCATGCGGTCACGCTCCAACAACTCCTCGATGTCCGCATTGCCATCTAAAGACAGATAGAATGCCTCCTCTCTCCGTCTACCTTCTAGTGAAAACCCGAACGCTAGTTCCGGTGGTCACCGCCTCCAGCGTCGCCTACCGCGGACGGGCGGGGGCATGGTGGACGTGGCGAGCGACGTCGGGCCGGTAGGGGCTTATGAGGATATGGCGAGTTGGGTCACGGTGGCACCTGAGAAGGCCGGGAAACAGTACTTATAGGCGGAAGGTAGCGCGATGGTCATCGGAATTCAATGCATAATGCCTTAGCACGCCAGCTTGCCGTGGAAAACTAGAGAAACTGAAATTATGACTGTGCCGTCCCGTCTGGGTCGCATGCCAGCATGGCGATCAAACGAGTGCACTCGAATCATCTCCCTCCTTATCAATAATGATTCCACAGATTTAAAGCGTATCTTTTTTCGCATCAGTTAGCTGCCTTAATTACAGTCGGCTGCATGCAAGCACTTAGAATCGCTCGCAGGCAGTACGCGAAGCAGCATGCAACGAGTCGCAGCCGAGGGCATGCATGCAGCCACTTAAATCGCTGGAATTAATTAGGCTCAAACTTCTGCATGCCATTAATTATTGCCATTCCTCGGTCTTGCTGCTTTGCTCATGGGACTAATAAATCCCGGACGGACGGAGTACCTTGGTTGGTGAGAGGTTTGAATTAAGCCCTGAAACCGGAAAGGAGGTACTAGTACGTGCGTGATCCGGTATTTATCCGTGTAGGATCAAGTAGGTCGTTTCTTGAATTGAGCCATGCAAACTGGAAAGGAGGTAGTACGTGCGTGATCTGCTATTTATCCGTGTAGGATCGATAGTGTAGCTTGTCAGTTTCTTCAGAGGTAGGCATTTTTATCCGTGTAGGATCGATAGTGTAGCATGTCAGTTTCTTCAGAGGTAGGCATTTTTATTCAAAAAACTTCCACTTCGCATCTTGTGTCGCAAATAAAACTGCCAGGAGCGCATTTGTAGGCTAGCTAGTGATCGATCATTAACTTGTAAACACTGAGCGAACAGAAATAAGTAACTGCTAATGCATCTCAATGATTCACACATCATATACAAATATGTAGCTCCAGAAGCAAAGATCAGCCACTTAGGATCTTGCGTCGCAACTAAAACTAACTAGTACGATTCCCATACATAAAATCAACATGTTAATGCATCTCAATGATTCACAGATCATATACAAATATGTAGCTCCAAAAGCAAAGATCTAGAAAAAACATCTGTTCTTCCTACTAACATGGATGCTTCTCTTGGCCAACATTCAGTACAGACTAAAAGACAAATTTGTTTGTGAAGTCTACAATTCCTCTTGCAAACGTAAGTGCTTTCACCAACAGCTGGAACCATGAGAATGAACCACACATGATGGAGGAACATCCACTGCAATATGATTTGGTCTTCTCTCGATCACACGGCAAGACTATTTTCAGAATACAAACTTTAACTTAGGCAAAATGATGCCCATTGTATAATCAGACCAAAGCAACGAAGCACCTAGTGTTGGCCAATAAATAGTACAATACTACTTTTTTGCAGTGCATGAAGTGACTATCCAATCTTTCTGTGTCTATTTTCAAATGGCACTGCATGCAGTGACTATACTATTCTCTTGTGCAGTTCAACCAAAATTGTGGGCACTTTGTTTGTTTGCCAAATAGCAACGGGCAGACATCTCTGTCTGCACAAATATCAAGCAGCTAGTAAACATATACCACACCTTGTATTTTCGGTTTAAACATGTCTCTTCCGCTTAGCATCTGTCATGTTCTGCACTGGACAATCTAATACAGTTATGTTTTGCCCTGGACAATTTCATACTGAATTGATTTGCTGGTTCAGAGTAGAAATATAGCGCCTATTCTTCATCAGACCAAGGATATCCATGTTCGCAGTGATGGAAGAGGTGAAATCGATACAACTGAAATTTAGCATCCAATCATTGAATCTTGTCCTGCACCTCCAATGTAGGTCCACCCTGCCAATAAATTCACATGCAAACCACTAGTATTACTATCTAATGACAGTACAAAAAGATTAGCAAGATAGTAGCAAACCATGTACCTTCGTAATGAACAGCTCATAGTGCCACCAATTGGATATAAAGGTTTGGAAAAAAACATGCTCCTAATGTTGAACCGGTTGGACTTTTTGTGCAGTTCCACTAAAATCGAGTTTCCCTGTTTGCATAGATATTGAAAGTGTGATTACTCTAAAAGTGGCACTTGTTGAAGCATAGACTCACAAATATAAGCATTCCAATTTCTTAATGGGAAAAGGTAGCAAGACTGTTTCTAACCACCTGTTTGAAGGAATAAATAAAGCAACAGCGGCTGATGTCAGGAAGGCATACATAGTTTTTTCTGGAAAAGTGAGCCATTCCTAACCTTTCCTCTTCTTTTAAGCAAATTTTGTGCAGTTCTACTAAAATAAAATGCCATCACCGCCTTGACAATTCAGTGACACTATACAAAAGGAAATGACTTAACATTACATCATGATGTCAGGTATGTAATCGACAGGCATTAGAGACAAAGATAGAGACCTCCTCAAGAGAACAGCCGGAGGAGGTGCCCAGTCTTGATCTTTCCTCTTATCTTCATAATTGTCTATGCAGTTTAACCAAAATAAAATGACATCAGCGCCTTGGCATTTTGGTGACACTATACAAAAAAATTAACTTATCTCATGAAAGTGAGGTATGTAATCTATAAGCATTAATAGTGCAAAAATCTGAAGGTAGTAACAAGTTTCATCGTTGGTATACTGGCTGTGCAACAACATTAGAATACCTTAGCTGAAAAATCTATAATACATCCACAATCAATAGCTAACCCTGAAATAATCCAGTGACATTAAATGGCATTGCTTAAATTTATGGGTGGCATTAGACTGAGAGCGGCATTAGTTAAATGTGGCATCACTTTAGCAGTAGCATTGCTTGACTTGACTGATGGTGTTATACTAACAGCAAAAAAAGTGGCAATAAGAGCATGGGAGGCCCATTCGGACAGTGGGCCCACCAGTACGATGTACCTCCACGGACGCAGAGTGGTGAGGGAGGTATGGTTGCCCAGAGCAACAAATATCCAGGCAGCATATGTGGATTACGTCCCATTTTTGTTCTCTTTAGCCACCTTTTTCCTATGCGAGGACAACAAACCGATCGACCTGGTCATTCTCTATTGTGTTGTCATGCCTTTCTACCCTTCTTCAACCAAGAGACACGCGACTCATTCCTTAGCTACTGATTTTCCCCTTTTCAACCTAGATGTGGGTTCGGTGCCTACTTTCTTGGACAGTACAGTCTCCCGTCCTTTCCTTATTCAACCCAGACATGGATTAGTCTGCATGAAGTAGGGTTTCCTTTAATAGTGCAAATTATGGTTTTCTTCTGCATGGCCAGCAGAGCAGAGGATAGCAAATTGGGAAGATGGTGGAGTGGAAAAAGATCCACATGCAATGACGTGGCAGATCGGGCAATAGAACAAGGTTACAGTTCGAAAAGAGGTAGCATACCTGAGGGTCGGCGGGAAGTGGCTTTGCTCGTGGTCGTCATCCTCCGCACACACTACGGCAACAAGCTTGGGGACAGAGGGCATCCCGCGCGGGCGCTAGGTCTGAGAGGACGGCCTTGTCGTCAGTGCGTGACCTCGCTCGCCGACGATGAGTGCGTCAACGCTGCACATCCTTTTCTTCCCTGGCGGATCTGTGACCACCGGTGAGGAGGGAGAGAGGGGCCGTCTTTTTTAGATCTGGAGAGAGGGTGGTAGTGTGAGAAGCAAGTGGGCAGCCCTTAGCAAGAAAGCGCTCAAGCTCCAGCCTATATATCTTTTTTATACTACTAGTACTGGAGGTGGAGTAGTGGTAGAGTAGTTCATATTTTCTTTGCCTATAGTACCAGTTAGTCGTGCTTCAGAACTAATCGGCACGCCATTAAAAAAATAATGGTCGATAACTAATGCGGCACCTCGGGCCAACATGGCCAGATCGCATTTTGCATGAGAAATTACACACCATGTTTCGTTGACATGTGGTCCCGTTCCAACATATCAGTGAGATGACGGCGTGTTGTAGGAGTATTTTTGAAAGGACGTGTAGGCCGGGGCGCCTCTTCATGAACCGTGGCAAACTCGCAACCGTCCACCGACTCTTCGCCTTTCCCTCTCGATTTGGAACTGTTGTCGCACGCTCTTCCTCTCCCTCCTCCATTTTCCTTCAGCCCTTCACCCTTTCTTCTGCCATTGTTCGATCATCTTCTCCATGGAGGGAACAAGCAGGAAAAGACCCCGTTATTCTTGCCCCGATCTAAAAGATGATGTGGTGGAGGAACCCATTGATCGGTGCGACGTCATCACCTCGGCTAGCATGGCAGGTTCGTTCAAGCCCATTCTTGACTCAACTAATAACATCATTACAAAGAACCCAAGAGTCAAGGAGCGGTTTGATCTCCCCTATCTTCTTCGTCGTGACCCTGATGACTAGCACCGGCACGATGGAGGCCTCGCCCTGTGCCAGTTGATGACGCTTGATAATGATATGTATGATGTTAACATGCCATCGCTTGAGGGCAAGGCTTGGGCGGGCGCAAATGGATATTGGGTTGTTTACATTGGGTCCAACTGCGAGTGGGAACTTGTGAATGTGTACACTCGTGACCGGGTTCCACTTCCAAAAAATCTCACCAGACTGCCCAGAGGTTGAGCACACCAGTATTGTATGCACGTTCAAATATGATCATGGTGACTGTCTTCTACAGAAGATAGCAATTTGTCGAGTTCCCAACCGCTCTTGGAATTACAACAACTATCAAGTTGTTGCTATCTTCGACAAGCTTGTTGCCGTCCTTCATGGTTCGACTCGATGGATATTGCTCAAAAATCAGTTTCTGTACATGGATGAGTACTGTGATGCAATTCAACACGAGGGCCTTGTGTTTGTCGCCACCACTCGTGGCACTGTTTTTGCATGTGATCCTCGTAGTTTCGGTATGTTTGTCTTCCACCGTAATTATAATTGTTTCATCCACATGCATGCGGGTTAGCAAGTTTCCCTTTACTAATTAACCTTCTTCTTGTGTTTCCAAGGTCCTATGAACATCCCACCACCTATACTTGAAAAAATTTCTAACCAAGGGGGAGATGACGATGGTGATGATCACGAGCATGAGGACGAGCAGAACCCATATACTTAGTGGCGCCTGGCAACTAATTCTGATGGATCACCTCTTCTTGTGTGTATACAGCCCGCTGATGATGTTACTACTAAGGAAGCAGGTGTAGTCTCCCATGGTCGCACTCTCCGGACCTATTCCAACACCCGTTGCATGGTATTCGGGATGGATACTAGTGTGCTAGAGCCAACTCCTTCTCCCTGGTACAGAATTGATAGTCTTGGAGAAAACTCACTCTTCCTTGGACAACACTATCTGATGATGGTGAAAGGCGATCCAATTGCTGTTGACACAATGTTAACAGTACCATTTATGAGAAGCAATTGTGTCTATACCTTGGACATTTGGGTGGTTCCCTACCCTGGTACTGATATAGTAGGCCACTTCAGCCTGGATGATCAGTCCTACATTGGTTTCCAGATCGACAATCGATGGCCCGTCCTAGAGAATCACTTGTGGTTCAAAGCAAGCATTTCCAACACTGGGGAATGGTTGAGTTGAAGTTCATTTCATTGCTTGTTATTTTTTGTGTGGTGAAAACTTTAGTATTTATAATGTATCCTCGTTGTCGATGTGGGTTGATGACCTGTTGTATGTAATAAAACGGTATGCCTGTGATAAACTTACTAAATTTATGAATGGCTTTCGAGTCGCTTCTCTGAGTGAGTGGTGCGATGAGGCAAAAAAATATTTTCCGAATACATAATTGTACGTGCATTGCAATAGGTTATCGGATGAGGCCAATCAACAATAGTAGTACACTATTTGTACTAGCTTCACATGCTTCGCGTGTCGGGCGGGTGTTTTTACTGTAGCCATATGTTAATGTGTTCGCTGTACGTAACCAGCACCTCAAATCCTTGATACTAGTACTATATAGTAGGAGTAAGTAGTAGGAGTAGTAGGGTGGCATGGGCCAGAACAAGCATTCACGTCCAGGAGTATGGCACACGCCACCACCACGACAACCATCTGACACCATATTATTTCTTGGAGTCCGTTCTAGAGCAATCTCTTCAACCTCGTCGTTTCTCTAACTTCAGCCATCGCGCGGCGGGCGAGGTGGGGGTTTGCCGATAGTCTGTTTCCTCAACTGCGGTCCTACTTGTAAGGCCAACTCCAACGCACGACCCCAAACGCACCTCCGTTTTGCACGAACTCCAATGATAATTTTGACTAGAAAAGGAAGACCAAAGAAAACAAGAAACACAAGAATACATTTTACTACTCCTGTAAGTTGGATTAGTGCCTTCTCGATGCATTCATTGTTGATCTGTGGAGGCTCGATGTTGCGTCTGTGCTAGCTAAAAGTGATAGAACATCTACTAAATTGCGCTCTATCAATATATGGATGTACTCTTCTTCCCAATACAAAAACTTGCATCCATTCTACTCCCTCCGTTGCACAATACATGCCTTCTATTTGTCAAAATATATATGTATCTAGACATGTCTTAGTATATAGGTACATCCATTTTTGGACAAATGGAAGTCAAGTATTTTGGAACGAAAGGAGTACACAATAAAAATTTTAAGTTAGCACAACTAGTCTAATCCAAGAGCAGAACCGAAGATTTGGTCGGGTTCTTCCTCCTTTTGCCGACACATGGGACATCCAACATCCAGGTCGTGTCATGAAAGAAAATAGAGTGGTAGTTGAAGCCACGAGATGTGCATCTTGAGTTAAACTGTGAATAGAATCTTACTACTCTTGAGTAACTCCAAAAGCGGCCATCGAAGATCTTTATTGGATTTGTTTTTCATCACTAGCATGTCGAGGTGAAAGATGTGCAGGTTCAGTGGGTCCTCTTGCGTTTTCACTGACATGTGGGGCCGCATGTGAGCAAACAGACGATGGGCTCCGCGCGTCCGCTGGCTGGCTGAGAAGAGAGATAGAGGAGGGCTGAGCACGGACTGCAGGAAATTTGTTCTACATACCTCGATATAGGCTCGATATAGTGGGGTGGCATGGGCCATAACTAGCATTCACGTCTAGCAGTATGACACATGCCACCCACACGAGTCCCATCCGACACCAATTTTCTTGGAGTCCGTGCTACAGCCATCTCTTCTCCCTCCTGTTTTCTCAGCCATCGTGTGGTGGGCTGGGTGGGGGTTTGCCGATAGTCGGTTTTCTCAACTGCGGTCCCACTTGTAAGTGAAAATGCAACACCGCACGCATTCCCACTTGAGTAGCGTGTCGGACCAACCATGTGGGGGTGCGCCGCGCACATGGCAGGCTTTTCCTTTTGAACTCGTAACTTGTAAAATTTGGTTCTGCTCCATGGCGCGACCGATAGATAGAAAATAACGATTTTGCCTAGAATAATGAGAAGTTTGGTTCTGGCGCCGTTCATGCATGGAGTACGTACGAAAATTATGAAGTTGATGCGAAAGGTAAGATAATTACTGTAGTATCATATACTACTACATGGATTTGACGGAAAGATAAAAATACATATGGATCCATCAACGTTCAACAACATCCTCACGCCCTAGTGCACCGGGTCACCAACCGATGTGTGAGGAGCTGCGGCGAGCTCAACGTGCTTCTGAACAGTGCCGTCCAAGGTTGCCCTGCTCTCCAAGAAGGCTAGCGTCCTATTGTCCTCCTCTTGCATGTAGTAGTCCTTGTGGATGATTTGCGCGTAGGCCTGGGTGATTATGTCGATGGTGTCTTGCTGCGCCAGGCGCTCCGCGGCGAGCGCGACCTCGAGGTGGACATTTTCCAGCGTGACGGCGGGCAGTCGCAGGGCCACCAGTGCATCGAAGAGGTTGTTACCATAGTGGCCATTGAGGGTGGCGGGCATTGCAGAGCCTGGGCGCGTCGGCTGGAGGCTTACGTCAATGTCGTCTACAAGCTTCTTGACAATGGTGAACTTGTCGAGGAAACCGATGAGGACCTCGTCGAACAAGGAGACGAAGCTGTCGTCCAAGCGGCCCTCGCCCTGGCGGCCTCAAGCAATACTACTTGGAGACGTTCCTCGGTGCCGGGCCGCAGGCCGGCGTCGTGGACCATCTGGCACAGCCGGCTAATGCTCCCGCTCATCACCTCCATGGGTCTAGCGTAGCTTCTAGTCAACTGATCTTGTGATTGGAGTGATCACTCAGCCCTTGGTTAGCGTGCGTAGGTGCGTAGGATTTCGTACTACTCCTCGGCCCTCTACTGCACCTGCCTTTGGCTATATGATAGGTAGGCAGCCACCCCCTGGGGTCACGTGTCATTCACCCAAAGGTAGTTGTCGTAAGTCAATGAAGCTGCGTCCCTGTCGGTGTCAAAACCGGCGGATCTCGGTTAGGGGGTCCTGAACTGTGCGCCTAGGCGGATGGTAACAGGAGGCAGGGGACACGAAGTTTTACCCTGGTTCGGGCCCTCTTGATGGAGGTAAAACCCTACGTCCTGCTTGATTAATATTGATGATATGGGTTGTACAAGAGTAGATCTAACACGAGATCAGAGAGGCTAAACCCTAGAAGCTAGCCTATGTTATGATTGTATGTTGTCCTACGGACTAAAACCCTCCGGTTTATATAGACACGGAGGGGGCTAGGGTTACACAAGGTCGGTTACAAAGGAGGAAATATACATATCCGTATTGCCTAGCTTGCCTTCCACGACAAGTAGAGTCCCATCCGGACACGGGACGAAGTCTTCAATCTTGTATCTTCATAGTCCAACAGCCCGACCAAAGGATATAATCCGGCTATCCAAAGACCCCCTAATCCAGGACTCCCCCAGTAGCCCCCGAACCAGGCTTCAATGACGATGAGTCCAGCGTAGTGTTGTCTTCGGCATTGCAAGGAGGGTTCTTTTCCAACTTTCAAGTGTTCGTAAACAATGTCCGGCTCCATAAATGTTGAACCTCTTAGCTTTTGTGCCCAATAAGGGCTATCTCCCACGCGTTGAATGAATACGAGGCGCCAGGGCGTTTTTACATTCGCCCCCCTAGCCAGATAAATAAATTGTCTATTAAAGGGACGGGGATTCTTAGATCCAATCCATATCATCCTCCCCCAGTGAGAATTCATCAGAGCGTGCTTCGGAAAGATCCATTCCAGCATGGCCGACCTCCGCAGCTCCTCCTCCCGCCCCCGTAGCCCTAAGACCGGTGATTGGGAGAGGTGTTCAGTCCCACACAGTCGATTAGTCGAGCTGCAGACTAAGGGATTTCTCCCTCCGTCGTATATGGTGCCCATTCGAGCCGGGCTCGCCACCTACAATGGCGGGGCGCAAGCGGAGAGCCTTCCTTGTCCCTCCATGGGGGAATGGGTCTACCTTCTTCCTTATTTCCTAAGGGGCTCGGATTTCCAATTCATCCGTTCCTCCGCAGGCTCCTGGAGTTCTACGGCCTCCAATTACACAATCTCACCCCTGCCTCCATTCTACATATCGCTGGCTATGTTGATCTCTGCTAGTTGTTCCTGGTCTGCGAGGCTTACTTCGAGCTATGGAAAAGGCTATTCTGCCTTGTCCCTCGCACACAGAGGGAATTACTTTATCAAGTGGGTGGGGCCGAAGTATGGCGCATCGCCGATACCGGATACCCGTCTGGTACCCCAAAGAAGCCGTCCGAAGACTAGCCTTCAGAATGGTTTTATATGGAGGACGTCTCCCTTCCGGACCCTGTTCGGCAGGGTCTACCTGAGTTCAACAATGCTCCTCTGAAGAAGCGCCGAAGTTGGCACCCACGGAGCCCCCAGGCGGAAGACAACGGAGAAGTCCTCTATCTGATGAACCGGATCAAAGCACTGGCTCGATCAGGATTGACAATAATTGAAGTTATGTCAATTTGCATAATGCGGGGAGTGCAGCCAATTCAATATCGTGGGCACCCTTTGTGGTGTTATAACGGGGTGGATGACGCCACCCGTTGCGGGCATAAGGGTCCGGACAATGCTGCCACTCTAGCGAAGATCCTATCCGAACTGTTCAAGGGTGAGGAAGAGGAGTTCACCCGCATTAAGTCACGGGATGGATTCTCCATGTACAATCCTCTAAGCTGGGTAAGTTATATCTCCCTGCTCCCATTTTTCCCGCATTCTTAGTCGTAAGTATTCACCTTGCCACTTTGTGGCAGGAACTGCGAAAAGCCATAAAGGAGGTCAGCAGCCCTTCTCCTCAACCAGAGGACCCTGACCGGGCCCTCGACTCCGGACTTGAAGAAGATCCGGTTATCTCCGTGGAACTGATAGATCGACAGTTCTATCAGTTAAGCTGTGACAACGCCCTAGTGGCCATTACAGCCGACTATCCCGGACTCCTCCTTGCATCGCAGGTAAGAAAAATCAAAAAGTCCAAACTCCAAAACTAGGATCCCCTTTTAGGCACTTCGCCCACCATATACACATGGCATCTTTTACAGGGAAGGCATTCGGGATGCCCTGCCGAACCCACAGCGGCTCGCCAACAAGAGGTGACGAGGACGGGTAGGCCCTCAGGACGGAGACACCGGCACAAAGGTATAGAAAAGACCCCACATCCGTGGTTGTCGTCTTTCTCAAAATGTAATGACACCCGCGTTTCTTTAACAGAAAGAACGCTCGCCGGAATATGTCCGGCTATGCTGCCAATCAAGCTTCCACCAGTCGGGCGCCAGGACTGGACATGGAGGCGGAAGGCGATATGGTGTAGGCGCCGGATAATCCCCCTACAGAGGATGCGGATAGATTATCCGCTGCAAACTCAGAAGTGGAAAGCGCCATGAATCATAGGCGCCGCCTGGCCGTACTCTGCGACGCTTGTTTCTCACCAGAGGCGTTCAATGCCTTCAATTCTGGAGAGGCGTACCTCCGTGCTGCTCAAGATGGTCTAGCGAGAGCCACGTATCAGTATGTAAAGGATGTACGGGTGAGTAAATCTGACGATTTATATGTATCAGTAGACCCTGAGACTTGAAACAGTTAGCAGAACTGATTTAAGGATCATCTTTAATGTGCAGGTTCTTAGAGAGAAGAATACTAGGATGTCCCAGGAGCTGGAGGAATGCAAGACCCAACTGGGGGCTGCTCTTGGCGCATTGCAGGAATAGAAAAAGCCTCCCGCTGGTAACATTTACTTTAAAGAATGGTGGTGACCATATAGTGTGCGGCATGTCTGCAGATCTAACAATTGATTTTGTAGATGAATTCGGAGAAAGTCCGGGGGACCAGCATGTTATGCGACAGCTAGAGGCCGGCAAACGCGTGCTGAGTAAGGTTGTGCTGGAGAAAAACAATCTCCAAGACGCCAACATTAAGCTGAAAGTGGAACTAAAAGACGTTCGGAGCCAGCTTGCAAACTCCGAGAAGGAGAATAAGCGGCTTCGGCGCGACATTTTCAGTAAGTGTTTGGACGAATCCTTTTTAAAGGAGTTCGGCGAAGAAGCTATCTAACAGCGTTATGTCTGTAGGTATGCTGATGGGTCGTCCCGCGAAGGAAATGCCCGGGTTTGCGGGTGATCTTCTGTCCGAGCTGTCACATCTGCACGAACAAGTTCGGCAGGTGATGCAGAATGTTGCCCAGGCCTTGTGGCCGTCCGTCTCCCTGCCAGAAGGCGTTGCAGAGCTTGCGGAGAAGCTGAAGGGAGCACGGCGGCGCTTCCGTTTATGGAAGATATCAGCCTGCCGACAAGGTGCCAGAGAAGCCTAGGCCATGCTGAAGACGCGGTATACCAAGGCAGACCCAAATCACATGGCCGAGGTCGGACCTGTGGGGCCCGACGGAAAAGAGATCCCCATTAGCTTAGATTATGGGCAAGTAGAATTAGCCGCAAAGTATTCTC
Organism: Triticum dicoccoides; assembly: GCF_002162155.2. Taxonomy (NCBI): domain Eukaryota; kingdom Viridiplantae; phylum Streptophyta; class Magnoliopsida; order Poales; family Poaceae; genus Triticum; species Triticum dicoccoides. The sequence continues at coordinate 499,806,567 of NC_041382.1, read as the reverse complement.
AACAGGATTGTAAGCTGGACCGCCTATTCGATGGTATAGAAGAGGAATTTAGTCAGTCCGCATGACTATGTAATTAAAATGACATGCATAATGCCTTCTAGCCGGATTGTAGATCATTTGTCTTTGCAGACCTTTTCGCTTCAACCTCCGGGACCGATAGTCCGAAGTGAATCCGAATACCCGCTCAGTTACATAAAACCGGGGTATGCGTGGAGACCAGGCGTAGGGGTCATTAGTGCTTTATCAGACAAGTGCCCAACTAGTTATGTTATATTACATGGGTAGTAAGAAACATCTTCCAGGGAGAATAGTTCCATTAAGGGTTCCTTTCCCTGGGTAAGCATGCCCTAAAGTGCATGTCCAGACTGTAATAAGAAACGCAGAAGAAGTATCTGGGGGCGGATATGGACAATAAATAAAAATCATCTTGTTCACCGACCGAATATTCCCTTAAGAACGCTACCTTTCGGCTTCACCCAGTCTGAGGTATACAGCCGGCTGACCCGACAGTTACAATCGCAGAGGTGCTCCCCTTATGCCCTAGCCGAATTAACGGGAACGTAGGGCATAAATACAAGAGCCAGGCAACCCAGCTTGGCCAAAACTTAAGTCATATCAATGCATATAATGGTGAAAAAAGGTACATGCGGAAGTATAACACATGTTTTGGGCGTGAGGCCCAGATAAATAATTTAAGCTTCTGTGAAAGAAGCCCCCAGGTATGAAGAGTGCGGCTAGCGCACTTGTAATGTACAAGCGAGGCACAAGGTGGCCCTTGAAGGCCTAGAGAAATAGTAAGAGAAAGAAAGAAAGGGAAATAAGACAGATGATGTATATGCAGAAAATGGATAAAGGGAGGGGACTAACATAGAGTCCGGTGCTAGGCGTAGAATCTTCGGAGCCTGGCCGCGTTCCATGGGTTCGGCTCGAGTCGACTAGTCGATGCATCCCGCAGTCGGTACGCTCCACCGGTCAGAACTTGGTCAATAATGAAGGGACCTTCCCATTTGGGCTCGAGCTTGTTCTTTTTCTTATCCGGCAGGCGTAGAACTAGTTCGCGAACGTTATAAGTTTTGGTCCGTACTTCTCTGCTTTGGTATCTGCGAGTCTGTTGCTGGTAAAATGCGGAATGGGCTTTGGCTACGTCGTGCTCCTCCTCCAAGGTGTCCAGACTGTCCTGCCGATTGAGCTCGGCTTCTCTTTCTTTGTACATGCGCACTCGAGGTGAGTCATGAATTATGTCACAGGGCAAGACTGCCTCTGCGCCGTACACCATAAAGAACGGTGTATATCTGGTACTACGATTCGGCATGGTCCGCAGCCCCTAGAGTACAGAGTCGAGCTCCTCTACCCAGTGCGTGTCAGACTCCATTAAGTAACGCACTAATCTGGGTTTAATGCCGCTCATTATAAGGCCGTTTGCTCGCTCGACTTGACCGTTGGTTTGTGGGTGATAGACTGAAGCATAATCGAGCTTGATGCCCATTTTGCTGCACCAGAGTTTTACCTTGTCAGCCGTGAAGTTCGTGCCATTGTCAGTTATGATGTTGTGGGGGACACCATAACGATGTACAACCCCGGATATGAAGTCTATCACCGGTCCGGATTCGGCTGTTTTAACAGGTTTGGCCTCTATCCATTTGGTGAATTTACCCACCGTGACCAGTAAGTATTTTTTCTTGTGGGTTCCCCCTTTAAGGGGTCCGACCATGTCAAGCCACCAGACCGCAAAGGGCCATGTAATGGGGATTGTTTGGAGGGTAGTGGGCGGCATGTGGCTTTGATTTGCAAAGAGCCGGCAACCGGCGCAACGTTGGACCAAGTCATGTGCGTTTGCCCGGGCTATTAGCCAATAGAATCCTGTATGGAAGACCTTGCTTATAAGGGCCCGGGCTGCGGTGTGATGACCGCCGAGTCCGGCGTGAATTTCCGCCAAAATATTCCGCCCTTCCTCTTCGGAGATGCACCTTTGAAGGACTCCGGTAGTGCTTTTTTTGTACAATTCTCCCTCGTGGACCCTGTAGGCCTTGGATCGCCGCATTATGCAGCGTGCCTCATTTTGGTCCTCCAGAAGTTCCTGTCTAGTTAGGTAGGCCAGGAATGGTTCTGTCCACGGGGCAATAATGGCCATTATTACGTGGGTTGAAGGTGTTACTTCGATGGCAGAGCCTCCAATTGTGTCAGAGTATTCGGTATCGGGAATTTTGGCCGGGTCCGGACTATTGTTACGGTGTCTCCTTCCCATAATACGGATGGCTTGAACAGCCTTTCCAGGAATATGTTGGGGGTACCGTATCGTGTTTTGTGCCGATGCGGGCGAGGACATCCGCCGCCTGATTGTTTTCCCGAGCCACATGGTGAAATTCGAGCCCCTCGAACCGAGCTGACATTTTTAGGACGGTGTTTCGATATGCCGCCATTTTCGGATCCTTGGCGTCAAAGTCTCCATTTATTTGGGATATTGCGAGGTTTGAATCCCCACGCACCTCCAGGCGTTCAATGCCCATGGAGACTGCATCCAAAGACCATGCAACAGAGCTTCATATTCGGCTGCATTGTTGGAGTCTGTATACAATATTTGCAGTACATACTGAACGGTATCCCCGGTTGGGGATGTCAGGACGACACCAGCCCCTAGACCGGCCAGCATTTTAGAACCGTCGAAGTGCATGATCCAGTTGGAGTATGCGCCATACTCTTTAGGGTGTTCGGCCTCCGTCCATTCGGCGACGAAGTCGGCCAATACTTGCGATTTAATGGCACGTTGGGGTTTGTATGTTATGTCGAATGGGAGGAGCTCAATGGCCCATTTGGCAATCCAGCCCGTAGCGTCGCGGTTGTTTATAATATCATTGAGTGGCACTTCCGAGGCTACCGTAATCGAACACTCTTGAAAGTAGTGTCGTAGCTTCCGGGACGCCATGAATACCGCATAGGCTATCTTTTGATAATGTGGGTACCATGATTTGCATGGAGTGAGGACAGTGGATACATAGTATACCAGCTTTTGAAGAGGGAATTTATGTCCGGCAGCTTCTCGTTCGACGATGAGCACTGCGCTTACAACTTGATGAGTTGCCGCAATGTACAATAGCATTGGTTCGCTAGTGTTTGGCGTGGCCAGGATTGGGTTGGTTGCCAAGATGGCTTTTATTTCTTCCAATCCGGCTGTGGCAGCGTCCGTCCACTCGAAGTATTCGGTGCGCCAAAGAAGGTGATAAAGGGGTAAAGCTTTTTCTCCTAAGCGGGAGATAAAGCGGCTTAGAGCCGCCACGTATCTAGTTAACTTCTGGATTTGTTTAAGGTCTATTGGTGTAGCCAACTGTGACAAAGCTTGGATTTTGGCCGGATTAGCTTCAGTACCTCTACTGGAGACGATGAAACCCAGGAGCTTTCCGGATTGAGCTTGATGTCGTATGTCCGGAGGTTGTCGAATGTGAGCCTCAAGTCGTGTATCAAAGAGTCGACGTGTTTGGTTTTTACAACCACATCGTCTATGTATGCCTCTACTGTTTTGCTGATTTGTTTCTCCAGACATGTCTGAATCATGCGTTGATATGTTGCGTCGGTGTTCTTGAGCCCAAAAGACATTGTGTTAAAACAGAAGGGACTGTATGGTGTGATGAATGCCGTTGCAGCTTGGTCGGACTCCACCATCTTGATTTGGTGGTAACCTGAGTATGCGTCGAGGAAACACAATGATTCGTGTCCTGCGGTAGCGTCAATGATTTGATCGATGCGTGGGAGGGGGACGGGATCCTTTGGGCAAGCTTTATTGAGGTCATTGAAATCGACACAAAGGCGCCAGGATTTGTCCTTCTTTGGTACCATCACCAGGTTTGCTAGCCAATCCGGGTGTTTTATTTCTTTGATGAATCCGGCCTCCAATAACTTGGCTAGTTCCTCTCCCATGGCCTGTCTCTTAGGTTCGGAGAAACGCCGAAGAGCTTGCTTGACCGGCTTGAATCCCTTTAGGATATTGAGGCTATGCTCGGCCAGCCTGTGTGGGATTCCTGGCATGTCTGAGGGATGCCAAGCAAATATGTCCCAGTTCTCGCGCAGGAACTCTCGTAGTGCGGCGTCCACAGCGGGGCTTTGTTGTGCCCCGATGGAGGCTGTTTTTGCAGGGTCCGTTGGGTGGACATGGAATTTGACTATTTCGTCCGCTGGTTTGAAAGAGGTGGACTTGGATCTCTTGTCGAGTATCACGCCGTCCCTGTCCACTATGGAGCGTAGCATGGTTAATTCCTCGGCCGAGAGGGCTTCGGATAATGCCTCGAGGGCCAATGCGGCTATTTTGTTTTCGGCACGGAGTGCTGTGTCCGGATTGCTGGCGAGAGTGATGATTCAGTTGGGCCTGGGCATTTTGAGCTTCATGTACCCTTAATGGGGTACGACTTGGAGGATTGTGAATGCCTCCCATCCTAAAAGAGCGTGGTAACCACTGCTGAACGGGGCCACTTGGAATGTAATTTCTTCGGACCTGTAATTATCCGGCGTGCCGAATACCACATCTAGTGTGATTTTCCCAGCACAGCGTGCTTCCCGACTGGGGATGATTCCTCTAAAGGTTGTGCTACTTTGCTCAATGTGGTTCCAGTCTATTTCCATCTTTTGAAGAGTTTCATCATAGATGAGGTTTAATCCGCTGCCGCCATCCATGAGTACTTTGGTGAGTCGAAAGCCGTCCAAGATTGGACGGAGGACCAGTGCGGCTGGTGCTCGGTCTGTTCGGAATTTAGGTTCATCGCTGGCATTGAAAGTAATAGCCGTGTCACTCCATGGATTTATTGCTGCTACGTTGCAGATTTCGGCCATGCTGCGGAGTGTTCGCTTGCGTCTATTATTTGACGCGAAGGTCTCAAAGACCGTTAAAACCGTATTGTTATCCACGGGATGGTGCTCTGTGGTATTTGGGAGAAGTAGATCCTCACCACTTTTGGCCACCTGCCGGAGTATCCAACATGCTCTAAGGCTGTGCGTTGGTATTGTATCCGCTGTACTATGAATTTTGCAGGGTCCGTTGAGCCATCCCTCCAATACGGTTCCGTACCCTGTAGAGGGTTTTTGCTTTTTGGTAGTTGACCTGGGTGTATTGTGATAATGCACCCTTTTGTTTTGGACTGGGTTTGTATTCATGGCCGGATTATCCCAAAAGTTTATTTCGGTTTTCCAGGCACTTTCCATCGCACAATACCTTCGTACTATGGACGCCAAATTAGCGAAGCGTGTTATCTCACGGCGATTTATGGTGTTAAGGATTCCCTTGTACGTGCAATTATTGCAGAAAAATAGGATTGCGTTTTCCTCGCAACAGCCTTTAACCTTGTTCATCGCAAGGAGGAATCTGGCCCAATAGTGATGTACCGTTTCCTGAGGCTCTTGCCTGATGTGGGAAAGATCGCTTATGTTTGGGTGGGTGGGTGGAATTGAATCCGAACCCTCACCTGATCTGGGATCCAGGGGCCGAGGAATTTCTAATTTTGGAAGTTCCAGTTCCGGGGTGTAGCCCGATAATCCTGGCCCACTGCCTGACTCTAGGTCCAGGGATTGGATATTGTCCTCCCACAAACGGGCGTCCGGCTCAGAGAGCTCGGGAATCCAGACATAGTTGGTCCTCAAGATGGAGGAAAGGTCGCCGCATTGTTCCTCCACCATGCAATATGCTGGGTGACCGGTGGAGAGTTAATCTCCCTTTGATCGGGTTTAAGCCCAATCCGGTCATAGTCCGTAGCGACTCCCAAGGCGTCGATGCAATCTAAGAGCTCGTTTAAGGAGGCGAGCTCCATTGGAGCCATCTGTTCGGCGAGTGCCAATTTGACGTGGAGGCTGTTTTCGATGATCCGAGAAGTCATCGTTGGCGCGACGGCCGAACAGGCGGTCATGATGAAACCGCCTAGCCGGAGAGTTTGGCCGACAGCCAAAGCTCCCCCAACAGTAGTACCGTCTTTAAAGACGAGACGAGACATCCTTCCTTCTGGTGACGGCACAGAGGAACTCTCAATGAAAGCACCAATGTCGGTGTCAAAACCGGCGGATCTCGGGTAGGGGGTCCCGAACTGTGCGTCTAGGCGGATGGTAACAGGAGGCAGGGGACACGAAGTTTTACCCAGGTTCGGGCCCTCTTGATGGAGGTAAAACCCTACGTCCTGCTTGATTAATATTGATGATATGGGTTGTACAAGAGTAGATCTACCACGAGATCAGAGAGGCTAAACCCTAGAAGCTAGCCTATGGTATGATTGTATGTTGTCCTACGGACTAAAACCCTCCGGTTTATATAGACACCGGAGGGGGCTAGGGTTACACAAGGTCGGTTACAAAGGAGGAAATATACATATCTGTATTGCCTAGCTTGCCTTCCACGCCAAGTAGAGTCCCATCCGGACACGGGACGAAGTCTTCAATCTTGTATCTTCATAGTCCAACAGCCCGACCAAAGGATATAATCCGGCTGTCCAGAGACCCCCTAATCCAGGACTCCCTCAGTCCCCCTCCGTGCCGGTGCAGTATAGTCATCTCACCAGACCTCTAGTTGGGGCCAAACGAGAGAAGTTTGATGTTTACTAGTTTATTGGTCCCCTTTGCATTTTGCGCCAAGTTTTGACCTTTGATTTAAGTAATAAAATGTTAATGCATGTAAACAAAAATGTTGTGTAAGTCACCTCACGAAAACCAAATAATCCCAAAATACTTAGGCAAGGTGCATTAACTCCCTCCTTGTTTCTTATTTCGTGACATATCAACCAATGAGAGATGTGGGCCGTGCATGCTTTCAATGACTTGAGACTACCAAACATGACTTGCAGTGTTTAGTTCATTGCATGTAATCATATTTGTACTCTAGTTAGGAGTAGCAAAAAACATTAAGTTCTCTCGCCGATAGGAATAAAACACCATGTATTTATTTACAGAGGGAATAGTACATTTTTGGTGACATGCATTACTAGATATTGCTAGTCAAATACTAAAATCCAGATGGACATGCTAGTACTCCTAAATCTAGACGGTGGTGCTACTAGTACTAGTAGTAGTACTACCAATGTAGTAGTAGGAGTACTAGCACTGTACTACCCGTTGGTCAAATTATTACGTGCTGCTCCTCACAGTGAAGTGACAAGACCCTGCGCCGGAGATGACACCTGAGTATAGGCGCCGTGTTCGACATACCATAGTCAGCCTCACCGTCTGCTATCACTATCATCATGGCTGTAGAGCTAGCCTGCTTACAACTAGCCCTGTTCGACATAATTTCCCATGTGTAGATGCCCGTGCATTGCATGGAACACCAAGATTGGGGGTGGACGGCTCCGGCAGCGGCCATCGCGCTAGATTTTTCCACGGCCTTCTACTCCTAGATGTGGTGGGGAGGAGATGAGGCTGATTGTGAGAGACAAGGAGTTGTTTGTAAATAGGGAACAAGTGCGGGCATCTTTTTGCAAAAATGGAGAAGCTTGGTTTGTATGCATCAGATCTAGATCCGACGGCTATTGGTGAAAGATGGGAGGCACAACATCATCACCAACTCAGGACTTGTTTGATTCGCAGTGAAAATGCAGGAATAGGACACAACAATATTATAAGTTTCAAATTGATATTACAAATGTTAGGAGTAATGCTGCACCTACGAAGAGGGAATTACTAGGAAGTTTACGTAAGAACTTTCGTTACTTTAGGTGGATGCAGCATTATCGTACAAACTAAAAACCACCGCCCTGACAAGTCACTAATGGGCAAATGAGTTTTCGAGTCTCTGGCCACTTGATGTTTCAAAAACAAATTCAGCTTCTGCGGAGACTTTGTCATTTAGGCTTAGACGCTTGCGGTGATCAGCACGCCATTCATTGTTGCACCAGAGAACGCCAAACCTCATTACCTTGAGCACACTTTCATCCAGAACAAAGAACCTGGCCAATTTAATCTCAGATGTGCTGCCTCGATAGTCGATCAAATCAATTTCTGTAAGATGGAGATCAAGGCATTCGATGATATTGTTATAGTGCAGCACATTTTTCACTTTCGGGTCTTTTTTATCTGCAAAAGAAGAGAACATATTAGAGCAGCTGGCTGCATAAGATTGCCGTGTCATCAAGAGGTACCAATACCATTCGCTCATACGATAGGGTTGGCTGGCTAGTGATATTTTTTTACTCTCTCTCTCTCTCTCTCTCTCTCTCTCTCTCTCTCTCTTTCTGTTTCCTCTCATTTAACTAGGAGCACGTGAAGAGCTTGGGCATTTGTTGCCTTCCACTATGTGGCCGATGCCATATTTCGCAAAAGTATGCCACATAACACGCATCGATGTCAAATCAAAAGATTTTGGCACCGCTCTCGTGATGTGAGAGAGTTGGCACCGCTGTGCACACAGACCCACATGTATAAACAAATCAATCAAACCAACTACACCAGCCTCTCACTCTCCCAAACAAGTGTTTTTTATTGCCTCAGTCCTCTCTCTCTCCCATGCAGTGTTTTTTCATTGCGTGAGTTAATTTCGCACCGGAGCAAAGTAGGTGATCCAGATTGGGACACCAGGTGAGAAATGGAGGGGCATCGATGCCAAATGCATCACAAGTGAATTTGGCACATGTTTTGGCCTACATAGCCCACTTTTGTAATACTACCTCGTATTTAGTATAAAATTTTGACCATAGATTTACCTAAGAAATGCCAATGCATGTCACTAAAAATTACACCATTTGAAATTATGTTCAAATACGAATCCAATGATATTGTTCGTAGTGACATGCATTAACATTTTATCAGTTAAATCTATGGTCAAATTTTGATACTACAAAATTGGAAGAGTAAACCAGGACGGAGGTAGTACTTGCTCTTAGGGTAACCATAGAGTTACTGGAGTAGTCTAAGTTACTTTCCACTCTGACTAGCCTAGGCTACTATAGTAGTACATCATAAAAACAATGCAGGTGATCACGTGAGAAAAAATACCAAAAACATTTCTTTCGGTGTAGTGCGTAGATGCAGTTTCGAACACTACACTTGTCATCGTAATTTGGGAAAATTACGAAAAAAATTGTGCTACGTTGTGATTACCGTTTACTTATAGGAAAGAAGTTTAACCTCAATGAGTAGCTTCTCCGTGCATGGAAAGCATGTAAGGAATCCAACAACTTGATCTAGATTGGGGCCGATAGATTTTAGTGCTAAGATCTTCACTGTCGCACGGACTGGGTCAAGCTTGTGGGAATCATTTTCTGGAAGACGGTCATAAATACATCAAGAAGAAAATTAAAAATGTGAATTTCAAGAAGACGGAGAAGAAGCTGAGTGTTGTACCTGAACGATTACGGATCCAATAAAGAGTTCGGAGAATTTGGCAGACGAGTACACCAACGCTGTCAATTTCGGCGCGTCAATGACCCTGATTTTTGTTGGACCTTCTAGATCCGATACAAGCACTCTCTCAAGGAAAGGCGCATTCTCAATGACCATAACATGGAACAACTGGAGTGATCTCTTCCCAATTGATGTCTTGTTGCGGGGCCAGCAAGACACATAAATCCATCGGAGATTCGTCGAGGCGATGTGGAGGCTAATGAACCCGTGGATCTGCTCAAGACGAAGGTACTCGAGCGCAGTACAGCTGTGGAGTAGGTGCTCCATAGCCTTCTTCGAGATGACAACATCGAAGAGGTCGAGCTGCTTAAGTTGAGGGAGAAGAAGAGCGGACGTGGCATTAATCTGGGGAAGATAGCAGGAGCTGAAGCTGGCACGGCGCAGCGTTGGTGTGAGGCGGAGCACGGACGGCGGCAGAGAGCGACATCGTCCAGCTTCAAAGCTGAGCTCCTCGAGCTGATCTAGGGCGGGGGATAAGAACCACTCGTTGAACTTGGGTTGAACCTTGCAGTTGGTACTGAACATGCGGATGTCAAGGCGTTTGGCTGGCCCAGGGTGCGATGACAGGATCTTGGAGACTGTGGCCATGCGTTTGCAATCCCTGTCACTGAGGCAGCTGTCGATGGTGAGGTTGAGGGGGACGCAGCGCCAGAGGGGGCGCCACCGCCGGGAGAGTAGGGCGGTCCGCACGGCAGATTTGGTGGGGAGGAGGCCGATGATGACAAGTAGCGTGTTGTTGGGGAGGCTGCTGATGAAGTCCAGGCTCACCGGATGCAGTTTTGGCTCAAGCCGCCTCCGCTTGTTGGTTGCCTCACCGTCCATCTCAACCGGCGGCGACGCTGGTGTACACGTGTGCTGGTGTGTGTTGTGTGATGGGTGTGCGCGAGTGCGTCCTTCTGTGCATGCCGCCGTGCAGTGGTGAATTGTGCGCGAGTGCGTCCTTCACGCGGAAGAAGTTTGTCCTCAATGCGCCCTCAATTTACTAGCGTGCGGGGTGCTACCCCGAGTGGTTTCAACTTTGTTTACTTCACCGCGTGTCAGATGGGCCTCTAGTTTACTTATTTTCACCCACTGCCACATGGGCCAGCACACGAAGATACAGAACACGAGCTGACAAGGCAGCATGTGGATTGGTTGACCAGTCAACTAAACAATATACAGAGCTATACGCTGACACAGTGAGCATATAATCCGTCGGTATAGAGAGTTCGAGTGAGAGGGGAGGCCCGTGAGAGATAGCAGAGAAAGAGAAAGAGCTACTCCCTCCGTTCGATAATGTAGTTCGAACATTTTTTAAGTCAAACTTTTGAAACTTTGACCAAGTTTATAAAGAAATTACTTATATCTACAATACCAAAGATAAATGATAGTATGAAGTAAGTACATGTTGTGATGAATCTAATGATTGTTCCAGATGTAAATGTTTTTCTCCACATATAATTGGTCAAACGTTTCTGAGGTTTGACTTTTCAAAACATCCATATGCTTATGGACATGACATAGTCCCTAACAAGAGAGAGAGAGAGAGAGTGAAAAAAATATGTGTGCGTGTGTGAAAGAGACATGACAACACACGATAAAAGTAGAGAAAAAGTGTGCGTGTCTTATGCAAACATATCACACATGCATCTTCGACAACGGAGGCAAGGTGAGGAGATAGTGTGTGGTTGTTTGGAACCGAGAGAGCAAGACCCCTAGCACGTGGCCAAGAGGGGTCTGACAAACAAGGGAGAGAGGTCGCGAGAGACATATGGAGAAAATGCAGACATGGGGAGGAGAGAGTGTATGTTTGTCATAGAGAGATCCCCTGGAGAGCGTGATGGGACTACATGGGTGGGAGATCGAGTGACAAGGTGTGTGCGCGATAGAAGATGCCCCGAGAGATATCGAGATAGACATATGGATGGAAGGAGACAATACGTGCGTTCCTGATGGCTAGTAAGAGATAATCATACTTAGGAGGGGGGAGTGCTTGCACCTATGATGGATTGAGGGATTATGGTACTTAGGGGGGTGCGTGTCACATGGAGAGAGAACAAGGGCGGAGAGTGTTGGATGGGTCTATATGTATAGCGCGAGCGAGACATGTGTATGTGTGAACCAGGGAGATATAAGGCCAGTTTGGCTTGCGTCCTGAGCATCTTTTGCCTGGCCTGGGGTTGTGGCTGGATTTCATGCACGCTAGTTTGGTTGCTACCCTGTGAAAAAGAAAGCCTGCCTGGCCTGGGTTCCCTTGCACTTTAATTAGCGTGGCTGAACTCCAGACACTGCAAGTAGCCTGGCCCAGGCGACCGATTTCGAACGCCTGGTCGTGCCTGGTCGTGTGGCCACGAGGCTAACAGCAACATGGATGGATATTAGCATAATTGATGCATGGATTGATTAATGGGATGTTGATGCTTTGCCTGGCCCAGGCATGAACCAAACGCTTTAGCACCACACAAGCCTGGCCAGGCAGAAATATTTTACATCTCACGTCCACACCAGGCAGTATCGGCCATCAAGGCATGAGGGTCAGGTCACGAACCAAATTGGCCAATAAAGTTTGAGAGAGATTGAGGAGCCCCGATAAGGCTGAGTGGTGCGTCAGATAGTTGAGAGGGGGAAAGAGATATTCCATCCGCTCGATAATGCAATGCATGTTAATTTTTTAGAAGTCAAGCTTTGGAAACTTTGATCAAGTTTACGCAAATGTTATTTATATCTACAATACCAAAGATACATCATACAAAACTAAATCTCATGGTGAATCTAATGGTATATGTTTTCCGTACTAGATGTAATTCTTTTTCTCCACGTACATGGTCAAACTTTGTGATGTTTGACTTTTCAATAAATCTATATGCTATGGACCAAGGAGAGTGCCTCAGTCGACAGGTCAAGTGTGTGTAAAGGAGAATGTGTAAGTGTGCAAAAAGAGTATGTGTGTGAAAGAGAAAGTGACAACAAACGATAAATTAGAGAGAGAGTGTGTTTTTTCGTTTCTTATGCGAACATATCATGCATGCATCTCCGAGATGGAAAAGTGAGGCGAGGAGATACATGAAGATAGCTAGTGTGTGATTGTTTGCAACGGAGAGAGACACCCCTGTAGCACATGTCCAATAGAGGTGTGGCCAACAAGGAACAAAGGTTGAGAGGGACACATGGATGGCAAGGACGCATGGGGAGGGAGAGAGGGTGTGTTTGTGATAGAGAGATCCCGTCGAGATCGTGAGGGGACTATATGGGTGGGAGATCGAGGGAGTGCGTGCGCGATAGAAAGATGCCCCGAGAGAAATCGAGATAGACCATGCACATGTTTGTGATGGAGACTAAGATTAGCTAGTCATATACATATAGGGGGGACTGCGTGTGCCTACAATTGAGTGAGAGACCATCATACTTGGCTAGCTGGGCATGAGATTGTGTGTGTGCGCGTGTGAGATGGAGAGAGAACGAGGGGGAGAGATAGAGTTTTAGATTGGCCTATCGAGTGCGAGTGAGATATGCATGTGTATGTGTGACCCAGGTGGATGGAGAGTTTGAGAGAGGGGGAAAGAGCTCCGAGACGACATAGTGGTGCGTGAGAGAGTTACAGGCAAAGAGCCAAGGAATCTGTGTGCGTACGATGAGTGCACCCAAGATATCTAGCTTGGACTAGCTAGAGTATCATACATAGTGTGCGAGAGAGACCTATAGATGGTGTATATATGCATGTGAACTAGAAAGACCCCCCCCCACACACACACAAAGAGAGAGAGAGATGGAGAGAAAGGGAGAGGGACGAACAAGGTTTTTGTGTTAGATGCGTGCGACAGAATTGAAGATAGTCAGCGAGAGAGAGAGAACTGGAGTCCGAGAGAGGGGGGGTCGCGTTTTATGCATCAAAGACTGATATAAACCATGTTTCGATATAAACTTGCATTCAAATATTTAAATTGGAGAACATGTTGTCTGCAATCCACACATGAACAGATATATGCGTATATCAAACAAGTTCATTAATTTGACTTTCAACATGTTCATGGAGTACTATAATATTGTACAACATGCTACTCAATTGAGGTGTTCAATTTTGGATTTAGTTCACTATTTTGACCTACTGAACGAGCTATTTCATTGAATCGAGATATTTCATTTTGGGTTTGATTCGCGTTTTTGAGTGGGTCAACTATTTGTCATATAGTAAATCTCTAGCAACGAGCATGTAAAACACATTACTCCTGAGAATCATCTCTCCATCTAAAAAAGAAGTGGCAAGCTAATATTTCAAAATTTGATCCGAATCGACTTGGTAAGGTAGACGTGGATGCTCGTTCTCCCAAAATTTGAACGAACCGTTAAACATCCTCTCTGCTCGATGGAATTCGCCCGAGCAAATAAATGGGAGACGCGAAATTACCGTCCTATGTGGGACACGCATCAATTGGCCCGTTGTACATCAAGGGTAGGTTCGTAACTTCATCCAAGCGCGCCTTCTCCTTGGCCAAAATGACATGTGCCGAATAATTCTTAAACCATGGTCGGCAAAACACGCTCTCCTCACCCGAAATAGCTCGCGCCCACTATTTCAAAACACGCTCTCCTCGCCCGAAATCGCTCGCGCCCACTATAGTTCAAAACACACCCTCCTCGCCCGAAATCGCTCCCGCCCAGAGAAGCAAAGTTACTCTACTATCCCCGGTCCTCAGTACACAGACCCAAGCCGAAAAGCCTATAGGCAAGGGTAGAACTGTAACTCCCCCTCACATTTTAGACAAATGCATCTGTAAGACATGGTTCCCCTCCCCTCCCAATTTCCCCCGCCCACCCCCATTCATACCTCGTGGGCGCCAAATCACCTTCTCCCCGGGAAGCTCCCTTCTCCCGAGCCGCGAAACCTCAGCCCCACCTCCATGGCGCCCCCACCGCACCAATTTCACAGCCGCCCTCCTCCCTAATGCCGGAGACGCTGTCCATTTGCCGTCGTGCACTGGGCCATGTGCCTCTTACTCCGTGATGCTGGTGCTGCCTCGACGACGGCCGCGTGAACCGTAACGGAGCCGATTCACCCCCGTCGTTATTCACGGCGCTGGAGCAGCTCCAACTTCGGATCCGTCCAGAGTCTTGGCGCTGCTTTGGCGTAGCCGTCGACCATCGCGACATCGCTCTTTCCGTGCCACCGATCGCCACTGCAACCGCGTCGGCCTCACTGACTCGGCAGCTGGACCTGCCTACTTCACCATGCTGCCAGATAGGTCGCACCCTCATCTCAAATCACTTTATTTAGGTGTCAGTTGTCTGAATTCTTATTCTGGGCCAATCAATTTGCAATGGGAAGTAGCACCCCTTGAGGCGGCAGAGCTCCTAGGCTGTTGGTTGGCTGGTGTCTAACGTAAGGGTGCGGGGCCGCAAGTTCGCCGCGGAAGCAGCGCTTAGATGGCTATCTTTTAGAGTTGCGTGGGTTGAAGGTACTGCCACCGCCGAATCTGGATGACGGGGAGCCTTTGTGGATTGGCCCGGGGGCGGCACAACCACGGCAGTGCGGTGGGGCGGGGAGCGGGGTTTTGGCCGGGGCCATGGATGGCGGAGGCAGGCTGCTCTGCCGTTGGTCACTGGCTCTTCGGGGAAGATTCCGAACAGTGTCAGCCGGGAGGCACAAGACGGCCAGCCATCCGGCGTAGATCGGGCAGTACCAAAATAAAATAAAATCGTGTGACCCCAATTTAGTCTTCAGTCAATAGATGTGTGACCACTCTCGTACCTTGCTGTTGATCTCTTAGTGTATTTCTTCAGATCAAAGAGATATTTCATTCTTAACATTATGCGTTATCTGCATCTTCAGACACACCGTCTTCCGACTCACCGCAGCTGCTCCAACAAGGGAATCATACACCAAAAGGGAGCTATAGTCCCCACTCAACAGATGCGTGTGCCTGACATGCACAGCCACAACAACTGCAGGGCCATTGACAAGTCAGCACATGATGCTCACTCCTATGGATGGCATCCAGATAGGTTGTACCCTCATCTTACTTGTGTACAACATTTATGGCTTTGTTATTCATCTAATCATGGAAAATAGATCATCACATTTCACTGTATATTCATGATGATCTCTTACGGGTCTTGTTCAGGAGTTAATGTTGTTCCATAGTTCAGCTAAGATACTTGTTCTTTAGGTAACACTGTTCCATAGTTATCATCCATCAGCCAATGTTATCCCACAGGCTGGTGATTATAGTATTATACCACTTCTAGTATTTCCTATGTTGTTCTTTAATACTTTTGTGTGCCATCTAGTTAATCTCGAGTACAAACGATACATATTCTGTAGCTTTCATCCGTGTTCTCCCTTTAGTTTATGAGACCTGTTGCTGCTAGTTAACCCCAGTCCTACTATTTATGTCGTCTCCTACAGGCAGTCATTACATAAATCTAACTACTAGTTGTCTTCCACGCATGTCAGATATAATTGCACACACTGATATATCCACAAGAACCTCACGGAGCAATGTAAAGGCCAATAAACTTGATGTCAATGATACTCAATATGATGGAACATGTAAAGGCGGTTCTTCAGAAGACTTGCAGAAAGATGATGAATCCTCTTCACCCCACAAGGTCCTTGCTCTAACTTGGCCTGTGATATGGGTACAACATGCATATAATGTCCTGGAGTGTATCTACTCTGTTGTAATGCCATGTGCTTAGCATGCTGATCATGCATGTAAATATGTCATGCCTTCCTGTTTTTTAGTACCTATTCCATTCATGATAACATGTTTTCAAATTCAAGTACTGTCATTCTACTCTATCGCAATGCCATCTTCTTAATTTGTACATCATGCTTCTGAATATCTTATGCATTGTTATTCATCAGTATGTACTTCATCTATCTACCATACCATGTTTTTTTACATTGAAGTGTTGTTCTAGTGCTCTGTTGCAATGCCATCTTATTTTCCCAATCATACACGTGTATGTTGCCTTAGTTATTTCTATATGTATTTCGCTAGCATACAGTTTTACATTCAACTAGTGTTTTTTTGTTGTGTTGTCCTGTCGTATCCCTAGCTCTTACACCATACTCCCTCCGTCCGGATTACATGTTGCCGAAATGGATAAAAAGGATGTATCTAGAACTGAAATACGCCGAGACCCATCCATTTTTTTCTGGATGGAGGGAATACATGTCAATATGTCATGCCTTTCTATTCTTCAGTACCTATTCCATCTCTCTGATGCTACATGTTTTATAATTAAATCACCATTCTTCTATACAAGGCATGCAAGGGGAAGACGACTATGTTAGAATTTGAAGGGTTACAAACAAGGCCTTTGCAAAAGATCCAAACGCTAGGAAATAATAAACCAACTCCAGTTTTTATAGATACTGCTCCAGCACAGAGAAACCCAACTCCTACTGAGGGAGTCCTGGATTAGGGGGTCTCCGGACAACCGGACTATCTCCATTGGCCGGACTGTTAGACTATGAAGATACAAGATTGAAGACTTCGTCTCATGTCCGGATGGGACTCTACTTAGCGTGGAAGGATATGGATATCTCCTCCTTTGTAACCGACATTGTGTAACCCTAACCCTCTCCGGTGTCTATATAAACCGAAGGGTTTTAGTCCGTAGGACAACAACCATAACATACAATCATACCATAGGCTAGCTTCTAGGGTTTAGCCTCTTTGATCTCGTGGTAGATCTACTCTTGTACTACCCATATCATCAATATCAATCAAGCAGGACGTAGGGTTTTACCTCCATCAACAGGGCCCGAACCTGGGTAAAACATTGTGTCCCCTGCCTCCTGTTACCATCCGGCCTAGACGCACAGTTCGGGACCCCCTACCCGAGATCCGCCGGTTTTGACACCGACATTGGTGCTTTCATTGAGAGTTCCTCTGTGTCGTCGCCGTTAGGCTTGATGGCTCCTACTATCATCCATAGTGATGCGGTCCAGGGCGAGACTTTTCACCCTGGACAGATCTTCATATTCGGCGGCTTTGCACTGCGGGCTAAATTTGCTTGGCCATCTGGAGCAGATTGAAAGCTACGCCCCTGGCCGTCAAGTCAGATTTGGAAGTTTGAACTACACGGCCGACATCCGCGAAGACTTGATCTTCGATGGATTCGAGCCACAGCCGGGCGCGCCGCACTGTCACGACGGGTATGACCTAGCTCTGCCGTCGAACAGTACCCCAGAGGCCGCGCCCGCATCAGCTCCGACCCTTAGCTCGGAGCCAACAGCGCCAATCGAGGACGGGTGGCTAGACACTGCCTCAGGGGCTGCAGTTTCAACGGCGATCGAGCCGAACACCAGCCTAATCCTCTGCGAAGCCCGTGACTCCAAGGTGCCAGACTCTTTTCTGGACTCCGAACCGTCCGTGCCCCTGCCAATCGAATCCGATTGGGCGCCGATCATGGAATTCACCGCCCTGGATATCTTTCAGCACTCGCCCTTTGGCGACATTCTGAATTAACTAAGGTCTCTCTCTTTGTCAGGAGAGCCCTGGCCGAACTATGGCCAACAGGATTGGGATGCGGACGACGAAGAAATTTGACGCCCACCCACCACCCACTTCGTAGCCACTGTCGATGATTTAACCGACATGCTCGACTTCGACTCCGAAGACATCGACGGTATGGACGACGATGCGGGAGGCGAAGAGGAACCACCGCCCACAGGGCGCTGGACGTCCACCTCATCATACGACGTATACATGGTGGACACACCAAAAGAAGATGACGACAAGGAATGGAAGGATGCAACGAAGGCTTGTCCCCTCAAGAAGCAGTCAAAGCGGCGGTGTAAGCGCCGCCCCAAATACCGCCTCGGCAGAAATAACGATCATACAGACCCAGCGTTGGAGCAGGGCGAACTACTGCCGGACCACGGCAATACGGCAAATCAAACTGAACAAACCAATTTTGTCAAAGATAAAAGTTCGGATGACATAACGCTGGACAGGCACCTGGAGCAACAGAATGCCCGTCAAAGGCTTGTTGCCACCGCGAGGAGTCTGAAAAGCAGAAGCAAAGGCTCAAGGCTGCGCAGGACACACTCCAAATCAGATGGAGTAAAGTACTCAACACAACAGCGAAGTATGGTGGTAATCGCCCCACCAAGAGCTACCCAAAGCGGAAGTTGCTACCCGACTTCGATGAGGAGGCCCTAGATCCCCCACAACCAAAAATCAAAACGGCCACCTAGCCGGATAGATGACCTCACGGCCAATGTGGAGCGGCAAACAACTCCACTCACAAGCCAATAAGCAATCCACACGAGGGCTCACACCAAAAGGACGGTGTAACCAGATCCATCTATGGACCATGCAAGCGCGCCCCAGCATATGATGCAACACAACAAGCATCAGAACAATGCGGTACACCCAGCTACAGGGGTGCCGCACACCCCCTATGTTTCACCGATGAGGTGTTAGACCATGAATTCCCAGAGGGATTCAAACCCGTAAACATAGAGTCATACGACGGAACAACAGACCCTGGAGTCTGGATTGAGGACTATATCCTTCATATCCATATGGCTCGAGGAGACGATCTCCACGCCATCAAGTACTTACCCCTCAAGCTCAAAGGGCCAGCTCGGCACTAGCTTAAAAGAATCCCCGAAAACTCCATTGGAAGCTGGGAAGAGCTCGAAAATGCCTTTCGGGAAAATTTTGAAGGGACTTATGTCCGACCTCTGGACGCGGATGATTTGAGTCATATAACTCAACATCCCGGAGAGTCAGCCCGAAAGCTTTGGAACAGGTTTCTTTCTAAAAAGAACCAAATTGTCGACTGTCCGGACGCCGAAGCCTTGGCAGCTTTTAAGCATAGTGTCCGTGAGGAATGGCTTGCCAGACACCTAGGCCATGAAAAGCCGAGAACAATGGCAGCATTAACAAGCCTCATGACCCGCTTTTGCGCGGGTGAGGATAGCTGGCTAGCCAGATGCAGCACCAGTGACCCCAGTACATCCGAAGTTAGAGATAGAAACGGGAAATCACGGTGCAACAGCAATAAAAAACGCCGAAATAAAGAAGACAGCACGAAGAGCACAACAGTAAATGCCGGATTCAAAAGCTCTCGGCTAGGTCAGCAAAAGCCGCCCTCTAAAGGTGCCAGAGACGAACTGTCCAGCCTAAACAAAATTCTGGACCAAATATGTCAGATCCATAGCACCCCTGGTAAACCCGCTAATCATACCCATAGAGAATGTTGGGTCTTCAAGCAGTCCGGCAAGCTCAACGCCGTACACAAGGGGGAGGATACACCAAGCGAAGACGAGGATGACCCTCTCAAGCAAGACACTGGGGAACAAAAGAAATTTCCACCAGAAGTCAAAACAGTAAACGTGTTACATGTGATCAAGGGGAGAAACAAAACGGCACTCCTAGAAAAATATGCCCAAGGGCCTATCACCGTGGAGTCCTGCCACTGGTCGTCTCAACCGATCACTTTCTACCATCGTGATTATTCAGCAATTATCCGGCGTGCAGGATGGGCTGCCCTGGTATTAGACCTAATAATTGACGGATACCACTTCACACGAGTCCTGATGGACGGTGGCAGCAGTCTAAACCTGATATACCAGGATACAATCCGCGAAATGGGGATAGACCCAACGAAAATTTGCCATAGCAACACTACCTTTAAAGGAGTAATGCCAGGCCCAGGGGCTCACCGCACGGGCTCCCTGCTACTAAAGGTTATATTCGGCTTCCCCGATAACTCCCGTAGCGAACATTTAACCTTCCACATTGCTCTGTTCCAATGCGGTTATCAAGCACTACTTGGACGCGAAGCTTTTGCTCACTTTAATGCAATATCACATTACGCTTCCCTGACGCTCAAGATGCCTGGTCCACGCGGCATCATTACAGTGAAAGGAAGTATTAAGCGATCCTTGCGTGCCAAAGAGAATGTGACTGCCTTGGCAGCCGCACACTAAAAACGGCCTCGCCAACTAAAGTATTTGATAGGTCGTCAAGACCACGGACGCGGTTAGACGAGTCCGGTGCTGCTATATGTAATTTATACCAGATTGATGGCCACACCCCTATTACAAATACAAGGGGCTCAACGCGCGCAGACAAGTGGCAATTTCTACTCATTTCTAGTTATACATGGTCTCTTTAAAAAACCACCTTTTTGCAAGACAACTTTTTCACCTAAGTTCCTCTTATTTACAGATGACCATCGTGCTACACCCGTCCAGGATATGGCACAATGGAGACACAGGCGCAGACGTGCAGTAGGGACCCGCTCCAAGGATTCTTTTTAGATTGCCCTGCGTAAACCTTTTTTACTGTCTCTTGTTGATACACATCCACCGAATTCTCAGCACAATTGAGAAGGATGCTGACATCTTGGCATCTGGCCACGTCAGAATAATGCACGTACCTGGACACAAGGGGCTTCTTACAAAGGGAACTATTTAGTGTCTTTGGTCAAATGTTGGGTTTGCCCGGCTCCCGTGTTTTGGTGCCTTACGTTCCGCTTTATCGGCTAAGGCAGCACCAGGAGAACTACTGCGATTGTGCCCTGGTTCATCCGGACGAGCACCTCAGTAGAGAAAGCCGAAAACTGATTGTCATGATATAGCGTGAGACTGGTCAACCACTCGATGACCTATTGGAATGTTACAATTCCTCCGCCTTAATGAAGGGTCGTTTTCCGGCCAGGCATGTACGCACCCCGAGATCGGGAGAGTGCGGAGCCACCAGGGGCTATCTAGTAGCCCCACTATCAAACTCCTATGGCTAAGTGAAAGTGTTAAAGCATTATAGTCCGGTTGCCTCGTTCGCTACGCTATCACCTCCTTAATAGGACCAAGACGTTGGGTTAAGTGTGAACACGTGTTTTTCGCGAGAACCTATGCATTACATGCGTGAGGGTTGAAGCCGACGACTGCAATCTTTCAGGTTATACACATGTATACATAAACGGCCGCACAGGAGGCATCATACTACTTTCAGGCAAAAGTATAAACATAGCCTTATAAAATTTCATAAAAGCATTCTGTTTACAATGAGAATACATATCACTCAAACATAATATTCTTTGAGCACTGGGCCTCTATCAAACGAGCACCCTCGAGAACCTCCTCGAAATAGTGCTCGGCAGCCACTCGGCCTATGGCCGAACCCTGCGCCGCAACTGTGGTAGCGTCCATCTCCGCCCAGTATGCTTTAACACGGGCAAGGGCCATCCGCGAGCCTTCTATGCACGTCGACCTCTTCATCGCATTAATGCGCGGCACCGCACCAACGAACCGCTGCACTAAACTAAAATAGTTGTTTGGCTTTGGCTTTTCCGGCCATAGCTGATCCACGACAGACCTCATGGCGAGTCCGGACAACCTATTTAGTTCGGTCCATTCGGCTAGCTGATCAGTCAATGGAAGCGGACGCTCTGGAGCGTTGAATTGCGACCAGAACAGCTTGTCCACTTCTCGATCTGTTTGACCTTGGAAGTATTTGGCCATATCGGCAGCGCTCGCCGCCAAGTCCATATACGCATCTGCTGAACTCCACAGCCGATCTAGAGGGGCATACCATGGATATCTGAACTTCCTCCGTAGCATGAAGGGCTTCCCAGCCGCAATATCCCCGGCTTCCCACAGCTCCTCCTTCTTCGCTCTCATAGCAGAGAGGGTGTCTTTGTCCGCCATCGTGGCCTTCTCAAGGTCCATTGCCTTCGCTCGGTTTTCTTTTTCAAGGAGCCGGCAACGGTCGGCAGTGTCTTTTAATTCTATGGCCATCTTGGCCATCTTCTCTTGGCTCTCGCAATGTGCGGCCTTCTCGGCTTTCAACTCTTCGGCCGCCTTCAAAGCAGCCGCATTACTAATCCTTGCTTGTTCCTTGGCTCGGGCAAGTTCTGCCCGCAAGGTTTCCACGGTGGCAGCTCCATCTGCATTCACAACATATTAAAGATACTGGCATCATGCTGCTCCTACTATGTGGCGTTCACCAGATAATAACACTTACCCTGTGCCTCGTCAAGCCTCTTGTTAACAAGCTCGATGTCGGCGTCTGCCGCATCTAGTTGTTGTTTTAATTCGGCAAACTCACTAGTCCGGCTAGCCACCGGAGCTTCCACCACCTGCACATAAGGGCAGTCTGGTTATTGCCTAGGACTATGATCCTCTGTTCACCGCCATTCTCGATGACAACCAGAGTCTCAGAGGCTACTATCTACACAGGGCACACCTAACATGTGCGGTACTATCACATATTATCTCACGTACCTCAAAGCCTGTCAGTAGACTCATAAAGGCTTCATGTAATCCACTTTCGGCGGACGAAATTCTCTCCATCACCGTACCCATCAGCGTACGGTGTTCTTCTGAGATGGCCGCTCGCCCCACCAGCTCCCTCAAAATGTCCGACCGCATACTAGACGGTGCCGGACTCTTTTGTTTGCTCTCTTCGGGAGCCGGACGCTGGGGACTTCAGGGGTCTATGGGATTATCTTCTAGCCTCACCGGATCTAGAGAGGCCCTTCATGACGACACTTTGGGGTCGCTCGCTTCTTGAGCGGAGGAGTCCGGGGGAGGCGTGTCGCTCTACATCATCTCTGGAAGAAGATCCCCCGAAGACGAGCTCAGCTGAGAGGGGCTAAGGCCCGAACTGCAAGATATATGCGGTGGTTATTTTCTCAGAAAAAAGATAGTATACCTTCACTATTAAACTATTTTGGATCACTTACGACTCGTTGGAGGGTTGATCCCCCCGTGGACTTTGTGCGGCAAAAGCACCCCCCGAGGCAGGACCCTCTGTGGGAGACTTCTTCTCCCGTTTTGAGGCCTCGGCTTCCGAATCCTCGGAAGCAGTCCTTTTCCTCCCCCGGTTATCCTCCTTCATGGAGACGCTCATTCCCTCGGTTAGAACTGGC
>NC_041382.1:499769631-499782886 GCF_002162155.2 Triticum dicoccoides | reverse complement strand
GAAGGGGCCGGCGTTTGCAAGGCTGGACTTGACGAACTAGCATAACTTGTATTACCACGACCAAATTAAAATCTCCCTCGAAGAGATCTCGAATGCGGCTTTCCAGTATAGACACGTCCTTGGCTGGACCCCAGCTCAGACCTCTGCTAATCCATGACATTAGTTGTGGTGGGGGGGGGGGGGCGAGTGGAAAGCGGGGGCAGCCGCCCACTTGGCACTTCTGGGAGCTGTGGCGTAAAACCACTCACGTTGCCATAATTCGGACACCTCTAGAAAGGAACCTTTCGGCCATGGAGCTCCTGCCATCTTGCCTATTGATGCACCTCCGCACGCTGCATGTTGCCCCTTGATCATCTTCGGCTTCACTTCAAAGGTCTTGAGCCACAGGCCGAAGTGAGGGGTAATGCGGAGGAAGGCCTCACACACGACAATAAATGTCGAGATGTGGAGAAAGGAGTCCGGAGCTAGATCATGGAAATCTAGCCCGTAATAGAACATGAAACCCCTGACTATGTGATCCAGAGTGAGGCCTAGGCCTCGGAGGAAGTGGGAGACGAACACGACATTCTCGTTGGGTTCAGGAGTAGGGACGACCTGCCCTCGAGTAGGTAGCCAATGCAAAACCTCGGCGGTCAGATATCTGGCCTCCCTCAACTTCTTAATGTCCTCTTCCATCACGGAGGAGGGCATCCATCATCCTTGAAGGCTGGATCCAGACATGATTGAAGATCCGGAGCACCTAACCTGGGCTTTGGGTGTTGGAACTCGAGGCGGGGGAAGGGTTCGATTGAGCACGAGAGGGAAAAAGCGAAAACCTTGTCCCTTTATAAAGAGGGTGAATATTAAGCATCCTCTCCGTAGCCGATTAGGACTTGCCTATAATCTAGGAGTCCTAGACACGGTTGGGTTACCCATGACCGCATTAATGAGAATCCTGTAATTGGGGGAACACGATCTCTGCTTTGACAAGACGTGTCAAGAAACCGCCTCGCGTTATGTGTGGAGCTGGTTGAAGAAAAACGGTTCGAATAATCACCGGGCCATGACATAACGTCATGCTGCCAAAACAAGCCAGCAAATTGGATTTGCAAAAATATTATTCTCTCTATGGCGGTATGTGGAACTTATTTTGCAGGCTCAGACACTATCCTCGTATTCAATTTCTTCTGTGATGTATTCGGAGAAGGAACCCGCCTTGCAATGCCGAAGACAATACTGCGCGCCGGGCTCATCGTCATTGAAGCCTGGTTCAGGGGCTACTGAGGGAGTCCTGGATTAGGGGGTCTCCGGACAGCCGGACTATCTCCATTGGCCGGACTGTTAGACTATGAAGATACAAGATTGAAGACTTCGTCTCGTGTCCGGATGGGACTCTACTTAGCGTGGAAGGCAAGCTAGGCAATACGGATATGGATATCTCCTCCTTTGTAACCGACCTTGTGTAACCCTAACCCTCTCCGGTGTCTATATAAACCGAAGGGTTTTAGTCCGTAGGACAACAACCATAACATACAATCATACCATAGGCTAGCTTCTAGGGTTTAGCCTCTCTGATCTCGTGGTAGATCTACTCTTGTACTACCCATATCATCAATATCAATCAAGCAGGACGTAGGGCTTTACCTCTATCAAGAGGGCCCGAACTTGGGTAAAACATTGTGTCCCCTGCCTCATGTTACCATTCGGCCTAGACGCATAGTTCGGGACCCCCTACCCGAGATCCGCCGGTTTTGACACTGACACCTACTGATAATAAGCAGATTCCAGTGGCCAAAGAACTAGTCCGCTCTAGTCCAGGAAAAATATGTCAACTCAATTCTAAGAAGCGTGTGTGTATCCTTGCATCATGAAATTTTATAGCATGCTGATCATATTTTCTACATGTTTCTTACCCATCTCTCTTTTAGAAAATAAGCTTAACAAATAGAAGATTTTCTGCAATGGTATCGTTTATGAGGAAAGATTCTTGCAGGAATTCTCTGTGCTCCAATGTAGAT
The DNA here is from genome assembly GCF_002162155.2 of Triticum dicoccoides. Taxonomy (NCBI): domain Eukaryota; kingdom Viridiplantae; phylum Streptophyta; class Magnoliopsida; order Poales; family Poaceae; genus Triticum; species Triticum dicoccoides. Next base: position 499,780,889 of record NC_041382.1, on the reverse strand, counting down.
GTAAGTACCTATTGTATATCGCTATATTTTTACATCAGCATATATTTTGTTAATCGCCGTGAATCCAACCTTTATCTGATCTAAATTTAGTTGTAGCAAAATGTATGATTAAAGGCCACAATGTTGTTTTTTGCAAGGAAAACTGCCTGGTAGTTTTGCATCCTGAGCTGCATGAGTGTACTATCTCATATCAGTGTGACACCCCAAAAATTTGGCCTTGTTTTAATAAATTAAAATTTTTCCAGGAATTAAAACTTTGGATTTCTGAGCTCCATTTTGATTTTTAAATCATTTCTTTCCCTATTATGATGAGTTTTTCCCAAAGAGAAAAATTTTCAAATATGTTATTGGACTTGTTTAACCTCTCAAGAAATTTTTTCCTTCTATCAGTGTAACTAATTAAATAATTAAGTTGCTTGATCTTTATTTTTTTTTGAAAATGTTTTTCAAGGTTATATGGCCATATTTGTACTGCAACCATTTGATATATTATTCTAAAAATCCAACCAAAGTTTGGAGATATCATGTGATGTCTCCAAATCACTTTTGTGCAATAATATATTTAATACATTGCATATTTTGAGCTCTTGATTCAATTTTCTTCTCTGGTCCAGAGAGCAATTTTTCACTACAACCTATTTAAATATTTCTTTAAAACTTCTACCAAAATTAGGGGAGGTCAGTAGGAGCCTATTATTCCACTTTGTGCAAAAACCTATTTATGTTCTTTGAAAAATTTGAGTGGATCAACCTCATCTTCATTCTGGACCAACTGGATGGTTTGTACAGCAACCATATTTTTGCTTGCTCTTTAACCCTTGATTCTTTCTCCTACTTATAGTCCTCCATGTTAAACCCTTAAGTCCAGGAGCATGCACCATTTGGATCATTTTTGGTTCATGAAATAATGCTATTTATTTCCTGTCCAGGAATGTAGTTTTGCAAAACTTACACTAGCAAGTTTCTTCTTTTGGCAAACTAACCTCACCACCCTCTTGTACATCGAAAGAGACCCCAACCTGGAAGTTTTGGCTACCCCAAGAGCTACCTAGGTGCCTTTGGCATTTTGTCGAACACCCTGAGTGCATGACCAGTTTCGGCATGATTTCATATTTGCATTGTGAGCTTGAGCTCCTGACCTAACCAGCATGTCCTAAGGTTTTGCCCTAGCCCATAACCTATTTCTGCTAACTCTCGTTTAGTTTGGAACTCTCTAGGCTACCATGGCATATCGTCGAACACACCCCGGGCGTGCTCTGGGCGCGCCCAGAGCGTGCGTTTGGCACCCGCATGCACCCGAGTCGCCGCGTCCCACCCCGCACTCAAAACCCGGCCCCAGCCCGCTCGTCGGGTCCCCCTGCACCGCCACACCACCCCGACCAACCTGGCGCCCCACAGCGCCACCAGCAGGATGGCCGTGGCGGCTAGCTGCCAGCCGCTAGCAGGCCCGACCGTGGTCGGTGCCGCCCAAGCCACCCCAGCTCGCCACCTGCCCCTGTGAGCAGTGCGTGCTCATCCACAGCTTCGTCCCCTAGCGCTCGTCGCCGCCACGTCGCCCTAGCTACAGCATGGCGGTCCGCCGTCGTTCTTATCTCCGGCCGCCTCGGAACCGACCTCCATGGCCTATTTAAGGAAGCCCCGAGCGTCTCCGAGCCCTCAGGCAGCCTCACGCCGTCTCACTAGCACCCCCATCGCCACCAATTGGAGGGGAGCAGGTCGTCTTCAACCTCTCCGGTCAGTTCGGCCACCGCCGCCTCCCGGCTCCATTCGGTGCAACCAGAGCTTCCCCCTCTCCAATCTCTTCACCAGAAGCCTTCTCTGCCTCCCCTGAACACTTCCCCCTACTCCATTTCGATCGAGAACCACCGCCGCCCCGAAACCACTTTTCCCCGAAGCTTTCCTCCGCCGAGGAGCTCGCCGCCGACAGCTCACGCCGTCCCCGCCGACCAAGCGACTACCAATAGGATCGCCCTCGATCCGCGGATCCATCCCCGCCCTCCAGAGGCCGCGAGGAGCCGCCGCTCGCCGGCGTTGGTCGCCAGAGTTCCGCCTCCGCTCGGGACAAAGGGAGAAGGAGGAGGGCGGACTAGTCAAACCTGACTAGTGGGCCCTTTGGACCCACTGTCAGCGACCTCGTGTCTGTCCACGTGGTTAAGTGGAGGCGTAAAGCCCCAAGTACGCCTCCTCTGCACCGAAAGCGTATTTCTATCTGAATCGTTTTCTTTTCTATTTTATTTTAAATAACAGATTTTGACCACATCTTTGACTGGCTATAACTTTTTAAATATAACTCCAAATGAGTTGATTCTTTTTCCTACCTTCCTCAAATTTGGTCTAGTTTATTTTAAGATTTATTTGAAAAAATTTCAAACAACTTTTTTGTACTGTTTTTGAAATGTGTGTTAATTCAAATATATTTTCAAATAGGATTTTGGGGAGAGAGAAGAAACTTTCAAAAGGTTTTGGAGAGCACCCCACCCCTCCACAACATTGAAGGCAAGCATTCTAAATCCCGGCATAATGTTTTGGTGTGATCATGGATACATTTATAACACCACCGCATTTTGAAGGACTTGTTATTTCATGTGATATGATCATATGCATGGGTGCATGTTATTGATTTCCATGCTATTGGAAATGAACTCACTTGTGATGATAATAACCCTCATGTGCCTTGCATGCATACCGGCAGGAACCCGGGAAAAACCTCTGCCTTGGGTAGGCATGAGTTTGTCGCCGGTCTCCGTCGGGACGGTTATGTCTGGTATGGCATGGTAAGGTGATATGAGAGGTGACTCTGTTGGATGAAATATATTCGTTATACTAATCATGCAGGGAATACTTGAACCTCCTGAGTCGACCTAGATCGAGTCTTGTTCCAGTAACCCCCATACTTGTTTCGTACTACCACTCGTCTCTACAGCAAGTAGAGTACGGTTCAGTAAGTTGTCAACCTCTTTCTAGCACACACCGTACAGAGGCCATGGTGGAAGGTACCGGTTGTAGCTGGTAGGCAAGCCACCTGGTCCGGGGGCATGGGTGTTTCCGGTTGGGACCGAGAGGGGAGGCCACCCCTTAGAGCGCGCGATATAAGTTTGATCCCATGCTACGCGAGGTTGTAGCCTCCCCACTTAGAGTTGCTTAACAGGTGTCGTGGGTGATTCCAGACACGTGTGAGTTAAGCTGGTGTGTGCAAGTTAGGTGTGTTTTCAACAAAAAGACCGTAGACGGAATTAGTCCCGATGGACTAAAGAAATCCGTTACTCGTGGGTAAAGAGTACATCCTCTGCAGAGAATAAACCTATTCGAATAGCCGTGTCCATGGTTAAGGATTTCAGTCTGGGATGGTCAGGTGTCGGTCCTAGTGTCGGTCTTCGGAGGTGAAACGGTTAACCAGAAATGGAATTACTACTTGTGACTTGTGAGAACTATGATTATTATTGTTGTTGACTAACCCGTGATATTATTGTTATTATCGAGTATCTCTAGGATGGTTCTACGTCCGGGATATTCACTATGAATGTTTCTTTTAAAGCCCTTTATGTGGTGTCGCTCAGACGCCCGACTGTGGCATTTCTTTTAAAGCCCTTTATGTGGTGTCGCTCAGACGCCCGACTGTGGCATTTCTTTTAAAGCCCTTTTATGTGGTGTCGCTCAGACGCCCGACTGTGGCATTTCTTTTAAAGCCCTTTATGTGGTGTCGCTCAGACGCCCGACTGTGGCATTTCTTTTAAAGCCCTTTATGTGGTGTCGCTCAGACGCCCGACTGTGGCATTTCTTTTAAAGCCCTTTTACGTGGTGTCGCTCAGACGCCCGACTGTGGCATTTCTTTTAAAGCCCTTTTACGTGGTGTCGCTCAGACGCCCGACTGTGGCATTGCTTGTTATTTGTTTCATAAATTTTTATGTTACCATGTTATTGCATTTTTATAAATAACTTGCTTGCACGCATCAGAGTTTCATTTATCTTTGGTGACTGACGTCATGAGCATAAAATATTTCCAGCACATCATTGTTATATTATACCTGTGTTCACAATGTTTGCGAGTACATTCAAAGTACTCATTGGCTTGTCCCTGGCTATTGTCTTGGCCAGATTTTCTTGCACGGGAGGAGTGACGCGATGCCAGCCCCGGAACCCACACAATGGAGATAGTAGCCTCGCGAAGATAGGAATTAACCTGGTCAGCTGTTCCCGTGGGAAATGGAGTCCCATAGACACTGATGTTTCACAACCCACTTCCGCCATCAACCACTAGAAACCATTTGTTGTACTCACAGGCCAGAATGGTCTTGTACTACATATTTTGTATTTTTGCTTGGAATTTCTGTATCAAGTTGGAGCCTCATCAGCTAACAGTAATCCTAGGGCTGATGAGCACGACGGTCTTTTCTGGAAATTTATGTCCGGAGAACCGGTCGTGGCAGACTTGGTATCAGAGCCAGGCTGACCATTGGCTAATCCTATCTTAGCTAGGTCGAAAAACTTAGGCAAACCAACCCACTAGACCATAGCCAAACCCCAGCCAAGCTTCTCGTGCAAGATAGCCACACAGTGACCCAACACCTTTTGGCAGTCGGTGCCCAACCTATCAACCTAACCTGTCACTCATGCGCCAGTGACCGGCCCCTAAATAGTCCTTTCCTGCAAGCGTGCGAAGGAAGACTCCACCCCCTTTTTCCTATAAAAAGGACACGCTAGTCCCAACACAGCACCGCACAGCCGCTACCCCAAACCGAGCCACAATGCCTGGACCTATAGTACACAACGAAACCACAGCAACCAACCTTGGAGGTTTTGTGACCATCCTCGCAAACCTCACCCGTCGTGCCTACGCGTTAGAAGAGCCACCAGAATATGTTGTGTATCAAGGACCCATGAGCGGTGAAGACCGTCAATTCTGGGCCACTGTGCACATCTATGGTAGGGGTCTAGCACCCGAGCGCCCCTACAGGTTCACCGGAAGGACAACTTCCTTTGAGCCACAAGCCATCCAGCTAGCCGCTCGAGAGGCTATAGTTCATCTCAGGCACTTGTCGCCCAGAGTTAACTGTCGCTCGTTCCACTACTACCCCAGACGTGAAGGGTATGGTAGACCACCCCAAGTTGCCAACGGAGATCACGAGACAGACCCCGCATTGTTGCACCTAGTGCGCTATGTAAGTGCACTAGAGGCACTATTCGACCAGATCACTATTGATCTAATCGCAGCTCGTGGAGAGCTGGTTCGTCGAGCCCCGGCGAGAGGAGAAAACGAGCCCAACGCCGACAACCTAGTCGTGCTGTTTGGACAACCGATCGAGACCCCGAGATCTGCTCCAGCCATCAGCCAAGGTGTTGCGATAACCCCTGAGGTGCTTCGTCGCATATTGGGGACACACTCCAACAGGGCTGTGGCCAACAATCCCCGCGATGGTCATCATCACTACCCCGACCCTGCAGTTCCTCCGCCATCACCAACTAATCCCGGCAGAGAGACTCGTGAAGAAGCCTCGACATCCACCAGGCATGCCCGTTTAGACATAAACGAGGTAGACTAAGCCGTATAAGTAGCTCCGAGTTTCTTTGTATCCTCGCTTTGTAATCGTGCGACCGTGTATATTAATGCAGCCTGTCATTGTGCCTCTGTTTTAATAGTAGCCTTGCATATTTGGTCAGCGCATAGCTGCATATTTTTCTGGGCACAACTACCAAAACCAACCCGACGACAACCACAGTAACACGTCTCTTTATGAGATATGTGTATCTCTGACACTGACCCGACTTTTGGAGCTAAGCTGGCAAATTTATTATCTTTCACCACGGTAAAACGAATCCAGCTCCATTGCTATATAAAGGCCACCTTGTGGCCTTACCCAGCAACCCTCACTTTGTGCACCACACTCACACTTTATCCTGTCATGCCGAGCCCCAGCATTCATCTGAGAACCCCAGATGCAACCCCAGGTAGCTTTGTCAAAATATTGTGGGATTTTACCCGCAGTACCATGGGTTCTACCCAGCCACCTCAGTACGAGCTGTTCAAATCAAGGATCACCCCATCCACCTCGGAATATTGGGCAGCAGTACACATCCCTCCCGTAGACTCCAACCAAGATCCAACGGAAGTTTCCTTCGTGGGGAAATCTATGCCAACCCCACACCTGGCCATAGAAGCTGCTGCGAAAGAAGCGATTGCTCGTCTTCGATCCGCAGTACCCTATGCCCGCGAACGAGGATATTATTACTTTCCGAGCCGTGCAGCACCCGGAGAAGTAACATCTTTTCCCGGTGGACGTATTGAGAGAGACCCAGTTCTGGCCAACCTTATCCAGTACATCATTGCTCAAGAGCATTTGAACCAGCGAGTGATGGATTATCTCCAGAGCCTCGCAGATTTAAATCCTCAGATTGCCATCGGAAGACCACTGAGACCCGACCTGGAGAGACGCATACATCGACTGGTCAATCCACTTCCTCCGATAGAAGAGGAGTGTATTCCTTTACCAGAGACATTTTATCAGGACCCCGTCCAGTTACCATTTTCATTTTAGACGTCACTACTGTATTGTTCTTTGCAACATTTATTTACGTGTGTAACTTATGCGTGATACCCTGAGTTTGTACGACGAGTCAATTATTTGGCTTCTACTAGTGTGTGTAGTTTGTGTTGTGGGTTATGCTCCTTTTAATTAACTGTTTTTCCCTCGCAAAATCCTGGAGTGAGATTTCTTTTCCCTGAGTTGCTACACCTGCCCTTTCTCACGACGTGGATTATCTAATTTCACACAGCACCACGCAGCAGACTCACAACCATAATCATTCAGACACATACACTGTTTGCAAAGCTTTGCAACGGCGTTACATCCAGCTAATCCCCCCCCTAACAGTAGTTAGCACCCGGCACACCTCCATCTACTCCTCATGATCACCACCACCGCGGAGAGCCAACACCCGAGCCGCAGCGTCGTGATACTCGTCAAAGATCATCGCGCACAGGAGCACAGAGAGCCCCAGCAGTGTCGCCAGCCCTCGGCATATCAGGATCACAAACCAGTCCGGCATCGCCTCCGCCATTAGAGCCTCACCCGAGCTTCTGTAAGCAGTAATGGAGAAAGGAGGAGGAGAAGTGAGGCCGGGTGTGAGGAAGAAGAGGGAGTCACCCCGGCCGTTTTATAGCTCGAGCTCGGTGTACGGTGGGCGAAGTCCACCAACGCCGCTCGTCGCCGATCGCCGGTGTTCGGAGTCGAATCCGCGAGCAGTGCCGATAGCGCGCTGGCCCGCGAGGTGAGTGCACGCTGCACCGGCACCTAGCACGCCGCGCACTACCACGGTACGGCCTAGATGCCCTACGAGTTAGGCATCGCCGGTGGAGAAAGCGCGAGAAAGCGCGCGGGAGAGAAGAGGTAGAAGGAAGAGCCAGAGGGAGAAGAAGAGGAGACTGACAGTGGACCCCGGGTCCACCTGTCAGCCAGAGGGAGCACTATGCTCTCGGGTATGACCAGCGTATATTTAAATTTAGGAGTTATTCTAAATTTTTATCCAACGTAGAAATCACCCGTTTTTGTCCCGAACCGCAAACTCTTCCACGCAGCCCCAGTTTTCACACTGTGGTTTTTCACCACTTATTGCCCTCTCACTGTAGCCACATCTTTATTGCGTAATTATTTTCTTAACACCGCTTTTATAAAATCTCGAGGACGAGATTTTTTCTTAAGGGGGATAGTGTTGTGACACCCCAAAAATTTGGCCTTGTTTTAATAAATTAAAATTTTTCCAGGAATTAAAACTTTGGATTTCTGAGCTCCATTTTGATTTTTAAATCATTTCTTTCCCTGTTATGATGACTTTTTCCCAAAGAGAAAACTTTTCAAATATGTTATTGGACTTGTTTAACCTCTCAAGAAAAATTTTCCTTCTATCAGTGTAACTAATTAAATAATTAAGTTGCTTGATCTTTATTTTTTTTGAAAATGTTTTTCAAGGTTATATGGCCATATTTGTACTACAACCATTTGATATATTATTCCAAAAATCCAACCAAAGTTTGGAGATATCATGTGATGTCTCTAAATCACTTTTGTGCAATAATATATTTAATACATTGCATATTTTGAGCTCTTCATTCAATTTTCTTCTCTGGTCCACAGAGCAATTTTTCACTACAACCTATTTAAATATTTCTTTAAAACTTCTACCAAAATTAGGGGAGGTCAGTAGGAGCCTATTATTCCACTTTGTGCAAAAACCTATTTATGTTCTTTGAAAAATTTGAGTGGATCAACCTCATCTTCATTCTGGACCAACTGGATGGTTGGTACAGCAACCCTATTTTTGCTTGCTCTTTAACCCTTGATTCTTTCTCCTACTTATAGTCCTCCATGTTAAACCCTTAAGTCCAGGAGCATGCACCATTTGGATCATTTTTGGTTCATGAAATAATGCTATTTATTTCCTGTCCAGGAATGTAGTTTTGCAAAACTTACACTAGCAAGTTTCTTCTTTTGGCAAACTAACCTCACCACCCTCTTGTACATCGAAAGAGACCCCAACCTGGAAGTTTTGGCTACCCCAAGAGCTACCTAGGTGCCTTTGGCATTTTGTCAAACACCCTGAGTGCATGACCAGTTTCGGCATGATTTCATATTTGCATTGTGAGCTTGAGCTCCTGACCTAACCAGCATGTCCTAAGGTTTTGCCCTAGCCCATAACCTATTTCTGCTAACTCTCGTTTAGTTTGGAACTCTCTAGGCTACCATGGCATATCGTCGAACACACCTCGGGCGTGCTCTGGGCGCGCCCAGAGCGTGCGTTTGGCACCTGCATGCACCCGAGTCGCCGCGTCCCACCCCGCACTCAAAACCCGGCCCCAGCCCGCTCGTCGTGTCCCCCTGCACCGCCACACCACCCCGACCAACCTGGAGCCCCACAGCGCCACCCCCAGGATGGCCGTGGCGGCTAGCTGCCGGCTGCTAGCAGGCCCGACCGTGGTTGGTGCCGCCCAAGCCACCCCAGCTCGCCACCTGCCCCTGTGAGCAGTGCGTGCTCATCCACAGCTTCGTCCCCTAGCGCTCGTCGCCGCCACGTCGCCCTAGCTACAGCATGGCGGTCCGCCGTCGTTCTTATCTCCGGCCGCCTCGGAACTGACCTCCATGGCCTATTTAAGGAAGCCCCGAGCGTCTCCGAGCCCTCAGGTAGCCTCACGCCGTCTCACTAGCACCCCCATCGCCACCAATTGGAGGGTCGCAGGTCTTTTTCAACCTCTCCGGTCAGTTCGGCCACCGCCACCTCCCGGCTCCGTTCGGCGCAAGCAGAGCTTCCCCCTCTCCAATATCTTCACCAGAAGCCTTCTCTGCCTCCCCTGAACACTTCCCCCTACTCCATTTCGATCGAGAACCACCGCCGCCCCGAAACCACTTTTCCCCGAAGCTTTCCTCCGCCGAGGAGCTCGCCGCCGACAGCTCACGCCGTCCCCGCCGACCCAGCGACTACCAGTAGGATTGCCCTTGATCCGCGGATCCATCCTCGCCCTCCAGAGGCCGCGAGGAGCCGCTGCTCGCCGGCGTTGGTCGCCGGAGTTCCGCCTCCGTTCGGGACAAAGGGAGAAGGAGGAGGGCGGACTAGTCAAACCTGACTAGTGGGCCCTCTGGACCCACTGTCAGCGACCTCGTGTCTGTCCACGTGGTTAAGTGGAGGCGTAAAGCCCCAAGTACGCCTCCTCTGCACCGAAAGCGTATTTATATCTGAATCGTTTTCTTTTCTGTTTTATTTTAAATAACAGATTTTGACCACATCTTTGACTGGCTATAACTTTTTAAATATAACTCCAAATGAGTTGATTCTTTTTCCTACCTTCCTCAAATTTGGTCTAGTTTATTTTAAGATTTATTTGAAAAAATTTCAAACAACTTTTTTGTACTGTTTTTGAAATGTGTGTTAATTCAAATATATTTTCAAATAGGATTTTGGGGAGAGAGAAGAAACTTTCAAAAGGTTTTGGAGAGCACCCCACCCCTCCACAACATTGAAGGCAAGCATTCTGAATCCCGGCATAATGTTTTGGTGTGATCGTGGATACATTTATAACACCACCGCATTTTGAAGGACTTGTTATTTCATGTGATATGATCATATGCATGGGTGCATGTTATTGATTTCCATGCTATTGGAAATGAACTCACTTGTGATGATAATCACCCTCATGTGCCTTGCATGCATACCGGCAGGAACCCGGGAAAAACCTCTGCCTTGGGTAGGCATGAGTTTGTCGCCGGTCTCCGTCGGGACGGTTATGTCTGGTATGGCATGGTAAGGTGATATGAGAGGTGACTCTGTTGGATGAAATATATTCGTTATACTAATCATGCAGGGAATACTTGAACCTCCTGAGTCGACCTAGATCGAGTCTTGTTCCAGTAACCCCCATACTTGTTTCGTACTACCACTCATCTCTACAGCAAGTAGAGTACGGTTCAGTAAGTTGTCAACCTCTTTCTAGCACACACCGTACAGAGAGGCCATGGTGGAAGGTACCGGTTGTAGCTGGTAGGCAAGCCACCTGGTCCGGGGGCATGGGTGTTTCCGGTTGGGACCGAGAGGGGAGGCCACCCCTTAGAGCGCGCGATATAAGTTTGATCCCATGCTACGCGAGATTGTAGCCTCCCCACTTAGAGTTGCTTAACAGGTGTCGTGGGTGATTCCAGACACGTGTGAGTTAAGCTGGTGTGTGCAAGTTAGGTGTGTTTTCAACAAAAAGACCGTAGACGGAATTAGTCCCGATGGACTAAAGAAATCCGTTACTCGTGGGTAAAGAGTACATCCTCTGCAGAGAATAAACCTATTCGAATAGCCGTGTCCATGGTTAAGGATTTCAGTCTGGGATGGTTAGGTGTCGGTCCTAGTGTCGGTCTTCGGAGGTGAAACGGTTAACCAGAAATGGAATTACTACTTGTGACTTGTGAGAACTATGATTATTATTGTTGTTGACTAACCCGTGATATTATTGTTATTATCGAGTATCTCTAGGATGGTTCTACCTCCGGGATATTCACTATGAATGTTTCTTTTAAAGCCCTTTATGTGGTGTCGCTCAGACGCCCGACTGTGGCATTTCTTTTAAAGCCCTTTATGTGGTGTCGCTCAGACGCCCGACTGTGGCATTTCTTTTAAAGCCCTTTTATGTGGTGTCGCTCAGACGCCCGACTGTGGCATTTCTTTTAAAGCCCTTTATGTGGTGTCGCTCAGACGCCCGACTGTGGCATTTCTTTTAAAGCCCTTTA
>NC_041382.1:499733914-499769545 GCF_002162155.2 Triticum dicoccoides | reverse complement strand
TCTTTTAAAGCCCTTTTACGTGGTGTCGCTCAGACGCCCGACTGTGGCATTTCTTTTAAAGCCCTTTTACGTGGTGTCGCTCAGACGCCCGACTGTGGCATTGCTTGTTATTTGTTTCATAAATTTTTATGTTACCATGTTATTGCATTTTTATAAATAACTTGCTTGCATGCATCAGAGTTTCATTTATCTTTGGTGACTGACGTCATGAGCATAAAATATTTTCAGCACATCATTGTTATATTATACCTGTGTTCACAATGTTTGCGAGTACATTCAAAGTACTCATTGGCTTGTCCCTGGCTATTGTCTTGGCCAGATTTTCTTGCACGGGAGGAGCGACGCGATGCCAGCCCTGGAACCCACTCAATGGAGATAGCAGCCACGCGAAGATAGGAATTAACCTGGTCAGCTGTTCCCGTGGGAAATGGAGTCCCATAGACACTGATGTTTCACAACCCGCTTCCGCCATCAACCACTAGAAACCATTTGTTGTACTCACAGGTCAGAATGGTCTTGTACTACATATTTTGTATTTTTGCTTGGAATTTCTGTATCAAGTTGGAGCCTCATCAGCTAACAGTAATCCTGGGGCTGATGAGCACGACGGTCTTTTATGGAAATTTATGTCCGGAGAACCGGTCGTGGCAATTAGTGGGTTTGAATACTTTGGTTCTGCAGTGGGTTTTTCAGTGTTTTTTACCGTGTTGTCATGTCGTATCCGTAGCTCTTACATCATACTCCCTCTGTCCGGATTAAATGTCGCGGAAATGGATAAAACTGGATGCATCTAGAACTGAAATACGCCTAGACCCATCCATTTATTTCCGGATGGAGTGAATACATGTCAATATGTCATGCCTTTCTATTCTTCAGTACCTATTCCATCTCTGCTGTAGCATGTTTTATAACTGAATCACCATTCTTCTATATAAGGCATGCAAGGGGAAGACGACTATGTTAGAATCTGAAGGGTTACAAACCAAGTCTTTGCAAAAGATCCAAACGCCAGGAGATAATAAACCAACTCCATTTTCCATAGCTACTGCTCCAGCACAGAGAAACCCAACTCCCACTGATAATAAGCAGATTCCGGTGGCCAAAGAACTAGTCCGCTCCAGTCCAGCAAAAGAATGTCAACTCCATTCTAAGAAGCGTGTGCGTATCCTCGCATCATGAAATTTTATAGCATTCTGATCATATTTTCTACATGTTTCTTACCCGTCTCTCTTTTAGAAACTAAGGTTAAATGATACAAGACTTCCTCCATTGGGATCGTATTCGAGGAAAATATCTTGCGGGAATTCTCTGTGCTCCAGTGCTGATGTAAGTACCTGTTGTATATCACTATATTTTTACATCAGCATGTATTTTGTTAATCGGCGTGAATCTAACCTTTATCTGATCTAAAATTAGTTGTAGCAAAATGTTAAAGGCACCAATGTTCATTTTTGTAAGGAAAACTATCTGGTAGTTTTGCGTACTGAGCTGCATGAATGTGCTATCTCATATCACGCACATTACTGAATTGTAGTGCTTCTCTGGTTGCCCATTCATTCATTGTGTCAATGTTGCTTTTGTATTACCTTACTTGGCTGATGATAGCTATGCCATATTGTGTTAATTTGGTGTAGGCTAGTTGCCCAAACGTTCGTTGTGTCAATGTTGCTTTCCTATTATCTGACTTGGCCAATGATAGCAATGCTAGTGTGTTAATTTTGTGCAGGATGCTGAAGACAAGAAGACAAACTCTGAAAACAGAAAGGCAACCCCATTGTTTCTTTCCAGTAAATCTAGGCCAGGTAATATGGCAATAACTCATGATTAATATGTTTGGTTCCCGTCCTAATTTATGTTATGATATAGTGGTCAAGACACTCTCCACTATCAATAATACAAGCCTGCCAAAATTGCCATCTAAATCTGTTCAGTATCCTCTGTCTCGAATGCAACGGAATAAATGTATGTTTGTGAACCAATTAATGGCTGAAGTAATGATGGAAATGGTGGAGGAATCAGAGGTGCAGAGTCGTGCGACACAACAACTGATCAATGTTTTCAGAGACAGTGTGGAAAAGCAGCAAGAACTTGCCCACATGCTTATTAGCGTCATCTATGCTGAGGTTGCAGATTGTGACGTTGTAGATGGTTAGGTTCTGCTCATTTATTTGCACTGGCATCAATCTTTGATTGCCTAGTAGATGTAATTTCCAGTAATATATTCTAGATGTGCAACGTTATTCCTTGTATGCCGTACCTTTGCTCATCGTAATGGGCTCAAATTATCTAATTTGGCCTAAAGACATGAATGAACTTTAGTGGGCCCATTAAGTTAATGGGTCGTTACTAGGCCGAAAGTTAATGGTCGGCCCTCTTACCTCCCGGGTCGTTAACAGGCCGACATTGAAGCGGGCAACAGGTGGCCCCAATTTATTTCACGGGCCATTAACAGGTCATGACTAAGTTTGGGCTACATATGGCCCAACTATACTGTAGGCCTTTAGCGGGCCGAAAGAGACAGCGGGTGTCACATCCCTAGCTTCTGGCATTGCTCTAGGCTAGCTTCAGGTGTGCATCATGTCTATATTTTTGAAACTTGAATTGAGGAATATTGGAAGCCTCAAAACCCTAAATAAAAGAGGGGCAAAAACCCTAGAAATCTCATCCATTGCTCCAAAAGGCTCTTCTTAAATGTTTGATAATTTTTGGTAAGGGTTCTGGTCCCAACCAAAATATTGAACATTTTTAAGGATTTATTTTTGGGACTTTGAATTTAAATCATTAGCTATTTGAATTTGAATTATATTCATATAATTAGAATATAATTTCAAATACCCCCTGAAATATTTTATAAGCTTTTGGAAAAGTCCATCTAGCAATATAAAAATATTCAGAGGAGCTTTGGCATTGTTTGAATTATTATTTTTAATTCAAACAGTGGCAAAAGAATTAATTAAAAGAAAAACAGAACAGAAATAAAAAGAACAGAGCCTACCGGGCCTCACCCGTGCAGCCACCAGCCGGCCCAGCTCCCCCACCAGCGCGGCCCAGCCCACCTCCTCCCCCTTGTCCTCTTCCTCCTCTGCCAGGAGGACGAACAGAGGCGAGGCGTGGCGCGCGCCGACGCTGCCTCGGCCACCTCCTGCTTCCCCCTGGCCACCTCCTGCTTCCTCTCGTCGCCCTGGACCCCGTCCGCGACGCCACGCACCCCCCCAGGCCTCTCACTCTCTCCCCGAGCTCCTCTCCTCCTCTGGCTCTCTCGCGCGCAGCCACCGAACACACCCGCCGCCGCCGACGAGCTTCCCCGTGGCCACCGGCCACCCCTAGCCTCGCCGATGCGCCCAGGAGCTCCCCCTCGACCCCTCCTTCATCCCCACCGACCCACGGCCCTACAGACGCGCCACAACGCCGCCGGCATCGCCGTTTCCATCGCCGGCCGCCGAGGATCTTCACCGTCAATTCGCCACCATCGTCGCTTCCCCGAGCTCGCTGACCCTCCCTGCACGATCCCCGTGAGTCCCTGCTTCGTTTCCCCCTAACCCCAAGCCCGATTACGAGCTCTAGCCGCCCCCTCTACCGGAGCCGAGACGCTCCGCCGCACGGACTCGTCGCCGGCGAAGCCCCGGTGACCAAATGGCCCCGCGCGTGCGTCCGTTGCACTCGCAACGACCCGTGGAGCAACGCTAGCGTGGCAGCTAGCTTGTTTGCAAGCTGCAGCGCTAACCCCGCACCACCCGAGCTCCGGCCGCCGCCTCGGGCTCCATTCCGGCGAACCCCGGCCACCCCCGCACCTCTTGTTGGCCCCCCTAGATGCGCACGGGCACGGGCTACCTTCTGGTGCCCTTCGCACGTCCAGCCGCCGCCCGTAGCGCAACCCCGGTGAACTTCCGCCGCGTTTCGGGTCGCCGCCGGCCGAACTCCGGTGGCCAGTGACGTGGCGTTGTCATTAGCCACTAATGACGCGCTAACCAACCCCCTAGGCCACTGACAGCGGGCCCCACCCCTGGTCAAACCCCAGTCAGCGCTGGGTTTGACCGGGATTAGCTCCTGTGTCACTGACGTGTGGCCCCCACACGTCAGGTTTGACCGAGCCAGCCTAGTTGACCCTGCTGACGTCACTGTGATGTGGGGCTGACGCAATAAGTATTTTCTGGATTTAATATTATTCAGGAAATTTCAGAAAATAGCTAAAACTTCAATAAATCATAGAAAATTAACCGTAACTCTAAATTAAATAATTTATATATGAAAAATTATCAGAAAAATTCAAGGAATCCATCTGTACCATTTTCATGCATGTTAGAACAACTTATAGCTGCTGTTTAGCACAAATCATATAAAGGGCATTTAAATATCCACATATGGAGTTTGAATTTGAATCTTGGATTCAAACCAACTCCATTTAATCTGGTTTTAGTTGCATTAGCCCAACACACATTCATTTTGCCATGTCATGATCATGCATCATATTGTGCATTGCATTGATTGTGTTCCCTTCTGTGTTGCCGGTATTTGTCCCCTCTCGATAGACGTGATACCGATGATGTGATCGTTGACACTGATGAAGACTCAATGTTATCTTCAGAAGTGCCAGGCAAGCAAAACCCCCTTGTTCATTCCGATATAATCCTACTCTCTCGCTCCTGCTCTCTTTTAATGCATTAGGACAACACCGATTCATCTGTTACTTGCTGCGGTAGCTGAACCCCTTTATCCTCTGCATGACCTGTCATTGCCACAGTAAATAGGTGAAACCCACTAGCATGAGTAGGAGTTGTTTGAGCCCTGTTGTGCCTACTCATTCATGCTTGTTTGTCATGCCTGCTACTGCTTAGAGTTGAGTCAGGTCTGATTCATCGGGGATGAATCAGAGGTGTGTGAACATGTCCTACTGTGTGTGAGCTAAGTGTGTGAATACGATTTGGTAAAGGTAGCGGTGAGAGGCCATGTAGGAGTACATGGTGGGTTGTCTCATTGCAGCCGTCCTCAGGAACTGAGTTCTGTGTTTGTGATCCATGATTCAGCTACTACCACGCATTGGGCCCGAAACCAATGGACCCTCTCGGCTTCTTGATCACCCTTGTCCTCTGTCCAGGAGTTGCAAGTAGTTTCTGGTGTTTGTAGTATGCTGGAGGCCGTGCGCAGCGCTGACCGTAGGGGTGGGCTGTGATGCGGTAGGAACGTGGCCGGGTAAACCGGGCGCCCGTTTGGTGTCACGGAACCCTGTTCACATCGTTTGGGGCTGTGAGCGAAACTCCGGCCGGATCTCCTCATGGATGGAACCCGAATAGGCGATAAACCTGGACTAGAGACTTGAGTGTTTAGGCAGGCCGTGGCCGACACCCACGTTGGGCTTCCGCTTGAAGGTTGCCGAGTACATGTCGTGTAAACGGCGGTAAGTGGTGAGAGCGTGTGTGAAGAAGTACACCCCTGCAGGGTTAACCTAATCTATTCGAATAGCCGTGTCCACGGAAAAGGACTTCTGGGTTGCTTATATCAGTTCATAGACAAGTGAAAGTGGATACTCTAAAATACGCAAGATAAGCGTGAGTGCTATGGATGGCGTTCTCGTAGGGAGACGGGAGCGGATCCATAGTGGTGTATTGATATGGTGAATATGTGGACTCGTGTGCGCCACCTCAAAAAAGTTACTCGCAGTCGTAGTTCAGGATAGCCACCGAGTCAAAGCTGGCTTGCTGCAGTTAAACCCCACCATCCCTTTGTTGATAATGATGCATATGTAGATAGTTCTGATGTAAGTCTTGCTGGGTACATTTGTACTCACATTTGCCTATTTTATGTTTTTGCAGAGAGACTTCAGTCTCACTAGTATTTCCGCGTGGTCTTCGACGTTTAGCTTGTTACCTCAGCTACGATCTTGTGCCTCGGCCGGATTTGGTAGATAGTCAGGCTTCTCAGCCTTTTTCATTTATAGATGTCTGTACTCAGACATGATAGCTTCCGCTTGTGCTTGATTTGTATGCTCTGAATGTTGGGTCATGAGACCCATGTTTGTAATATCTCGCTCCTCGGAGCCTATTGAATAGATTACTTGAGTCATAGAGTCATGTTGTGATGCCATGTTGTATTTGCACATATCGAGCATATTGTGTGTATGTTATTGAAATGCTTGGTATGTGTGGGATCTGACCATCTAGTTGTTTATCTTTAGTAGCCTCTCTTACGGGGAAATGTCTCCTAGTGTTTCCACCGAGCCATGGTAGCTTGCTACTGCTCCGGAACACTTAGGCTGGCCGGCATGTGTCCTTCTTCGTTCCTGTGTCTGTCCCTTTGGGGAAATGTCACGCGGTGAATACCGGAGTCCTGCTAGCCCAGTGCTACAGCCTGGATTCACTCGCTGATGACCGACACGTTCGATGCTGGGTCATGGATGCCTGTCCCTGTAAGTCTGTGCCGCTTTGGGTTTACGACTAGCCATGTCAGCCCGGGCTCCTTATCATATGGATGCTAGCGACACTGTCATATACGTGTGCCAAAAGGCGCAAACGGTCCCGGGCAAAGGTAAGGCGACACCCGTGGGAATACCGTGCGTGAGGCCGCAAAGTGATATGAGGTGTTACATGCTAGATCGATGTGGCATTGAGTCGGGGTCCTGACAGCATTGGTATCAGAGCTTGACTGCCTGTAGGATTACCAAGCCAAACTGGTCGAAGTTGAGTCTAGAAATTCTTTAGTTATATAAGGGAATTGATTGTGGGATGGAACGTAAGGCTCTTTTTACGCCTTATACCTCATGCCCTTCTGATCTGAGTCATCTTATCTTTCCTACGGGGTTAAGGAACTAGGTCTTCTCATCTATCTATCAGGATCACGTGTTACTAATCCGTAGATTTATAAATTGTTGGATTTAGGCCTCAGTTCAGTTTCTACCTCTGTATGTTAATTATTGATCTCGAAACCTTGATATTGTGCTTCTGAGTGGTTATGCCACCATTTTTGTGAATGTCTCAAATCTTTTCTGAGCATTTACAGCCGTTATGCTGTCCGAGTCATCCCAGGTTTCTAAGTAGTCTGATGCATTTGCAAATTCCTTCCTCCCGCTTCGATGTTCCTTTGGGCCAGATTAACCACACTAATCAGTGAGTTGAGGTACTCCGTTACCTTGACATATATGCTGGAGATATTATTATGACCCTAGGTGTCTTAGGGGATCATCTAGTAATTTAGCCATGATTTGTGTTCCCAGTGTGATGATTCTGGCCATCATTCTCGAAAGCATCCCGTGATGCTACTTAGTAATAGGTATTCTGTTCCTGGGTTCTTGAACCCGAGATTCACTCTACCTACTTCATGTTGATAGTAATTGCTAGTGCCTTTAGGATATTAGTAACCTTTGCGATAGTCCTTGAAGTCTGTGGTATCTTCTTCTTCCAAATACCATGAACTACTTATGGCAGAAGTTCCTCGTTGAACTGAAATATCACAACAGGATTATTCTTGATGAGTTCTCCATTATATATTGTGGCTCTGCCAGTTCTACCTTTCTGCATGGGTTATCCGGAAGAAATATGTTGAACTTCGTTCGACATGCTAATCCATGCATCCACAACTCAGAAAATCATATGTTCTTTTGAGTTGTCCCATCTTAGTTGTTTCCGACCCTCGCCTATCAATTGATAGTCAAGAGTATGCGTGCATTCGTTCGTCGATGCCTATTACCCTTGTGGTCCGCCAAGCCATTCTATTTTAGAATGAATAGGAGAAACAAACTCCAGTACCTCATCCATATCTAGGATTGGGTCAAAGTAGTTGTATTCCGCAGATCAAATGCCAATCCAGCTTTTGGTTCTGTTCTACCTTGGAGTATTACCCCCTTTATGTCAGAATTGTCATGAGAACGGCACCAACTTTCATGAATTTTGACGTAGTAATACTTCTCACCATCATTAGTCATTCCTCGGCCATCGTGTTGATGCAACCGGAATACCGACAAATGAATTGTGATGTGTGAAATCAATACTCCCAGCAACCTCGTTGCTTGGTAGTTAAGGGACAATAATTTCATTCTTAGCGTGTTGGTTTTTGAATCATCCTTCTAAGACTGATCGTGCTACCTAGTCCTTATTTCTGGTGCACTCTCCGATCAGTGAGTTAGGATAGTGCCAATCCTTGCTTATTTGATCATATCGTCTTGCCCTGAAAAGTAAGATTGTTCTCGAGCTTAGTAACATACCGGTGGTTCATGATAGTCCAAATTTCTTCTCGGAAGTATCACCAGGTTGTCGCCTGACCGCTATGTTGATCTCGTGATCAAGTTGGGTTCTTGTGAACCACCTTCTCTCCAAAAATCGGTGTTAGATATCCCTGAGCTAGTTGGTTAAGCTAGACAACAACTTGGAGAGTTGGAAGATAAAAGCTTGCCTGACTTAGTTCGTTCCAAAGGGATATTCTTGTGTAGGGTGTGCTGAAGAAAGATGATATCTTCATCGATTGGTCCTTGTGATCAGTTGCTGGACCTATTGTCTTATCAATCCTTTAATTTGAGTGTGGGCTATCGTCAAATCAAATTAGTACCAACGATGCTCGTAATGTTGTCTTATTCGTGGTTGATCCCTCGAGCATACACCATTACATCTTTGGTCTGACCAATGCTATCACCGTGTTCACTTAACTATGGAATTCCTTTTAAAAGGAAACCTAGATGAATTGTTGTTGAGCCCATTGGAAACATCCTTATCTCCTCCATGATGTTGTTGAACATTAAGCTAGTGTTGGAAACTTTTGAAAGCATTTTCTTCATGCTAGCTCATGAAGTATTTGTTTGATGAAAGGAGTGACTTCCTCTTATACACGTGCATTTGGTGAAAGTTGCCGCCGTGGATTTGAGAAAGTTAGTTTTGCTTCCTCTGGAATCATCCCAAATCAGTCATGCACACGTGCGAAGTATTCTGTAGTCTGGAGACTTGCAACCTTCATTCTATATGTGTCCCTAGCACACTAAGCCACTGATTGACTTGTTCAAGGAAAAGAAGTCTATGCTTGGGATCTAATCCATGGACTTGCGTAAAGACTTCGATATCCTCGATGATGGTTCTCCACCTGAACTCGGTAGTGTTTAATTATAAGACTGCTACGTGGCCATGCTTGTCTGGGACAACGTGTTCTCATGTTTGTAGCAGAACCAGCTCATGTTTTGGAGCTTACTATCGTAGCTCACTCCCCGAGAATCCCGCAACATTATCTCGTCGATTTGTGTTGCAAACTTTCATTTTTCTTCCTAAGACTCGATGAGCCTGGAATATCCTAACACCAACCAGAGCTGAATCTCAGGCAGATATGATGGTTGGAACATTTCCCTAAGAACTATAATATTGGTCTCTCGATAACCGGTAAGGTGGATGTCGTGGCCAACACACCCATCCGGTAGACCTATTATTATAGTATCTTGTTTGAGGAAGTTGGCCACCCCCCCCCCATAGGGATTTCGTAGGATTTACTCCCTAGTTGCCCCTATGGATTTTTGTGTTCCCGAAGTCCGACCTTTTACTTGATGTTTTAGATATCAAACCATATCTATGAATGGGTTATACTAGCACATCAAGGAGAACATTAGAAGCGGAGTGCTAAATGTCTCTCGGTCAATCATCCAGATTTTATTTGCTTGGCCTTGCTAAGGTGAAATATGAGAAAGTGTTATCCTCCTTCGCATCTGCATCGTCCATCGCTATTCATCATGGTAGTATGTTGTGTTGTCAGCACCCTTGACGCGGTTGTTGATAAAACCTTGATGATTGTGGAAATGCTCAAGTTCTTGAGAGCACGCACAAGCACTATGTCTTATCATCGGCACTAGCTGGGATTGCCCCAGATTTCCTCGGTTATGCTATAACCACTCCAACAGTGAATTCACTCTCTATTGTTGGGTTCTTCCCCAGTTACCAGAATCATTCCCAGCATTTGCATTTTGTTCCCAGCTTGCACCGCCAATGTGCCATTCTACCATGGGTCTCTTCCATTTCCGGTGATAAGCAAAATTCATCCATTACGTTGTCTTCAACAAGGTAATCCACATCATCCAAGTTTGAGTATGCCATTCTACTGAACCCCTCTAAATGATTGATTATGATTTGCCTTAAGCTGGTATAAAGAGTTTCAATGATCTCTGAATCAAAGGTAATTCTTTTGCCACTTAAGGGGAGATATTTACGAGTCACGGTTCCGAAGGTGTCTCGTTGTGGTATCATGGCAACTCAACTCCTCGCTACGTTGACAACCGTATACCACCTTCTTAGGTGTGGAATTGTTGTCTACCTAGTGAACCCTCGTCATCAGTTCCACTCCATTCCTCTAGAGGTGTGCTTCGTCTCTCAGCTCGAGAGATGTTGTTATGTCTCATTCCGGAAGTTAATCCTGAGTTGTTCGATCTTCGAGAAGACCGATCCTTCCAGAGTTTTCCTTTCTTCTTCTTGTCATGATTAGCTGGAGTTCTCAGAGCAAGACGACAAGACAAAATGGTGTTCAAATCAACGTTCATTTGAAGTGCCACCTGGATCGTGAAGATTATACTAGTTTGCGTCTCCCCTTCACCTTACCCTACGCTTGAATCTCGAGACGAGATTCTTGTTTAGTGGGGGTGAGTTGTCACATCCCTAGCTTCTGGCATTGCTCTAGGCTAGCTTCAGGTGTGCATCATGTCTATATTTTTGAAACTTGAATTGAGGAATATTGGAAGCCTCAAAACCCTAAATAAAAGAGGGGCAAAAACCCTAGAAATCTCATCCATTGCTCCAAAAGGCTCTTCTTAAATGTTTGATAATTTTTGGTAAGGGTTCTGGTCCCAACCAAAATATTGAACATTTTTAAGGATTTATTTTTGGGACTTTGAATTTAAATCATTAGCTATTTGAATTTGAATTATATTCATATAATTAGAATATAATTTCAAATACCCCCTGAAATATTTTATAAGCTTTTGGAAAAGTCCATCTAGCAATATAAAAATATTCAGAGGAGCTTTGGCATTGTTTGAATTATTATTTTTAATTCAAACAGTGGCAAAAGAATTAATTAAAAGAAAAACAGAACAGAAATAAAAAGAACAGAGCCTACCTGGCCTCACCCGTGCAGCCACCAGCCGGCCCAGCTCCCCCACCAGCGCGGCCCAGCCCACCTCCTCCCCCTTGTCCTCTTCCTCCTCTGCCAGGAGGACGAACAGAGGCGAGGCGTGGCGCGCGCCGACGCTGCCTCAGCCACCTCCTGCTTCCCCCTGGCCACCTCCTGCTTCCTCTCGTCGCCCTGGACCCCGTCCGCGACGCCACGCACCCCCCCAAGCCTCTAACTCTCTCCCCGAGCTCCTCTCCTCCTCTGGCTCTCTCGCGCGCAGCCACCAAACACACCCGCCGCCGCCGACGAGCTTCCCCGTGGCCACCGGCCACCCCTAGCCTCGCCGATGCGCCCAGGAGCTCCCCCTCGACCCCTCCTTCCTCCCCACCAACCCACGGCCCTACGTACGCGCCACAACGCCGCCGGCATCGCCGTTTCCATCGCCGGCCGCCGAGGATCTTCACCATCAATTCGCCACCATCGTCGCTTCCCCGAGCTCGCTGGCCCTCCCTGCACGATCCCCGTGAGTCCCTGCTTCGTTTCGCCCTAACCCCAAGCCCGATTACGAGCTCTAGCCGCCCCCTCTACCGGAGCCGAGACGCTCCGCCGCACGGACTCGTCGCCGGCGAAGCCCCGGTGACCAAATGGCCCCGCGCGTGCGTCCTTTGCACTCGCAACGACCCGTGTAGCAACGCTAGCGTGGCAGCTAGCTTGTTTGCAAGCTGCAGCGCTAACCCCGCACCACCCGAGCTCCGGCCGCCGCCTCGGGCTCCATTCCGGCGAACCCCGGCCACCCCCGCACCTCCCGTTGGCCCCCCTAGATGCGCACGGGCACGGGCTACCTTCTGGTGCCCTTCGCACGTCCAGCCGCCGCCCGTAGCGCAACCCCGGTGAACTTCCGCCGCGTTTCGGGTCGCCGCCGGCCGAACTCCGGTGGCCAGTGACGTGGCGCTGTCATTAGCCACTAATGACGCGCTAACCAACCCCCTAGGCCACTGACAGCGGGCCCCACCCCTGGTCAAACCCCAGTCAGCGCTGGGTTTGACCGGGATTAGCTCCTGTGTCACTGACGTGTGGCCCCCACACGTCAGGTTTGACCGAGCCAGCCCAGTTGACCCTGCTGACGTCACTGTGACGTGGGGCTGACGCAATAAGTATTTTCTGGATTTAATATTATTCAGGAAATTTCAGAAAATAGCTAAAACTTCAATAAATCATAGAAAATTAACCGTAACTCTAAATTAAATAATTTATATATGAAAAATTATCAGAAAAATTCAAGGAATCCATCTGTACCATTTTCATGCATGTTAGAACAACTTATAGCTGCTGTTTAGCACAAATCATATAAAGGGCATTTAAATATCCACATATGGAGTTTGAATTTGAATCTTGGATTCAAACCAACTCCATTTAATCTGGTTTTAGTTGCATTAGCCCAACACACATTCATTTTGCCATGTCATGATCATGCATCATATTGTGCATTGCATTGATTGTGTTCCCTTCTGTGTTGCCGGTATTTGTCCCCTCTCGATAGACGTGATACCGATGATGTGATCGTTGACACTGATGAAGACTCAATGTTATCTTCAGAAGTGCCAGGCAAGCAAAACCCCCTTGTTCACTCCGATACAATCCTACTCTCTCGCTCCTGCTCTCTTTTACTGCATTAGGACAACAACGATTCATCTGTTACTTGCTGCGGTAGCTGAACCCCTTTATCCTTTGCATGACCTGTCATTCCACAGTAAATAGATGAAACCCACTAGTATGAGTAGGAATTGTTTGAGCCCTGTTGTGCCTACTCATTCATGCTTGTTTGTCATGCCTGCTACTGCTTAGAGTTGAGTCAGGTCTGATTCATCGGGGATGAATCAGAGGCGTGTGAACATGTCCTACTGTGTGTGAGCTAAGTGTGTGAACACGATTTGGTAAAAGGTGTCGGTGAGAGGCCATGTAGGAGTACATGGTGGGTTGTCTCATTGAAGCCGTCCTCAGGAACTGAGTTCTGTGTTTGTGATCCATGATTCAGCTACTACCATACATTGGGCCCTGAAATATGACCCCGCTCGACTTCTTAATCACCCTTGTCCTCTGTCCAGGAGTTGCAAGTAGTTTCTGGTGTTTGTAGTATGCTGGAGGCCGTGGACAGCGCTGACCGTAGGGGTGGGCTGTGATGCGGTAGGCACGTGGCCGGGTACACCGGGCGCCTGTTTGGTGTCACGGAACCCTGTTCACATCGTTTGGGGCTGTGAGCGAAACTCCGGCCGGATCTCCTCATGGATGGAACCCGAATAGGCGATAAACCTGGACTAGAGACTTGAGTGTTTAGGTAGGTCGTGGTCTACACCCACGTCGGCTTTCGCTTGAAGTCTGCCGAGCACATGTCGTGTGCAGACGCTAAGTGGTGGAAACATGTATGAAGAAGTACACCCCTGCAGGGTTAACATCATCTATTCGAATAGCCGTGTCCGCGGAAAAGGACTTCTGGGTTGCTTATATCAGTTCATAGACAAGTGAAAGTGGATACTCTAAAATACGCAAGATAAGCGTGAGTGCTATGGAAGGCGTTCTCGTAGGGAGACGGGAGCGGATCCATAGTGGTGTATTGATATGGTGAATATGTGGACTCGTGTGCGCCACCTCAAAAGAGTCGCTTGCAGTCGTAGTTTAGGATAGCCACCGAGTCAAAGCTGGCTTGCTGCAGTTAAACCCCACCACCCCTTGTTGAAAATGATGCATATGTAGATAGTTCTGATGTAAGTCTTGCTGGGTACATTTGTACTCACGTTTGCCTACTTTATGTTTTTGCAGAGAGACTTCACTCTCACTAGTATTTCCGCGTGGTCTTCGACGTTTAGCTTGTTACCTCAGCTACGATCTTGTGCCTCGGCAGGATTTGGTAGATAGTCAGGCTTCTCAGCCTTTTTCATTTATAGATGTCTGTACTCAGACATGATAGCTTCCGCTTGTGCTTGATTTGTATGCTCTGAATGTTGGGTCATGAGACCCATGTTTGTAATATCTCGCTCCTCGGAGCCTATTGAATAGATTACTTGAGTCATAGAGTCATGTTGTGATGCCATGTTGTATTTGCACATATCGAGCATATTGTGTGTATGTTATTGAAATGCTTGGTATGTGTGGGATCTGACCATCTAGTTGTTTATCTTTAGTAGCCTCTCTTACGGGGAAATGTCTCCTAGTGTTTCCACCGAGCCATGGTAGCTTGCTACTGCTCCGGAACACTTAGGCTGGCCGGCATGTGTCCTTCTTCGTTCCTGTGTCTGTCCCTTTGGGGAAATGTCACGCGGTGAATACCGGAGTCCTGCTAGCCCAGTGCTACAGCCTGGATTCACTCGCTGATGACCGACACGTTCGATGCTGGGTCATGGATGCCTGTCCCTGTAAGTCTGTGCCGCTTTGGGTTTACGACTAGCCATGTCAGCCCGGGCTCCTTATCATATGGATGCTAGCGACACTGTCATATACGTGTGCCAAAAGGCGCAAACGGTCCCGGGCAAAGGTAAGGCGACACCCGTGGGAATACCGTGCGTGAGGCCGCAAAGTGATATGAGGTGTTACATGCTAGATCGATGTGGCATTGAGTCGGGGTCCTGACAGCGGGCTTGTATTGGACCATGAAGGGCATGGACCGCTAAGAGGCCGAAAGTCAAGTCGTATTGTAAACAGCCCAACTGTGTTGTGGGCCTTTAGCAGGCCGAAAGAGAAACCAGGCTGGTATTGGACCATGAAGGGAATGGGCCGTTAAGAGGCCAAAACTAAGGTCCGACTACAAATGGCCCAACTCATTTATGGCCCATTAATAGGCCAAAAGGCACACAGGGCCAGGAATTGGCCCAACACTTAAATGGGTCGCTAAAAGGCCAAAACTCAGGTCCGACTACAATTGGCCCAACTGATTTATGGGCCGTCAACAGGCTGAAAGTGACACCAGGCCAGAAATTGGCCCGACACTTAAATGGGTCGCTAAAAGGCCGAAACTCAGGTCCGACTACAAATGGCCCATCATATTTATGGGCCGTCAACAGGCTGAAAGACACACCAGGCCGGAAATTAGCCCAACATTTAAATGGGTCGCTAAAAGGCCGAAAGATGTACATCCTGAAAACTGGCCCATCCATTAAATGGGCTGTTAACAGGCCAATATCTCATCGAGCCGATATTGAGACCAAATATATAGCGGGCTGTTAACGGGCTCGAACTGACGATGGGCTGCAATGGTGTCAAATCTTTAACAGGCCGAATTGGCACATCTCGTATGGGCCGTGGGCTTAAATGGACCTGACACAAGTAGGCCTTATATGGGCCGGGCTGCTAATTTTTACTGGGTCGGCCTTTTTCACCGGAATGGGCCACTGTTGGGCCGTGCCACATGTAGGCCTATCATAGGTGCCTCATGTCCAATGAGTTGATGACTTTTGTCCCAACGATGAGCCGACACGTGTTTCCTCTAGCCAATGATGATTTTACACGTGGAAAATCCCCATTGGTCGGGGCTGTTAACGGGTTATCGGATCTAAAACCTGACCCGATAGCTTAACGGCGTTCCGTTATGGTGGATGCCACATGTCGGTCAACCTTGACAAAAGCACTTCTGTGACGCGCGATTTATCGTCATGGAATTGGACACTTCTGTGATGATAATTTTGGTATTGTCATGGAACACTTCTATGGCAACACAGGTATGACTATCTTGATTCTGTCATAAATTTGTCATGGATGTACATGCATGACAAAAAACGCGACCTACTGTGACAAACACGTATCATCATGGAAGTGTATTTTTTTTGTAGTGATGTGCTTCGCTTATATCTTTTGAGTTATATAGTTTTGCTCTAGTACTTCACTTATATCTTTTAGAGCACGATGGTGGATTTGTTATATAGAAACTATTGATCTCTCATGCTTCACTTAGATTATTTTGAGAGTCTTAAATAGCATGGTAATTTTCTTAAATAATCCTAATATGCTAGGTGTTCAAGATTAGTAAAAAAATTCTTATGAGTGTTTTGAATACTAAGAGAAGTTTGATGCTTGATGATTGTTTTGAGATATGGAGGTAATAATATCAAAGTCGTGCTAGTTGAGTAGTTGTGAATTTGAGAAATGCTTGTGTTGAAGTTTGCAAGTCCCGTAGCATGCACGTATGGTAATCGTTATGTAACAAATTTGAAACATGAGGTGTTCTTTGATTGTCCTCCTTATGAGTGACGGTCAGGGACGAGCGATGGTCTTTTCCTACCAATCTATCCCCCTAGGAGCATGCGCGTAGTGCTTGGTTTTTGATGACTTGTAGATATTTGCAATAAGTATGTGAGTTCTTTATGACTAATGTTGAGTCCATGGATTATACGCACTCTCACCTTTCCATCATTGCTAGCCTCTTCGGTACCGTGCATTGCCCTTTCTCACATTGAGAGTTGGTGCAAACTTCGCCGGTGCATCCAAACCCCGTGATATGATACGCTCTTTCACACATAAACCTCCTTATATCTTCCTCAAAACAGCCACCATACCTACCTATTATGGCATTTCCATAGCCATTCCGAGATATATTGCCATGCAACTTTCCACCATTCCGTTCATCATGACACATTCATCATTGTCATATTGCTTAGCATGATCATGTAGTTGACATAGTATTTGTGGCCAAGCCACCGTTCATAATTTTCAGACATCTCACTCTTGATTCATTGCATATCCCTGTACACCGCCGGAGGCATTCATATAGAGTCATACTTTGTTCGAGTATCGAGTTGTAATCATTAAGTTGTAAATAAATAGAAGTGTGATGATCATCATTCATAGAGCATTGTCCCAAAAAAAGAGAAAGGCCAAATAAAAAAAGGGAAAGGCCAAATAAAAAAATATAAAAGGGACAATGCTACTATACTTTTTCCACACTTGTGCTTCAAAGTAGCACCATAATCTTCATGATAGAGAGTACTTTGTTTTGTCACTTTCATATACTGTAGCGACCTGACCCGAATGGATCAAGTCTCTATGCTTAAGTGTCATCCCTGGATCGGTATGCTGACACACACAGTAGTCGAGGATTTATAACAGAGGTAAATCACATGTGTAAAGTAAATACTATTACCTCAATCCAAAATAGCGGAAGTAACAAGGTTGTGGATTCCCCATCAACACCAACGGCAAAGTTGAGTGTAGAAATCATAACCCTAACGTATCACTTACTCGTCATAAGATATCCTGCAACATGAGACGTTGCAGCCACAAAGGGTCAGTACATTGAATGTACTGGCAAATTCACACCAGAGAGAATGATGAACAATGGCTATCACTACATGCATATTTGGCTGGTGGAAAAGCTCTATGGTTATAAGGTTTTTCCGAAAAGCCAATTTTTCCCTATTGCAAAGGAATAAATTTTATTTAACTATCATGGTGGTTGTTAATCATTGAGAACGGTTGACAGCATTCTCAATCCCAATTAAGTAACAACATTAAAACCCAACAATATTCATTTAAAGTAATGTGATGAGATCAACAGGATAATCCAGGTACTAGATACTCAAGATGTCCATAACCGGGGACACGGCTAATCATGATTAGTTTATTACACTCTGCAGACGTTTGTGCACTTTTCCCCACAATACTCGATCGCCTCTGTTTGGTTTCTCGCACTACATGGTGTTTGAGAAGACAGATGGCCGAGACATAGTCTTTCAGAAGCGCTAGCACCTTACAATCGGGTAGACCGTACCACCTACATCCCCTACATCTGCTAGTCTAGCACTCTAAGAGTTTGCACAACTTAGTCAACTATCCTAGAGCCCATAATAGCTTGTGGCTGCACATGGAAGTTTCTAGCATGAAAAATCTCATGATCCCTTTGAGCCTGGGTGGCGGTCCATAAAAAACAGGCAATCCTGGTCTACCCAGGTGCCTAGACAGGCAATCCTGGAATGCCCAAGTGCCTCAATCCACCCAGATGTGTGTTTAAGTTGCCACCTTAAGTAAACCATTAATTAACAATCTCACATCTGTCATGAATACTCTCAAAACCCAATCCACGTCTACGAGCATAGCATGGCAATGTAAGCATAACGTAATAGTAACTCCCAAGGGTTTGATAATAAACAGGTAATAGGTACTACCTCAACTACTTCCCATCCCACAATTTAATTAGATCCTAATCATGCAATGTCTGAGGTTTGATCTAATGCAATAAAAAATGGGTATGAAAGAGGTATGATCAAAGTGTGAACTTGCCTGCAATGTTGATGAAGATGATTCGCACTCATAACTCTTGATTGTTCTACTCGTAACACTCCGGTCAATCTATCGTAAGCAAGCAATAGTAACCACACATAAGCAATCACTCAAAGATCGGAGAGAACAAAGATAACAATTCGGAAAAAGTCAAAACCAAGCAAATAACTCTTGCAGCATAAAACAATTTCTAACAGTACCAAAATTATGTGAATTTGGCCTTATCAGAAAGTTTAGGTCAAGAGTTTCGATTTGCAAAAAGAATCAACTCAAACGGAGCTACGAAACTCAAGTTATGATCAAACGAAGTTTGAATTAAAATCTGATCTAATTCAAATTTTAAACTTTTCAAAAACATGTTTAAGATGTTTATCCGGATAGAGGGGATCATAACGAAGATGTGGGCGTTGGTTTCGTTGAATTTGGACTAACGAGTAAAAAGTTATAATCGTTTGAAAACCAGGGGCTAATCTGTAAAGAAAATATTCACGGATGGATCCCTGGCCAAAAATAACAGAAAAAGAAAAAGACTAAAAGGTGATAATTCACTTATAAGGTCTAAATAGTGGACGTACGCTATTTAATAAAACCAAAAAACAGATCTAGTCTAGGGTTTTTTTTAAACCGAACTTTTAAAATAAAACCGGGTCAGACGGCGGTTATACCGGTTCGATCGGTTTTTCGCTGAAAACCGGCAGTGGTCGGCAGCAGCGGTAGATTGGACCGGCGAGCTCCGGCGAGGTGGCACGGGGCTCCGGCGGGTGGCTCCAGTCGTCGGGGAGATGGCAAGGCGCATGGCTGAGGCGGCGCGGGGCACGGCGATGCGGCGCGGGCGGCGGTCAGCGATGCGGCAGAGCAGCGGCGCGGAGGCAGCAGCTAGCGGCGGCGTGGCGGTGATCTGTGGTGGCGGCGGCGCGGCGAGAAGCGATGCGGCAAGGAGAGAGAAGTCGGGGTGGCGGCGGCTTTATAGGGGAGGGGAGGAGAGGGCGGCTTGGGCGAGGGGCCATGGAGAGGCCGGGGCGGTCACGGCGTCCATGGCGGCGCGGCGGCATGCCCGAGCGGGTCTCCCGCTTGGGAGGGAGAGGGGCGGCGCTGCTGGGCTGGGCCTTGGCCTGGCAGGAGCTGGGCCGGCCCAGTCGGGGATTTAAAAAAAAACATTTCCAGACAATCAAAATAAAAGAATGAAATAATTGAAAATATAATATAGGCATATAATATATCAAAATTTTCAGAAAAAAATTTCCTACAACATGAACATTTTTATAATGCCAAATAAAATCCTCACAAAATCATATAAATCAAAGAATGCTACTGGTCTAATAAAATCCAATAAAAATCATTTTAAAAATATCAAAATGATCTCAAATTTATTTCTCTCCAATTTTCTGTTGTAGGGAATCATGTTACCCTAATTTCCATATATTTTATTTTTGGAGAAAAATAATTTGAATAAAACTAAAATAACTCCAAATTGAAAAATAATTCCAAAAGACTTGGAATTTGATCCATTGAAACTCCCAACTCATATTTCATATAATTTGAAGAAGTCATTTTATCTTCTCTCATGAAAATCATTGAGCTGCATGAAGTTTATGAATTGAAATATTTCCAATTGAAATTCAGTTATTTTCAAATACCCTTTCATTTAATTTAAATGGAAGAAGTCATATCATCTTCGCTCAAGGGTTTTGTATTTGAAAGGAATTTTGAATTCATGGAGATCAGAAAGCAAATATGAAAGTTTGGGAAAGTCCTTTTATTCCCTCTCATTTAACTTTCAAAAGTTTCGAATTCACTCACTTTCAGACAATCAATCAAACAATCAATCAAATCTATCTATTTATTATAACATTCCAAAATTTAGAATTTTGTGATGTTACAAACCTACCACCCTTAAAATGAATCTCGTCCTCGAGATTCAGAGAGGCTAGCAAGAAAAGGTTAGGGTTTGGGGGTCTCCTCAAAATCCATCGATCATCACAGGGGTCTAGGGTGCTACCACCCTTAGAAGCATGGTTACTGTTCCATCAAAACTCATATACTCCATCCTTATTCTTGACAGTGTCGGTCTTCTCAGATCCTCGAGAAAATTCCTCCTCTGAGCTCTTCCCGTAATGGCATAACCTTTTTCCTCAATTCTTTTGTCCTTTCCTCTTGGTAAGGTTATTCCGAGATTTGGTCTCCTTAGCTGACGGGTCTGGCGCCAATTCTAAATAACTATCGATATCTCATGGTGGTTAACAATTTATGGTTTCTCTTGCAGGAAATGGGTCTGGGTTGATCCTCACCGTATAACCTACGGTTGACAAAGCTGAATTGTACAAAGGAAAAAAATACCTATACCATTCTAAGGCTTAAACAAGGTTTTGATCGTCAGTGCTCTACTATAGGTAAGTCACTTAGATTTACCATCCCATATAGCAAGGCGAATAATGAGAGTAAGTCGGTATGGTGATTAATCCATCCCGCACCCAAATCATTACCATGTATACAGTTTAGCGAATCTCGCATACTAACACTCAGTCATCCTCACAAGCATTGTAGAATTTCTCTAGTCGACAAACCAAGTTCAGAATAATCCATTGATTCTGCAAGCCAAACAAACATCTATCGTTCCTTCACAACTCTCAGGTTTTGCGTTGCTCCTATAAAATCTTCTATCGATAAAATCGTAACTTCTTCCGGGGTTTTTCCTTCAGCAAGAGTGTGCTTGCTTCTTGGCAGGTCCTGGGGCCTGTGGGTTATGGCCCATCTCATCACTTGTAAACCTTGAAAACATCATTGGGGCAACTGATCATTATTCCAACATCCAACTTCCAGCTTCCTAGCATACTTAAAATCATCCAATTGTGATGTCTTTCTTCCTTCTATATGCACCAAACTAAGACATGGTTACTCGGACTCATCATGGAGTTTCCATTGATCCATATTTCCGACATCACACCTCCTTTATATCCAATAGTAATTCATCTCTTCATCCTCGTGGGATATCCCACATATCGAGATATAAACTTATACTTATGAAGTCCACATTCTACTTCGTGGAACATCATTATCCTTTCTAGGGTCAAGTGTCCTTACGCGGGAATATTGGCCATCTCTGCATGGCACTTCTTCAACTGGGAAACGTGAAACACATCATGAACTCCTAACAGTCCTTCGGGTAACTCCAACTTGTAGGCCACTTCTCCCATACGCTCCAAAACTCAGTATGGTCCTACAAATCTCGGGGCTAACTGTCCCTTAACTCCAATCTGTTTAACTCCTCGCATAGGGCACACACGAAGACACGCTCTATCTCCAATTTCATAGGCTACCTCCTTGCATTTTTCTTTTTGAGTCTGCATAACTCTTCTGCCTGGACAGAGCTACCTTCAGTCTATCTCGAATCAACTTAACATTCTCTTTGGACTCCTTGATCACCTTTGGTCCAAACAACTAACGGTCTCCAACTTCATCCCACATACTCTTGGGGCATCACACATATCGAGACAAAACACGTATTCATTTTGTCTGAAATCCACTCAGTGGAGTATCCTTATCTTTTCCAGGGGTAAATGGTTCTTACAGGGTACTACCACCCTTAAAATGCACAAATCTTCCATAGAACATATTTCTCATATCCTCAGAATGGCCAAAATTCTTCTTCATAGAGTAACAACTCATAAAATCCGTATCAGTACCAATGATGCTCACTTTATTCATTCTCAAGTGATTACAATCTCTCGCCTTTCCATTACATGTCTCAACTCAACACCTCAATAGAAAAGAAAATGTTCTCACTTCTACTACTCCATTTCTTTTGTTGCAAACTCAACTATCTAGCACAAGTTTCCTTCTCCTTGGGGCATTCTCTGGCAAAGTGCCCTGCTCCATTACAACTAAAACATATTACTTCTGACAAGTATCGAGGTTTCCTTTTTGGGCAACTGTTGAGGTAGTGCCCTGACTCCTTGCACCTATAACATGTGATATGACTCAGGTCCTTCCTGGAATCAAATCTGCTTCTCTTCCTAGACCTTTCCATGCCAATCATGACTTCTATTTATTGTGGGTCATACGCTACTTCCTCTGTCGGGAATTCTACCAGATCCCCATTCAACCAATTTTGGGAGATGTGTCCTTCTTCTCCACATGAATATCAAGACTTAGTGCAGGGTTTACTCGGGTATTCTTTAGGTGTGTCCTCCATCTCTTCCTTCATCATAGCTTCTTCTAAAATTTCCATGAGGGCTCCTTTCTTTACTTCTTTCTTCTGCTGGATGGTTCGTTGTACCATGGGGTAAATGTGACACTTAGCAGGATAGTGGGTAGTCCCTTCACACAAGAAACAAGTAATCTGCCTAGTTGTGCATTCTTCAATTGGGTGACTTCCTTCACAATTTGGGCATTCATCCTTGTGTTCTTTATGGTTGTGTCCTATTTCTCCACAAAGCTTGCATGCACAAGGTTTCTTCATATACTTTCCAGAAGGCTTCAATTTCTGGGACACGAACCGAGACTTTAGCAAAGTCAACTTAAATTCTCTCCAAGTGGTTACTCCTTGCCATCCATTAATGGTTTGGTACATCCTCCACCAAGTAGCAACACCTCTTTCAAAGCACCGAAGAGCATGCTGGATCATATCATTTCCGACTATAGGGTTATTCTTCATGTGATCCTCCATGTTCTGAATCCATTGGTCCATCTCCATTTGACTCATCAGTCCAGAAAATATAAGCTCGTCTTCATTCATCCTCTATTGGGTCCATGTGGGTTTGGGGTAAGATAAGAGAGAGGGAGAGGGATGCACACAATGCAAACAAAAGTTTTGAAAAGACGGATTTTATTTGTGGCCGTCGGGAAAAACATCAAACAAATGACAGCTCACAAACGTCGCATCTAACGTAGGTATATAACAGGGGTTTGGTCTTCTAAAGGTAAATAAATCTTCAACTCTCCAAACTCTTCAAGCCTTGTTCATGCCTCCAATGGCTTCTTCTGATCATGCTTGTCTTTCTCAAATTCTTTTGCCAGATCATTTCTGTTGTCGCAAAGTCTATCATGACGTCCTTTAATATTTTTGGAGTTGCATTCCAAACTTCTGGGTTTCAACATCCTTGGCATGAACCATGGTCTAGTTCCTGACGAATCTCCGGTTTCTTGAGTTTTGCTCCTCCAGCTTGCTACTTCAGCTTCTTGGACCTAAGTTCTTCACGAAATGCTTCCTTGTCAAAGTACGGCTTCATGGGGCTCCACCTTAAACTTCTTGATGTACTACTCCAGATCCTGGTGATACACTGGCTAAGGTTAAAACTTCACCTCTTGCTGATAGATGCTCCATCAGCCTTCTTCCATCAAATCCATTCTGAAGAATTGCATCCTTAACTCAGCATGGTGACAATAGCATCAGCGGGCGATGATATCACGGATAACCGTGTTTCTGCTCTTGTCATTCCCATGAGCTATCATTCCATAGTTGATATCTCCTGCCTTAGGGTTTTCTTTGACTAAACTTTTAGTTCTCATGCTCCTTGTTTCAATCTTTCTCCGATACACCTTGATCTCGGGTATTGACAACTTCCATAGTCTGCCAAGTTCCATAAGGGTAGCCTTCCTAGGTCATACAAATCTGGGAATTCTTTAGAGCCTTCAAATTTTACTTGTCTTTGGTCTTCAACCATTGTAGTTTCCATTATTCAGATGCACAGAAAATACTCTTCATTCCGAAGTGGTCTTAGTTATCCGATATCTTGTACTTCTTGGAGTGGTCTCATCAGTCAAATATTCGTGTGGTCAAAAGGGGAAAGGGGTATGGTCTCACTAAAGGGAATTTTTGAATAAGCTCAGAAGAGAAGAGAGGTAAAAGATCTTTTTTGAAAGGGAAAGTTGTAGAGAAAAATCTTTGCCATGGGCTTGCCAGTTTCTAGGGTCACATCCTACAGCCAACATGTGCTCTAATCCCATCTTGTAGCGACCTGACCCGAATGGATCAAGTCTCTATGCTTAAGTATCATCCCTGGATCGGTATTCTGACACACACAGTACTCGAGGATTTATAACAAAGGTAAATCAAATGTGTAAAGTAGCGTAAATACTATTACCTCAATCCAAAATAGCGGAAGTAACAAGGTTGTGGATTCCCCATCAACACCAACGGCAAAGTTGAGTGTAGAAATCGTAACCCTAACGTATCACTTACTCGTCGTAAGATATCATGCAACATGAGACGTTGCAGCCACAAAGGGTCAGTACATTGAATGTACTGGCAAATTCACACCAGAGAGAATGATGAACAATGGCTATCACTACATGCATTTTTGGCTGGTGGAAAAGCTCTATGGTTATTAGGTTTTTGCGAAAAGCCAATTTTTCCCTACTGCAAAGGAATAAATTTTATTTAACTATCATGGTGGTTGTTAATCATTGAGAATGGTTGAAAGCATTCTCAATCCCAATTAAGTAACATCATTAAAACCCAACAATATTCATTTAAAGTAATGTGATGAGATCAACAGGATAATCCAGGTACTAGATACTCAAGATGTCCATAACCGGGGACACGGCTAATCATGATTAGTTTATTACACTCTGCAGAGGTTTGCGCACTTTTCCCCACAAGACTCGACCGCCTTCGTTTGGTTTCTCGCACTACATGGTGTTTGAGAAGACGGATGACCGAGACATAGTCTTTCAGAAGCGCTAGCACCTTACGATCGGGTAGACCGTACCACCTACATCCCCTACATCTGCTAGTCTAGCACTGTAAAAGTTCGCACAACTTAGTCAACTATCCTAGAGCCCATAATAGCTTGTGGCTGC
Source organism: Triticum dicoccoides (assembly GCF_002162155.2). Lineage (NCBI taxonomy): Eukaryota > Viridiplantae > Streptophyta > Magnoliopsida > Poales > Poaceae > Triticum > Triticum dicoccoides. The sequence continues at coordinate 499,744,417 of NC_041382.1, read as the reverse complement.
ACACGGAAGTTTCTAGCATGAAAAATCTCATGATCACTTTGAGCCTGGGTGGCGATCCATAAAAAAACAGGCAATCCTGGTCTACCCAGGTGCCTAGACAGGCAATCCTGGAATACCCAAGTGCCTCAATCCACCCAGATGTGTGTTTAAGTTGGCACCTTAAGTAAACCATTAACTAACAATCTCACATCTGTCATGAATACTCTCAAAACCCAATCCACGTCTACGAGCATAGCATGGCAATGTAAGCATAACGTAATAGTAACTCCCAAGGGTTTGATAATAAACAGGTAATAGGTACTACCTCAACTACTTCCCATCCCACAATTTAATTAGATCCTAATCATGCAATGTCTGAGGTTTGATCTAATGCAATAAAAACTGGGTATGAAAGAGGTATGATCAAAGTGTGAACTTGCCTGCAATATTGATGAAGATGATTCGCACTCATAACTCTTGATAGTTCTCCTCGTCACACTCCGGTCAATCTATCATAAGCAAGCAATAGTAACCACACATAAGCAATCACTCAAAGATCGGAGAGAACAAAGAAAACAATTCGGAAAAAGTCAAAACCAAGCAAATAACTCTTGCAACATAAAACAATTTCTAACAGTACCAAAATTATGTGAATTTGGCCTTATCAGAAAGTTTAGGTCAAGAGTTTTGATTTGCAAAAAGAATCAACTCGAACGGAGCTACGAAACTCAAGTTATGATCAAACGAAGTTTGAATTAAAATCTGATCTAATTCAAATTTTAAACTTTTCAAAAACATGTTTAAGATGTTTATCCGGATAGAGGGGATCATAACGAAGATGTGGGCGTTGGTTTCGTTGAATTTGGACTAACGAGTAAAAAGTTATAATCGTTTGAAAACCAGGGGCTGATCTGTAAAGAAAATATTCACGGATGGGTCTCTGGCCGAAAATAACAGAAAAAGAAAAGACTAAAAGGTGAACATTCGCTTATAAGGTCTAAATAGTGGACGTACGCTGTTTAATAAAACCAAAAAAACAGATCTAGTCTAGGGTTTTTTTTAAACCGAACTTTTAAAATAAAACCGGGTCAGACGGCGGTTATACCGGTTCGATCGGTTTTTCGCCGAAAACCGGCGGTGGTCGGCAGCAGCAGTAGATTGGACCGGCGAGCTCCGGCGAGGTGGCACGGGGCTCCGGCGGGCGGCTCCAGTCGTCGGGGAGATGGCGAGGCGCACGGCTGAGGCGGCGCGGGGCACGACGATGCGGCGCGGGCGGCGGTCAGCGATGCGGCAGAGCAGCGGCGCGGAGGCAGCAGCTAGCGGCGGCGTGGCAGCGATCTGTGGCGGCGGTGGTGCGGCGAGAAGCGGTGCGGCAAGGAGAGAGAAGCCGGGGTGGCGGCGGCTTTATAGGGGAGGGGAGGAGAGGGCGGCTTGGGCGAGGGGCCATGGAGAGGCCAGGGCGGTCACGGCGTCCATGGCGGCGCGGCGGCGTGCCCGAGCGGGTCTCCCGCTCGGGAGGGAGAGGGGCGGTGCTGCTGGGCTGGGCCTTGGCCTGGCAGGAGCTGGGCCGGCCCAATCGGGGATTTTTTCTAAAAAAAACATTTCCAGAAAATCAAAATAAAAGAATGAAATAATTGAAAATATTATATAGGCATATAATATATCAAAATTTTCAGAATTTTTTTTCCTACAATGTGTACATTTTTATAATGCCAAATAAAATCCTCACAAAATCAGATAAATCAAAGAATGCTACTGGTCTAATAAAATCCAATAAAAATCATTTTAAAAATATCAAAATGATCTCAAATTTATTTCTCTCCAATTTTCTGTTGTAGGGAATCATGTTACCCTAATTCTCATATATTTTATTTTTGGAGAAAAATAATTTGAATAAAACTCAAATAACTCCAAATTGAAAAATAATTCCAAAAGACTTGGAATTTGATCCATTGAAACTCCCAACTCATATTTCATATAATTTGAAGAAGTCATTTTATCTTCTCTCATGAAAATCATTGAGCTGCATGAAGTTTATGAATTGAAATATTTCCAATTGAAATTCCGTTATTTTCAAATACCCTTTCATTTAATTTAAATGGAAGAAGTCATATCATCTTCGCTGAAGAGTTTTGTATTTGAAAAGAATTTTGAATTCATGGAGATCAGAAAGAAAATATGAAAGTTTGGGAAAGTCCTTTTATTCCCTCTCATTTAACTTTCAAAAGTTTCGAATTCACTCACTTTCAGACAATCAATCAAACAATCAATCAAACAATCAATCAAATCTATCTATTTATTATAACATTCCAAAATTTAGAATTTTGTGATGTTACAAACCTACCACCCTTAAAATGAATCTCGTCCTCGAGATTCGGAGAGGCTAGCAAGAAAAGGTTAGGGTTTGGGGGTCTCCTCAAAATCCATCGATCATCACAGGGGTCTGGGGTGCTACCACCCTTATAAGCATGGTTATTGTTCCATCAAAACTCATATACTCCATCCTTATTCTTGACAGTGTCGGTCTTCTCAGATCCTCGAGAAAATTCCTCCTCTGAGCTCTTCCCGTAACGGCATAACCTTTTTCCTCAATTCTTTTGTCCTTTCCTCTTGGTAAGGTTATTCCGAGATTTGGTCTCCTTAGCTGACGGGTCTGGCGCCAATTCTAAATAACTATCGATATCTCATGGTGGTTAAAAATTTATGGTTTCTCTTCCAGGAAATGGGTCTGGGTTGATCCTCACCGTATAACCTATGGTTGACAAAGCTGCCTTGTACAAAGGGAAAAAATACCTATACCATTCTAAGGCTTAAACAAGTTTTTGATCGTCGGCGCTCTACTATAGGTAAGTCACTTAGATTTACCATCCCATATAGCAAGGCGAATAATGAGAGTAAGTCGGTATGGTGATTAATCCATCCCGCACCCTAATCATTACCATGTATAAAGTTTAGCGAATCTCGCATACTAACACTCAGTCATCCTCACAAGCATTGCAGAATTTCTCTAGTCGACAAACCAAGTTCAGAATAATCCATTGATTCTGCAAGCCAAACAAACATCTATCGTTCCTTCACAACTCTCAGGTTTTGCGTTGCTCCTATAAAATCTTCTATCGATAAAATCGTAACTTCTTCCGGGGTTTTTCCTTCAGCAAGAGTGTGCTTGCTTCTTGGCAAGTCCTAGGGCCTGTGGGTTATGGCCCATCTCATCACTTGTAAACCTTGAAAACATCATCGGGGCAACTGATCATTATTCCAACATCCAACTTCCAGCTTCCTAGCATACTTAAAATCATCCAATTGTGATGTCTTTCTTCCTTCTATATGCACCAAACTAAGACGTGGTTACTCGGACTCATCATGGAGTTTCCATTGATCCATATTTCCGACATCACACCTCCTTTATATCCAATAGTAATTCATCTCTTCATCCTCGTGGGATATCCCACATATCGAGATATAAACTTATACTTATGAAGTCCATATTCTACTTCGTGGAACATCATTATCCTTTCTAGGGTCAAGTGTCCTTACGCGGGAATATTGGCCATCTCTGCATGGCACTTCTTCAACTGGGAAACGTGAAACACATCATGAACTCCTAACAGTCCTTCGGGTAACTCCAACTTGTAGGCCACTTCTCCCATACGCTCCAAAACTCAGTATGGTCCTACAAATCTCGGGGCTAACTGTCCCTTAACTCCAATCTGTTTAACTCCTCGCATAGGGCACACACGAAGACACGCTCTATCTCCAATTTCATAGGCTACCTCCTTGCATTTTTCTTTTTGAGTCTGCATAACTCTTCTGCCTGGACTGAGCTACCTTCAGTCTATCTCGAATCAACTTAACATTCTCTTTGGACTCCTTGATCACCTTTGGTCCAAACAACTAACGGTCTCCAACTTCATCCCACATACTCTTGGGGCATCACACATATCGAGACAAAACTCGTATTCATTTTGTCTGAAATCCACTCAGTGGAGTATCCTTATCTTTTCCAGGGGTAAATGGTTCTTACATGGTACTACCACCCTTAAAATGCACAAATCTTCCATAGAACATATTTCTCATATCCTCAGAATGGCCAAAATTCTTCTTCATAGAGTAACAACTCATAAAATCCATATCAGTACCAATGATGCTCACTTTATTCATTCTCAAGTGATTACAATCTCTCGCCTTTCCATTACATGTCTCAACTCAACACCTCAATAGAAAAGAAAATGTTCTCACTTCTACTACTCCATTTCTTTTGTTGCAAACTCAACTATCTAGCACAAGTTTCCTTCTCCTTGGGGCATTCTCTGGCAAAGTGCCCTGCTCCATTACAACTAAAACATATTACTTCTGACAAGTATCGAGGTTTCCTTTTTGGGCAACTGTTGAGGTAGTGCCCTGACTCCTTGCACCTATAACATGTGATATGACTCAGGTCCTTCCTGGAATCAAATCCGCTTCTCTTCCTAGACCTTTCCATGCCAATCATGACTTCTATTTCTTGTGGGTCATGCGCTACTTCCTCTGTCGGGAATTCTACTAGATCCCCATTCAAACAATTTTGGGAGATGTGTCCTTCTTCTCCACATGAATAGCAAGACTTAGTGCAGGGTTTACTCGGGTATTCTTTAGGTGTGTCCTCCATCTCTTCCTTCATCACAGCTTCTTCTAAAATTTCCATGAGGGCTCCTTTCTTTACTTCTTTCTTCTGCTGGATGGTTCGTTGTACCATGGGGTAAATGTGACACTTAGCGGGATAGTGGGTAGTCCCTTCACACAAGAAACAAGTAATCTGCCTAGTTGTGCATTCTTCAATTGGGTGACTTCCTTCACAATTTGGGCATTCATCCTTGTGTTCTTTATGGTTGTGTCCTATTTCTCCACAAAGCTTGCATGCACAAGGTTTCTTCATATACTTTCCAGAAGGCTTCAATTTCTGGGACACGAACCGAGACTTTAGCAAAGTCAACTTAAATTCTCTCCAAGTGGTTACTCCTTGCCATCCATTAATGGTTTGGTACATCCTCCACCAAGTAGCAACACCTCTTTCAAAGCACCGAAGAGCATGCTGGATCATATCATTTCCAACTATAGGGTTATTCTTCATGTGATCCTCCATGTTCTGAATCCATTGGTCCATCTCCATTTGACTCATCAGTCCAGAAAATATAAGCTCATCTTCATTCATCCTCTATTGGGTCCATGTGGGTTTGGGGTAAGATAAGAGAGAGGGAGAGGGATGCACACAATGCAAACAAAAGTTTTGAAAAGACGGATTTTATTTGTGGCCGTCGGGAAAAACATCAAACAAATGATAGCTCACAAACGTCGCATCTAACGTAGGTATATAACAGGGGTTTGGTCTTCTAAAGGTAAATAAATCTTCAACTCTCCAAACTCTTCAAGCCTTGTTCATGCCTCCAATGGCTTCTTCCGATCATGCTTGTCTTTCTCAAATTCTTTTGCCAGATCATTTCTGTTGTCGCAAAGTCTATCATGACGTCCTTTAATATTTTTGGAGTTGCATTCTAAACTTCTGGGTTTCAACATCCTTGGCATGAACCATGGTCTAGTTCCTGACGAATCTCCGGTTTCTCAAGTTTTGCTCCTCCAGCTTGCTACTTCAGCTTCTTGGACCTAAGTTCTTCACGAAATGCTTCCTTGTCAAAATACGGCTTCATGGGGCTCCACCTTAAACTTCTTGATGTACTACTCCAGATCCTGGTGATACACCAGCTAAGGTTAAAACTTCACCTCTTGCTGATAGATGCTCCATCAGCCTTCTTCCATCAAATCCATTCTGAAGAATTGCATCCTTAACTCAGCATGGTGACAATAGCATCAGCGGGCGATGATATCACGGATAACCGTGTTTCTGCTCTTGTCATTCCCATGAGCTATCATTCCATAGTTGATATCTCCTGCCTTAGGGTTTTCTTTGACCAAACTTTGAGTTCTCATCCTCCTTGTTTCAGTCTTTCTCCGATACACCTTGATCTCGGGTATTGACAACTTCCATAGTCTGCCAAGTTCCATAAGGGTAGCCTTCCTAGGTCATACAAATCTGGGAATTCTTTAGAGCCTTCAAATTCTACTTGTCTTCGGTCTTCAACCATTGTAGTTTCCATTATTCAGATGCACGGAAAATACTCTTCATTCCGAAGTGGTCTTAGTTATCCGATATCTTGTACTTCTTGGAGTGGTCTCATCAGTCGAATATTCGTGTGGTCAAAAGGGGAAAGGGGTATGGTCTCACTAAAGGGAATTTTTGAATAAGCTCGGAAGAGAAGAGAGGTAAAAGATCTTTTTTGAAAGGGAAAGTTGTAGAGAAAAATCTTTGCTATGGGCTTGCCAGTTTCTAGGGTCACGTCCTACAGCCAACATGTGCTCTAATACCATCTTGTAGCGACCTGACCCGAATGGATCAAGTCTCTATGCTTAAGTGTCATCCCTGGATCGGTATTCTGACACACACAGTACTCGAGGATTTATAACAAAGATAAATCAAATGTGTAAAGTAACATAAATACTATTACCTCAATCCAAAATAGCAGAAGTAACAAGGTTGTGGATTCCCCATCAACACCAACGGCAAAGTTGAGTGTAGAAATCGTAACCCTAACGTATCACTTACTCGTCGTAAGATATCCTGCAACATGAGACGTTGCAGCCACAAAGGGTCAGTACATTGAATGTACTGGCAAATTCACACCAGAGAGAATGATGAACAATGGCTATCACTACATGCATATTTGGCTGGTGGAAAAGCTCTATGGTTATAAGGTTTTTGCGAAAAGCCAATTTTTCCCTACTGCAAAGGAATAAATTTTATTTAACTATCATGGTGGTTGTTAATCATTGAGAATGGTTGACATCATTCTCAATCCCAATTAAGTAACATCATTAAAACCCAACAATATTCATTTAAAGTAACGTGATGAGATCAATAGGATAATCCAGGTACTAGATACTCAAGATGTCCATAACCGGGGACACGGCTAATCATGATTAGCTTATTACACTCTGCAGAGGTTTGCGCACTTTTCCCCACAAGACTCGACCACCTTCGTTTGGTTTCTCGCACTACATGGTGTTTGAGAAGACGGATGACCGAGACATAGTCTTTCAGAAGCGCTAGCACCTTACGATTGGTTAGACCGTACCACCTACATCCCCTACATCTGCTAGTCTAGCACTGTAAGAGTTCGCACAACTTAGTCAGCTATCCTAGAGCCCATAATAGCTTGTGGCTGCACACGGAAGTTTCTAGCATGAAAAATCTCATGATCCCTTTGAGCCTGGGTGGCGGTTCATAAAAAAAAGGCAATCCTTGTCTACCCAGGTGCCTAGACAGGCAATCCTGGAATACCCAAGTGCCTCAATCCACCCAGATGTGTGTTTAAGTTTGCACCTTAAGTAAACCATTAATTAACAATCTCACATCTGTCATGAATACTCTCAAAACCCAATCCACGTCTACGAGCATAGCATGGCAATGTAAGCATAACGTAATAGTAACTCCCAAGGGTTTGATAATAAATAGGTAATAGGTACTACCTCAACTACTTCCCATCCCAAAATTTAATTAGATCCTAATCATGCAATGTATGAGGTTTGATCTAATGCAATAAAAACTGGGTATGAAAGAGGTATGATCAAAGTGTGAACTTGCCTACAATGTTGATGAAGATGATTCGCACTCATAACTCTTGATAGTTCTACTCGTCACACTCCGGTCAATCTATCGTAAGCAAGCAATAGTAACCACACATAAGCAATCACTCAAAGATCGGAGAGAACAAAGAAAACAATTTGGAAAAAGTCAAAACCAAGAAAATAACTCTTGCAACATAAAACAATTTCTAACAGTACCAAAATTATGTGAATTTGGCCTTATCAGAAAGTTTAGGTCAAGAGCTTCGATTTGCAAAAAGAATCAACTCAAACGGAGCTACGAAACTCAAGTTATGATCAAACGAAGTTTGAATTCAAATATGATCTAATTCAAATTTTAAACTTTTCAAAAACATGTTTAAGTTGTTTATCCGGATATAGGGGATCATAACGAAGATGTGGGCGTTGGTTTCGTTGAATTTGGACTAACGAGTAAAAAGTTATAATCGCTTGAAAACCAGGGGCTGATCTATAAAGAAAATATTCACGGATGGGTCCCTGGCCGAAAATAACAGAAAAAGAAAAAGACTAAAAGGCGAACATTCGCTTATAAGGTCTAAACAGTGGGCGTTCGCTGTTTAATAAAACAAAAAAAACAGATCTAGTCTAGGGTTTTTTTTTAAAACCAAACTTTTAAAATAAAACCGGGTCGGACGGCGGTTATACCGGTTCGATCGGTTTTTCGCCGAAAACCAGCGGCGGTCGGCGGCAGTGGTAGATCGGACCGGCGAGCTCCAGCGAGGCGGCACGGGGCTCCGGCGGGCGGCTCCAGTCGTCGGGGAGATGGCGAGGCGCACGGCTGAGGCGGCGCGGGACACGGCGATGCGGCGCGGGCAGCGGTCGGCGATGCAGCAGAGCAGCGGCGCGGAGGCAGCAGCTAGCGGCGGCGCGGCGGCGATTTGTGGCGGCGGCGGCACGGCGAGAAGCGGTGCGGCAAGGAGAGAGAAGCCGGGGCAGCGGCGGCTTTATAGGGGAGGGGAGGAGAGGGCGGCTTGGGCGAGGGGCCATGGAGAGGCCGGGGCGGTCACGGCGTCCATGGCGGCGCGGCGGCGTGCCCGAGCGGGTCTCCCACTCGGGAGGGAGAGGGGCGGCGCTGCTGGGCTGGGCCTTGGCCTGGCAGGAGCTGGGCCGGCCCAGTCGGGGGTTTAAAAAAAAACATTTCCAGACAATCAAAATAAAAGAACGAAATAATTGAAAATATTATATAGGCATATAATATATCAAAAAATTTAGAAAATATTTCCTACAACATGAACATTTTTATAATGCCAAATAAAATCCTCACAAAATCAGATAAATCAAAGAATGCTACTGGTCTAATAAAATCCAATAAAAATCATTTTAAACATATCAAAATGATCTCAAATTTATTTCTCTCCAATTTTCTGTTGTAGGGAATCATGTTACCCTAATTTCCATAATTTTATTTTTGGAGAAAAATAATTTGAATAAAACTCAAATAACTCCAAATTGAAAAATAATTCCAAAAGACTTGGAATTTGATCCATTGAAACTCCCAACTCATATTTCATATAATTTGAAGAAGTCATTTTATCTTATCTCATGAAAATCATTGAGTTGCATGAAGTTTATGAATTGAAATAGTTCCAATTGAAATTCAGTTATTTTCAAATACCCTTTCATTTAATTTAAATGGAAGAAGTCATATCATCTTCGCTCAAGGGTTTTGTACTTGAAAATAATTTTGAATTCATGGAGATCAGAAAGCAAATATGAAAGTTTGGGAAAGTCCTTTTATTCCCTCTCATTTAACTTTCAAAAGTTTCGAATTCACTCACTTTCAGACAATCAATCAAACAATCAATCAAATCTATCTATTTATTATAACATTCCAAAATTTAGAATTTTGGGATGTTACATATACTAGTGGGAATTTTTATTATAGAACTTGGCTTGTATATTCCAACAATGGGCCTCCTCAAGTGTCCCAAGTCTTCATGAGCAAGCAAGTTGGATGCACACCCACTTAGTTTCTTTTGTGGAGCTTTCATACATTTATAGCTCTAGTGCATCCGTTGCATGGCAATCCCTACTCCTTGCATTAACATCAATCGATGGGCATCTCCATAGCCCATTGATTAGCCTCGTTGATGTGAGACTTTCTCCTTTTTTTTCTTCTGCACATAACCCTCATCATCATATTCTATTCCACCCATAGTGCTATGTCCATGGCTCGCGCTCATATATTGCGTGAAAGTTTATAGGTTTGAGATTAGTAAAGTATGAAACAATTGATTGGCTTGTCATCGGGGTTGTGCATGATGAGAGCATTCTTGTGTGACGAAAATGGAGCATGACTAAACTATATTATTTTCTAGGGATGAACATTCTTTGGCCATGTTATTTTGAGAGGACATAATTGCTTTGTTAATATGCTTGAATATTATTATTTTTATGTCAATATGAACTTTTATCTTGAATCTTTCGGATCTGAATATTCATGCCACAATTGAGAAGAATTACATTAAAATTATGCCTAGTAGCATTCCACATCAAAAATTCTGTTTTTCTCATTTACCTACTCGAGGACGAGCAGGAATTACGCTTGGGGATGCTTGATACGTCTCCAACGTATCTATAATTTTTGATTTCTCCATGCTATATTATCTACTGTTTTGGACATTATTGGGCTTTATTTTCCACTTTTATATTATTTTTGGGACTAACCTATTAACCGGAGGCCCAGCCCAGAATTGCTATTTTTGCCTATTTTAGGGTTTCGAAGAAAAGTAATATCAAACAGAGTCCAAACGGAATGAAACCTTCGGGAACGTGATTTTCTCGCCGAACATGATCCAGGAGACTTGGACCCTATGTCAAGAAACA
>NC_041382.1:499655382-499733746 GCF_002162155.2 Triticum dicoccoides | reverse complement strand
CCGGCGTACTCCAAAATGATCAGATACGGAGCCAAAACCCTAATTCCACCACCGTAACTTTCTGTATCCACGAGATCCCATCTTGGGGCCTGTTCCGGAGCTCCGCCGGAGGGGGTATCCATCACGGAGGGCTTCTACATCAACACCATAGCCTCTCCGATGAAGTGTGAGTAGTTTACCTCAGACCTTCGTGTCCATAGTTATTAGCTAGATGGCTTCTTCTCTCTTTTTGGATCTCAATACAATGTTCTCCCCCTCTCTTGTGGAGATCTATTCGATGTAATCTTTTTTGCAGTGTGTTTGTTGAGACTAATGAATTGTGGGTTTATGATCAAGTTTATCTATGAACAATATATGAATCTTCTCTGAATTCTTTTATGTATGATTGGTTATCTTTGCAAGTCTCTTTGAATTATCAGTTTGGTTTGGCCTACTAGATTGATCATTCTTGCAATGGGAGAAGTGCTTAGCTTTGGGTTCAATCTTGCGGTGTCCTTTCCCAGTGACAGTAGGGGCAGCAAGGCACGTATTGTATTGTTGCCATCGAGGATAACAAGATGGGTTTTTATCATATTGCATGAATTTATCCCTCTATTTCATGTCATCTTGCTTAAGGCATTACTCTATTTTCATGAACTTAATACTCTAGATGCATGCTCGATAGCGGTCAATGAGTGGACTAATAGTAGTAGATGCAGGTAGGAATTAGTCTACTTGTCTCGGACGTGATGCCTATATACATGATCATACCTAGATATTCTCATAACTATGCTCAATTCTGTCAATTGCTCAACAGTAATTCGTTCATCTTCTGTAGAATACTTATGCTCTTGAGAGAAGCCACTAGTGAAACCTATGGCCCCCGGGTCTATCTTCATCATATTAATATTCCAATACTTAGTTATTTCCTTTGCTTTTACTTTGCCTTCATTTTACTTTGCATCTTTATCACAAAAATACCAAAAATATTATCTTATCATATCTATCAGATCTCACTCTCGTAAGTGACCGTGAAGGGATTGACAACCCCTTATCGCGTTGGTTGCGAGGAGTTATTTGTTTTGTGCAGGTACTAGGGACTTCGCGCGTAGCCTCCTACTGGATTGATACCTTGGTTCTCAAAAACTGAGGGAAATACTTACGCTACTTTGCTGCATCATCCTTTCCTCTTCGGGGAAATCCAACCAGTGCTCAAGAGGTAGCATGCCTTAGAAGTTGTTGATCTTTATGGCACCGGAATGATAGACCTCCTCGATGACATAAGGACCTTCCCATTTAGAGAGGAGTTTGCCTGCAAAAAATCTTAAATGAGAGTTGTATAATAATACATAATCACCTACATCTTATACTGAGACATACCCATAGGATTTTTATATGCAGTTCTATAAGCCCATAATGCATCATCAAGTTTCTTGGACCAATTATTTCTCGATCTATTTACAGTCTTTTGCAAAATTAATTTAAGCTCTCTATTACTCAATTCTACTTGACCACTAGACCGTGGGTGATAAGGAGATGCAATTCTATGATTAACATCATACTTAGCAAGCATTTTACGGAAATCACCATGAATAAAATGTGAACCACCATCAGTCATTAAGTATCTAGGGACTCCAAACCTCGGAAAAATAACTTCTTTAAGGATCTTAATAGAGGTGTTATGATCAGCACTACTAGTTGGAATAGCTTCTACCCACTTAGTAACGTAATCAACAGCAACTAAAATATGTGTATACCCATTAGAGGAAGGAAAAGGTCCCATATAATCAAAGCCCCAAACATAAAATGGTTCAATAACAAGTGAATAACTCATAGGCATTTCTTGACGTCTACTAATATTACCAATTCTTTGTCATTCATCACAAGACAAGACAAACTTACAGGCATCCTTTGTCGGGGGCGATGCTGATTCCCGCCAACACCTATGGGGACAGGGCCCCTTTCGGTTCGGTGGGGGGCGGAGAGCGCACAAAGAGCGGATCGAGGCAGTGCACGCGGGGGGGATTTTACCCAGCTTCGGGCCGCACGGATGCGTAAAACCCTACTGCTGCTTGTTTGTGTATATTGGATTCTTGCTCAGGAGCGATGGACGCTGCCAGACTGAGCGTGAGAGTGTTCCTGGTGTAGAACGAGCCGAACTGGCCGACCCTCCCCACTTCCGGAACTACGGAACCTTCTCTACGTTGCGCTTGGGCCTCCTTTTATACTCAAGGGGTCACTGACAGGGGGCAACGTAGACAAGAGGGGTAAAAAAGGAAAAGGATGCGGTAGGTGCAGCTACCGCTACTGTGAATACAGTGCGCCCTACCTAACTCTGACGGCAGGGGACAAAGGCATTAAATGCCTGTCTGAGTCTCCTAAACAGTGCAAAAGGTGACCATTAGGAGTGCCACCGTTCGCCACGATGGGCTTCTCTTCATCTCCGCTTGCCACCACGTACCCCTAGCTGCACGGCCTCCCGCCACGTGCGCTCCGGGAGAGTCCCAGAGCGACACGTTAGCAGGTGAGCTGGAGCGCGGGCACGAAGTGGGGGTTTCCCGCGGCAAGCTCCTTGCCGCGGCTGTCGTCTTGTCGCGTCCGGAAGCTTGTCGCTCGCCGGATCTTGCCAGGACGCGGGGCGCGTCGTGGCAAGCTTTCTTGGTATGTCTTGAGTGGCCTTCCCGGCAAGCTCCTCTTGCCGGGGTCTTGTCTCTTCCCGGCAAGCTCCTCTTGCCGGGGCCTTGGTTGGCCTTCCCGGCAAGCTCCTCTTGCCGGGGCCTTGATTTGAATACTTTGTTCTTGAATGGTCTTCAAGGGAACCACGGAGGGTCCTGGCGGTCACCCGGCAAGCCTTGCCGCGGGGCGCTGCAACTGCCCGTGCACGAGTTCGGGGTAATAGGGTACCCCTACTCTAGTACACCGACAGGAGCCCCCGGGCCTGGGCCATACACGGTGCCGAGCGCTGTTGGGCCAGGCCCAAAGCAGTGCACGGGCATGCGCGGCCTAGGTTACACCGAATCTAACTCCGCTCCCACCGCGCACGCCCAGAACGGCACGCGTCAAACGCGGCGTCGTGGGAGAGATCGTGGGTGGCGTGCGTGGGGCTAAGCCCCCCGAGCATGCGTCAGGCCACGATGATGGGGACGATTCACGCCCTCCTCCTTAAACGGAGGTAGGTGTGAGGGCGTGGTGCATTTACTGGACGGGGCCGGTGCGCGGTTTTCGGGACGCCCACTCCCCGCGTTCACGGGGCGGAGCGATGCCGCCTCATCTGTCGCCTTAGTTCTGCATCCCCGCCACGCGGCTCCCATGCGCTTGAGGTCACGGACGGTGGATTGGGAAACTGGGCCGTCGCGAGCGGGTTGGCCCCAACTCCCTGCCCTTCCCGTGCCTTGATTCGCTGAGGGGGGCGGCCGAGCCCCCACCTTGCTCCTTTATAAAGAGCGGGATGGGAGCATGGAAACCCGCACTCTCTCATCTTCTCCTTTCTTCAGCTTCTGCTCCCCTTTCTCTCATCTGCCATGGAGAAAGGGAACCCAGGCCCTTCATCGGTGGCGGCGAGGGTCGCCGCCAGACAGCGCCTCTCTTCCTCTTCTGCGCCCGTGGTGGCAGAGCCAGTCTTGAGGGGAAGAGGAAGGGGACGAGGTCGCGGACGAGGTCGAGGACGAGGTTGAGGCGCTCGGGGAAGAGGCGGACGGGGCGGCGCGTCAGCTTCACCTCCGCCGGCGGCTCTTCCCCCCACGGCGGTCCATATAGGGGACGACCCTTGCGAGTTCTTCGTCAGGCTGTGCCGGGCGCCTCGTCGTCGCCTCCGGCTTCCAGCCCCGTTTGCGCGCGCGATGGAAGTGGAGCCGCCCGAGACGCTGAGACTGCACATGAGGGGCTGTGGGATCAGCGGCATGCAAATCCGCGTTGCATTCCCAGCCCCTAATGTGATGTATCTTGATCGAGGGTGGAAGACGTTCGCCCGCATCCACAGCTTGACGGAGGGGTTTACCCTCCATTTTAAGTTGATGGAGGGTGATCTCCTCTCCGTCAAGGCCTTCGGGTGCTTCGGCACTCGGGCGAAGTGCTGCGTGGACAGCTCCTCCGACAGCGAAGGCTCCTCCTCGAGCGAGAGCGACGAGGAGGGGAGCGACAGCGACGACGAGGGCAGCGGGCGGCGGAGTAGCGGGTCCGACTAGGCGTCGGGCGCCGCCTTGCGCGGCACCGGCGACTCCATCATCCGCGTCGCCGGCTTCTTGAACTCCCCGGGGTCGTCTCCTTGGGCGGCTGGCGTAGGGAGGCTGTGGAAGGGGAAGAGGGCAGGCGACAAGGCCGTCAAGCCGGAGTACGAGGGCGTGGTGCCCTCGACAGCGTGCTGACGTCCTGTCGCCCCGTCTGCAAGCCCCGCTTCCGGCGCCGCCGCCGCCGTTCAGCCTTCGGACGGCCCCCGGGATGTTCCCTTGGTGTCTTCTGGCACCCGTAGCTCGCCTAGGCACTCCTTTTGCCCTTTTCGCCTCCTTGACCTGCCTCCTGAAAAGGGGGACAGGAAAGGGATCACGGGCATCTTATCTTTTTAATTTGTAAGCCTTCGGGCCTTAGCTGTATCTAAAATCTGTAATCCTCTCTTTCATGTTTTTCATCCTCTATGGACTGTACCTGAGTGGGATGTTTTTTTAATGAAAGGGGAATGCTTGCCGGGTTATTTGTCTCGCGAGTTAAACCCACGCCAAGGAGCAAATCCTTGGTATCCCTCGGACAGACATTTCATCTCCCGGCAACAGACCCTGCCGCCTTCCCACGTCGCTCGGCCTTTCTCATGCTTTTGACGGAGGCAGGAACGAGGTGGGTGCGGTCTCCTCGTTTCATCCCTTTGCTGCCGCGACTACGACCAAACTTGGCCCCGAGAGCGAGCCCCAGGGCCTAGAGTCGAGGGAGCACGGCAGTTTCCGGGAAGAAACGTGGTTTCGCATTCCCCAGTCCATAAGAGGATGCATGATGAGGGATGAAAGACTTATCTGATAGTGCAACCCTCGGCAACTCTGGTTTGCCGTGGACAATTCTTGGCACTCACAGCCCCCGGCGATACTGGCTTGTCGGGAAGGCTCTTATCTCCAGCAGAGAACTTTGTCGTTCTCGATGCCGGCTTCCGGCAAGCTGGTTGCCAGGAAGGCTTTTATCTTTAGCAGAGAACTTTGACGTTCTCGACGCCGGCTTCCGGCAAGCTGATTGCCAGGAAGGCTTTTATCTTCAGCAGAGAACTTTGACGTTCTCGATGCCGGCTTCCGGCAAGCTGATTGCCAGGAAGGCTTTTATCTTCAGCAGAGAACTTTGACGTTCTCGATGCCGGCTTCCGGCAAGCTGATTGCCAGGAAGGCTTTTATCTTCAGCAGAGAACTTTGACGTTCTCGATGCCGGCTTCCGGCAAGCTGATTGCCAGGAAGGCTTTTATCTTCAGCAGAGAACTTTGACGTTCTCGATGCCGGCTTCCGGCAAGCTGATTGCCAGGAAGGCTTTTATCTTCAGCAGAGAACTTTGACGTTCTCGATGCCGGCTTCCGGCAAGCTGGTTGCCAGGAAGGCTTTTGGCGAAGAACTTCGTTGTTCTTGACACCGGCTCCCGGCAAGATCGTTGCCGGAAAGGCTTATGGCGAAGAACTTCGTTGTTCTTGATGCCGGCTCCCGGCAAGGTCATTGCCGGGAAGGCTTATGGCGAAGAACTTCGTCGTTCTTGACGCCGGCTTCCGGCAAGCTCGTTGCCGGAAAGGCTTATGGCGAAGAACTTCGTCGTTCTTGATGCCGAAGATATTGGCCCTAAGGGCGTTGCCAGCCCCCGGGCCATAACTGCGTTCAAACATAGCAAGTGATTAGCATCCAAAGTGCACTCAACTTGCTCGCGAATTTCTACTTTTGCTGCATATTCCCTATGCCTGCTGGAATGCTTTCCGGTGCGTACGATCCAGCCAGTAGCGTTTGAGGGAACGGGCCCTTAGCGGCTATTCGGGAACAATGCCTCCCAGAAAGGTTTACCTTCTTGGTTCTAGCGCAACCGCACAAGTTGCCGAGCAGACTCGAGGCAACATGGAGCGCAACTAGCCCCGAGAAGGCTCCTCGGCACACAGGTCTATGCAGAAATCTCAAATAAATAGCGGATGCTATCTTCCTGTTCAACCTCTCTTTGTACGTCCACCCTACGCTTTCTAGGGAAACTTGCCGGTGCAGGCACCCTTGCCGCGAGCGCCGAGTGCGGAACTTCAGCAGCCTGCTGGCGGGGTCGCTACCGACAAGTAATCTTGTCGCAACTAGTTGCAGCTCGCTTAAGTTGTTGAGCGGACTCGAAACAAAGTAAGGGCGCTAGCAGCTCACTTAAGTTGCTGAGCGGACTCGAAGCAAAGTAAGGGCGCTAGCAGCTCACTTAAGTTGTTGAGCGGACTCGAAACAAAATAAGGGCGCGACTAGCTACGAGTTGATTCCTCCGCACACAGGTTTTCCGTACAAAGAACAAGATCTCCGAGGCGGATAACCTTATATAGTAAGGAAATATCTAAAGTTTTGCATGACTTAGCTTTTTCTCTTGCCGCACTGGCGTCGTTCTTTTGCTCGCCCGCTCCTTGGGAGCCATGACGATGAAGATTTAGCTTGCGTGCACGCCGGATCGGGTTCGCACGATCTCGACGCCCCCTACCTGGCGCGCCAGAGATGTCGGGGGCGATGCTGATTCCCGCCAACACCTATGGGGACAGGGCCCCTTTCGGTTCGGTGGGGGGCGGAGAGCGCACAAAGAGCGGATCGAGGCAGTGCACGCGGGGGGGATTTTACCCAGCTTCGGGCCGCACGGATGCGTAAAACCCTACTGCTGCTTGTTTGTGTATATTGGATTCTTGCTCAGGAGCGATGGACGCTGCCAGACTGAGCGTGAGAGTGTTCCTGGTGTAGAACGAGCCGAACTGGCCGACCCTCCCCACTTCCGGAACTGCGGAACCTTCTCTACGTTGCGCTTGGGCCTCCTTTTATACTCAAGGGGTCACCGACAGGGGGCAACGTAGACAAGAGGGGTAAAAAAGGAAAAGGATGCGGTAGGTGCAGCTACCGCTACTGTGAATACAGTGCGCCCTACCTAACGCTGACGGCAGGGGACAAAGGCATTAAATGCATGTCTGAGTCTCCTAAACAATGCAAAAGGTGACCATTAGGAGCGCCACCATTCGCCACGATGGGCTTCTCTTCATCTCCGCTTGCCACCACGTACCCCTAGCTGCACGGCCTCCCGCCACGTGCGCTCCGGGAGAGTCCCAGAGCGACACGTTAGCAGGTGAGCTGGAGCGCGGGCACGAAGTGGGGGTTTCCCGCGGCAAGCTCCTTGCTGCGGCTGTCGTCTTGTCGCGTCCGGAAGCTTGTCGCTCGCCGGATCTTGCCGGGACGCGGGGCGCGTCGCGGCAAGCTTTCTTGGTATGTCTTGAGTGGCCTTCCCGGTAAGCTCCTCTTGCCGGGGTCTTGTCTCTTCCCGGCAAGCTCCTCTATCCGGGGCCTTGGTTGGCCTTCCCGGCAAGCTCCTCTTGCCAGGGCCTTGATTTGAATACTTTGTTCTTGAATGGTCTTCAAGGGAACCACGGAGGGTCCTGGCGGTCACCCGGCAAGCCTTGCCGCGGGGCGCTGCAACTGCCGGTGCACGAGTTCGGGGTAATAGGGTACCCCTACTCTAGTACACCGACATCCTTGAAGAGAGTAGGCCAATAAAAACCGGATTGCAATACCTTATGTGCGGTTCTATGTCCAGCATGGTGTCCTCCATAAGCCTCAGAGTGACACTTGCGTAGGATACGTTCCTGTTCATGCTCAGGTACACAATGTCTAATAACACCATCTACTTATTCTTTATAAAGGTGTGGGTCATCCCAAAAGTAATGCCTTAAATCATAGAAGAAATTTTTCTTTTGCTGGTATGTGAAACTAGGTGGTATAAATTTAGCAACAATATAATTAGCATAATCAGCATACCATGGAGCAGAACGAGAAGTATTTATGACAGCTAATTGTTCATCAGGAAAGCTATCATCAATAGGTAGTGGGTCATCAAGAACATTCTCTAACCTAGACAAGTTGTCTGCAACGGGGTTCTCAGCTCCCTTTCTATCAATGATATGCAAATCAAATTCTTGAAGCAAGAGAACCCTTCTAATAAGTCTAGGTTTAGCATCTTTCTTTTCCATAAGATATTTAATAGCAGCATGATCAGTGTGAACAGTTACTTTAGAATCAACAATATAAGGTCTAAACTTATCACAAGCAAATACAACTACTAAAAATTCTTTTTCAGTAGTAGCATAATTTCTCTGGGCACTGTCTAGAGTTTTACTAGCATATTGGATAACATTTAATTTCTTATCAACTCTTTTCCCTAGAACAGCCCCTACAGCATAATCACTAGCATCACACATAATTTCAAATGGTAAATTCCAATCAGGAGGCTGAACAATAGGTGCAGAAATCAAAGCTTTCTTAAGTATTTCAAATGCTTCTACACAATCATCATCAAAGACAAATGGAACATCTTTTTGTAAGAGATTAGTCAGAGGCCTAGAAATTTTAGAGAAGTCCTTAATGAACCTCCTATAAAAACCGGCATGACCAAGAAAACTTCTTATACCTTTAATGTCCTTAGGACACGGCATCTTTTCAATAGCATCAACTTTAGCTTTACCAACTTCAATACCTCTTTTAGAAATTTTATGCCCCAAGACAATACCTTCATTAACCATAAAGTGGAACTTGCCCCAATTCAAGACAAGATTAGTTTCTTCACATCTCGGCAAAACTCGATCAAGGTTGCTTAAGCAATCATCAAAAGAAGTTCTGTATACAGAAAAATCATCCATGAATACCTCAACAATCTTTTCACAAAAGTCAGAGAATATAGCAGTCATACATCTTTGAAAGGTAGCAGGTGCATTGCATAAACCAAAAGGCATATGTCTATAAGCAAAGGTACCGAAAGGGCAAGTAAAAGTTGTCTTTTCTTGATCCTCTTTTGACACAGGTATTTGGGAGAAACCAGAATAACCATCTAGAAAGCAAAAAATGTGTATGTTTGGATAATCTTTCTCGCATTTGATCAATAAAAGGTAAAGGGTAATGATCCTTTTTAGTAGATTTATTTAATTTGTGGAAATCAATTACCATTCTAAACCTGTAACAATTCTTTGTGGGATCAATTCATCTTTATCATTAGGAACAACAGTGATACCTGATACGTCCATTTTGCATCATGCTTTTATATCGATATTTATTGCATTATGGACTGTTATTTCACTTTATGTCACAATACTTATGGCTATTCTCTCTTATTTTACAAGGTTTACATAAGGAGGGAGAATGCCGGCAGCTGGAATTCTGGGCTGGAAAAGGAGCAAATATTAGACACATATTCTGCGCAACTCCAAAAGTCCTGAAACTCCACGGAACATCTTAAAATAAATAAAGAAAAATCCACGCCAAAGATGAAGGCCAGGGGGCCCACACCCTGCTCACGAGGGTGGGGGGCGCCCCCCCCCTAGGGTGTGCCCCCTACCTTGTGGGCCCCCTGGTGGCTCTTCGACGTCCATCTTCTCCTATATGAAGTCTTTCGATGAGAAAAAAATCAGAAGGATCTTTTCGGGACGAGACTCCGCCGCCACGAGGCGGAACTTTGGCGGAACCAATCTAGAGCTCCGGCAGAGCTGTTGTGCTAGGGATAGTTCCCTCCGGGAGGGGGAAATCATCACCATCGTCATCACCAACACTCCTCTCATTGGGAGAGGGAAATCTCCAACAACATCTTCACCAACACCATTTCATCTCCAAACCCTAGTTCATCTCTTGTATCCAATTCTTGTCTCAAAGTCCGGGATTGGTGCTAGTAGGTTGCTAGTAGTGTTGATTACTCCTTGTAGTTGATGCTAGTTGGTTTATTCGGTGGAAGATCATATGTTCAGATCCTTTATGCATATTAATACCCCTCTGATTATGAACATGAATATTATTTGTGAGTAGTTACGTTTGTTCTTCAGGACATGGGAGAAGTCTTTCTATAAGTAGTCATGTGTATTTGGTATTCGTTCGATATTTTGATGAGATGTATGTTGTCTTTCCTCTAGTGGTGTTATGTGAACGTTAACTACATAACACTTCACCATTATTTGGGCCTAGAGGAAGGCATTGGGAAGTAATAAGTAGATGATGGGTTGCTAGAGTGACAGAAGCTTAAACCGTAGTTTTTGCGTTGCTTCGTAAGGGGTTGATTTGGATCCATATGTTTCATGCTATGGTTAGGTTTACCTTAATACTTTTGTTGTAGTTGTGGATGCTTGCAATAGAGGTTAATCATAAGTGGGATGCTTGTTCAAGTAAGAACAGCACCCAAGCACCGGTCCACCCTCATATCAAATTATCAAAGTATCAAACGCGAATCATATGAACGTGATGAAAACTAGCTTGACGATATTCCCATGTGTCCTCGAGAGAGCTTTTCCTATTATAAGAGTTTGTTCCGGCTTGTCCTTTGCTACAAAAAAGGATTGGGCCACCTTGATGCACTTTATTTACTTTTGTTACTTGTTCCTCATTACAATTTATCTTATCACAAAACTATCTGTTACCACTTATTTCAGTACTTTCAGAGAATACCTTGCTGAAAACCTCTTATCATTTCCTTCTGCTCCTCGTTGGGTTCGACACTCTTACTTATCGAAAGGACTACGATAGATCCCCTATACTTGTGGGTCATCAATACCTCCCTTCTTATGGACATAATGGACAAGACTTGCCCACTGACTATCAGCAACGGGATAAATTATACCTGCCTCCAGAAGCTTTAGTATTTCTTTTCTTACCACTTCTTTTATCTTAGGATTTAACCGTCGTTGGTGATCAACAACCGGTTTCGCATCTTTCTCCAATTTTATTTTTTGCTGGCAGAAAGTGGGAGTAATGCCCTTAAGATCATCAAGAGTATATCCAATAGCAGCACGATGCTTCTTCAGAGTTTTCAATAATTTCTTTTCCTCATGCTCTAAAAGGTTAGCACCAATAATAACAGGATATATCTCGTTCTCGTCAAGATAAGCATATTTAAGAGTATCAGGTAATGGTTTAAGCTCAAACACGGGATCACCCATGGGTGGGGGAGGATCCCCTAGGATTTCATCGGGCAAGTTGTGTTTCAAAATAGGTCCATGTTTAAATAATACTTCATCTATTTCCCTTCTTTCATTCATAAACATATCATTGTCATGGTCTAGCAAATATTGTTCTAAAGGATCATTAGGAGGCACGAAAATAGAAGCAAGACCAATAAGTTCATCTTTACTAGGCAATTCTTTATCATGGGGTTGTCTACGAAATTTAGCAAAATTAAATTCATGAGACATATCCCCTAAACCAACAGAAACAATATCCTTATTGCAATCTATCTTAGCATTAACAGTATTCAAGAAGGGTCTACCAAATATAATGGGACAAAAGTTATCTTGTGGGGAACCAAGAACAAGAAAATCAGCAAGATATTTAACTTCCCCACATAAGACTTCAACATCTCTAACTATCCCAACTGGTGAAATAGTGTCTCTGTTGGCAAGCTTAATTGTAACATCAATTTCCTCTATCTCAGCAGGTGCAATATCATGCATAATTTCATTATATAAGGAATGGAGTATTGCACTTGCACTAGCACCCATATCACATAAGCCATGATAGCAATGATCTCCTATTTTAAGAGAAATAACAGGCATGCCTACAACAGGTCTATGCTTATTTTTAGTATCGGGTCTAGCAATTCTAGCAGCTTCATCACAGAATTAAATAACATGCCCATCAATATTATTGGCCAAGAGATCTTTAACCATAGAAACACTAGGTTCAACTTTAATTTTCTCAGAGGGAGTAGGTGTTCTAGTATTACTCTTAGGAACCACAGTTGAAGCTTTAGCATGATCCTTTATTCTAACAGGGAAAGGTGGTTTCTCAATATAAGCAGTAGGAACAACATGATCATTATAAGTGATAGTATTTTCTTCAACTTTAATAGGTTTAACTACTTTTACTTCAATGGGAGGATTATATTTAAACCACTTCTCCTTAGGGAGATCAACATGAGTAGCAACGGATTCACAGAAAGAAGCTACTATCTCAGAGTCAAGTCCATATTTAGTGCTAAATTCATGAAAAGCATCGGTATCCGTAAAAGATTTAACACAATCAAACTTAGGTGTTATACCTGACTCCATACCTTCGTCGAGATCCCAATCTTCATAGTTGCATTTAATTCTTTCCAATAAATCCCATTTGAATTCAATAGTCTTCATCATAAAAGAACGAGTACAAGAAGTATCAAGCATGGAGCGATTATCGAGAGAAAGCCGAGCATAAAATTTTTGAATAATAATTTCTATTGAGATCTCATGATTGGGGTATGAATATAACATTGACTTAAGCCTCCCCCAAGCTTGAGCGATGCTTTATCATTCGCGAGGCCAAAAATTATATATATATAATTATGATCACAATGAACAAGATACATAGGATAAAACTTCTGATGAAATTCTAATGTCAATCGGTTGTAGTTCCATGATCCCATATCATCACATAGCCTAAACCATGTCAATGCCTTTACCTTCAAAGATAAAGGGAATACCTTCTTCTTGATAACATCCTCAAGCATACCTGCAAGCTTAAATAATCCACAAACTTCATCCACATAGATTAGGTGCAAAACGGGATGTAATGTTCCATCACCTGTGAATGGATTAGCTAGCAGTTTCTCTATCATACCCGAAGGAATTACAAAGTAAACATTTTCAGTAGGTTCAATAGGTTGAGGAGCAACTCTTTGATCTATTGGTCGGGGTGAAGATACCCCGAACAAGCCCCTCACAGGATTATGTTCCATAGTAACAAGTGACAGTAAATTTCAGCACACTATATAAATTTTTCCTTACCAAATTACACCTACCAAAGGCGCTTCACTCCCCGGCAACGACGCCAGAAAAGAGTCTTGATGACCCACAAGTGTAGGGGATCTATCGTAGTCCTTTCGATAAGTAAGAGTGGCAAACCCAACGAGGAGCAGAAGGAAATGATAAGGAGTTTTCACTAAGGTATTCTCTGCAAGCACTGAAATTATCGGTAATAGATAGTTTTATGATAAGGTAATTTGTAACGGGTAACAAGTAATAAAAGTATATAAGGTGCAGCAAGATGGCTCGTCCTTTTTGTAGCAAAGGACAAGCCTGGACAAACTCTTATATAAAGGAAAGCGCTCCCAAGGACACATGGGAATTATCGTCAAACTAGTTCGGTACTTTGATAATTTGATATGTGGGTGGACCGTTTCTTGGGTACTGCCCTTCCTTGGACAAGCATCCCACTTATGATTAACCCCTATTGCAAGCATCCGCAACTACAAAATAAGTATTAAGGTAAACCTAACCATAGCATGAAACATATGGATCCAAATCAGCCCCTTACGAAGCAACTCATAAACTAGGGTTTAAGCTTCTGTCACTCTAGCAACCCATCATCTACTTATTACTCCCCAATGACTTCCTCTAGGCCCAAACAATGGTGAAGTGTCATGTAGTTAACGTTCACATAACACCACTAGAGGAAAGACAACATACATCTCATCAAAATATCGAACGAATACCAAATTCACATGATTACTTATTGCAAGACTTCTCCCATGTCCTCAGGAACAAACGTAACTACTCACAAATAATATTCATGTTCATAATCAGAGGGGTATTAATATGCATAAAGGATCTGAACATATGATCTTCCACCGAATAAACCAACTAGCATCAACTACAAGGAGTAATCAACACTACTAGCAACCCACAGGTACAATTCTGAGGCTTTGGGACAAAGATTGGATACAAGAGATGAACTAGGGTTTGAGATGAGATGGTGCTGGTGAAGATTTTGATGGAGATTGACCCCCTCCCAATGAGATGATCGATGGTGATGTCATCGGTGATGATTTCCCCCTCCCGGAGCGAAGTTTCCCCGGCAGAACAACTCCGCCGGAGCCCTAGATTGGTTCCGCCAAGGTTCCGCCTCGTGGCAGTGGAGATTCTTCCTGAAAGCTTGCTTATCATTTTTTCCTCGATGAAAGACCTCATATAGCAGAAGATGGGCATCAGAGGGCTGCTAGGGGGCCCACGAGGTAGGGGGCGCGCCTAGGATGGTAGGGTGCGCCCCCCACCCTCGTGGAAGGTGGGTGGCCCCCCTCTGGTACTTCTTTCACCCAATATTTTTTGTATTATGGAACTTGCTCCCATGACGTTTCAGGACTTTTGGAGTTGTACAGAATAGGTTTCTAATATTTGCTCCTTTTCCAGCCTAGAATTCCAGCTGCCGGCATTCTCCCTCTTCATGTAAACCTTGTAAAATAAGAGAGAATAGGCATAAGTATTGTGACATAATGTGTAATAACAGCCCATAATGCAATAAATATCGAAATAAAAGCATGATGCAAAATGGGCGTATCAATCACCAAAACATACAGCAATTGGATCACGTGACATCCCATTGTCACCACAGATAAGCACATGCAAAACATACATCAAGTGTTCTCAAATCCTTAAAGACTCAATCCGATAAGATAACTTCAAAGGGAAAACTCAATCCATTACAAGAGAGTAGAGGGGGAGAAACATCATAAGATCCAACTATAATAGCAAGGCTCGCGATACATCAAGATCGTGCCGGATCAAGAACACGAGAGAGAGAGATCAAACACATAGCTACTGGTACATACCCTCAGCCCCGAGGGTGAACTACTCTCTCCTCATCATGGAGAGTGCCGGGATGATGAAGATGGCCACCAGAGAGGGATTCCCCCCTCCGGTAGGGTGCCGGAATGGGTCTAGATTGGTTTTTGGTGGCTACAAAGGCTTGCGGCGGTGGAACTCTCGATCTAGGTTATGTTCTGGAAGTTTGGGTGTATATAAGAGGTTTTGGTGTCAGGAACAAGTCAGGGAGTCTCCGAGGCGGCCACGAGGTAGGGGGGCGTGTCCAGGGGGTAGGGCGCGCCCCCACCCTCGTGGGTGCCTCGGGACTCTTTTGGACCATCTCCAGTACTCTGTGGGCTTCTTTTGGTCCAAAAATTATCTCCGTGAATTTTCAGGTCAATTGGACTCCGTTTGGTTTTCCTTTTCTGCAATACTCAAAAACAAGAAAAAAAAACAAAAACTGGGATTGGGCTCTAGGTTAATATGTTAGTCCCAAAAATAATATAAAATTGCATATAAATGCATATAAAACATCCAAGGTTGATAATATAATAGCACGGAACAATCAAAAATTATAGATACATTGGAGACGTATCAGTGCCCTATTTAACATGAATGCAGCCGTCTCTAAAGCATAACCCCAAAACGGTAGCGATAAATCAGTGAGAGACATCATAGATCGCACCATATCTAATAAAGTGCGGTTATGACATTCGGATACACCATTACGTTGTGGTGCTCCAGGTGGAGTGAGTTGTGAAACTATTCTGCATTGTTTCAAATGAAGTCCAAACTCATAACTCAAATATTTACCTCCACGATCTGATCGTAGAAACTTGATTTTCTTGTTATGATGATTTTCCACTTCACTCTGAAATTCTTTGAACTTTTCAAAAGTTTCAGACTTATGTTTCATTAAGTAGATATACCCATATCTGCTCAAATCATCTGTGAAGGTGAGGAAATAACGATATCCGCCGCGAGCTTCAACGTTCATTTGACCACATACATCAGTATGTATGATTTCTAATAACTCTATTGCTCGCTCCATTGTTCCGCAGAACGGAGTTTTAGTCATCTTGCCCATGAGGCATGGTTCGCAAGTACCAAGTGATTCATAATGAAGTGATTCCAGAAGTCCATCAGTATGGAGTTTCTTCATGCGCTTTACACAAATATGACCTAAACGGCAGTGCCAGAAATAAGTTGCACTATCATTATCAACTCTGCATCTTTTGGCTTTAATACTATGAACATGTGTATCACTACTATCAAGATTTGGTAAAAATAGACCACTCATCAAGGGTGCATGACCATAAAAGATATTACTCATATAAATAGAATAACCATTATTCTCTGATTTAAATGAATAACTGTCTCGCATCAAACAAGATCCAGATATAATGTTCATGCTCAACGCTGGCACCAAATAACAATTATTTAGGTCTAAAACTAATCCCGAAGGTAGATGTAGAGGTAGCGTGCCGACGGCGATCACATCGACTTTGGAACCATTTCCCACGTGCATCGTCACCTCGTCCTTAGCCAATCTTCGCTTAATCCATAGCCCCTGTTTCGAGTTGCAAATGTTAGCAATTGAACCAGTATCAAATACCCAGGCACTACTGCAAGCATTAGTAAGGTACACATCAATAACATATATATCAAATATACCTTTCACTTTGCCATCCTTCTTCTCTGCCAAATACTTGGGGCAGCTCCGCTTCCAGTGACCAGTTCCTTTGCAGTAGAAGCACTCTCAGTCTCAGGCTTAGGTCCAGACTTGGGTTTCTTCACTTGAGCAACAACTGGCTTGCTGTTCTTCTTGAGGTTTCCCTTCTTCCCTTTACCCTTTTTCTTGAAACTGGTGGTCTTTTTAACCATCAACACTTGATGCTCCTTCTTGATTTCTACCTCCGCATCCTTTAGCATTGCGAAGAGCTCTGGAATCGTCTTCTCCATCCCTTGCATATTATAGTTCATTACGAAGCTCTTGTAGCTTGGTGGCAGTGATTGAAGAACAATGTCAATGACACTATCATCAGGAAGATTAACTCCCAGTTGAGTCAAGTGGTTGTGGTACTGTCGGTGTCAAAACCGGCGGATCTCGGGTAGGGGGTCCCGAACTGTGCGTCTAAGGCGGATGGTAACAGGAGGCGGGGGACACAATGTTTACCCAGGTTCGGGCCCTCTTGATGGAGGTAATACCCTACGTCCTGCTTGATTGTTCTTGATGATATGATTATTACAAGAGTTGATCTACCACGAGATCGTAGAGGCTAAACCCTAGAAGCTAGCCTATGGTATGATTGTATATTGTCCTACGGACTAAAACCCTTCGGTTTATATAGACATCGGAGGGGGCTAGGGTTACACAAGGTCAGTTACAAGGGAGGAGATATACATATCCGTATTGCCTAGCTTGCCTTCCATGCCAAGTATAGTCCCATCCGGACACGAGACGAAGTCTTCAATCTTGTATCTTCGTAGTCCAATAGTCCGGCTGTCCGGAGACCCCCTAATCCAGGACTCCCTCAGTAGCCCCTGAACCAGGCTTCAATGACGATGAGTCCGGCGCGCAGTATTGTCTTCGGCATTGCAAGGAGGGTTCCTCCTCCGAATACTCCATGGAAGAGTTTGAACACAAGGATAGTGTCCGGCCCTACAAAACAAGTTCCACATACCACCGTAGAGAGAATAATATTTCCACAAATCTAATCTGCTAACACGTTTTGATGGTATGACATCACGCCACGACCCGGTCATTATTCGAACCGTTTTTCTCAACCAGCACCGCACATATCGCGAGGCGGTTTTCTTGACACGTCTTGTCAAAGCAGAGATCATGTTCCCTTTATCACGGGATTCTCATTAATACGGATGTGGGTAACCCAACCGCGCCATCAATTACAACGCTAGGGAATAAGCGGTTTTTACCAGGCGAGTGGGGAGACAGATCGCCTCTTCCGCCCTTATAAAGGGACAAGAATTTACCCTTTTCACCCACGCCTTCTTCTTCCTCGCTTACCCATTCTCGCACACTCGAGCTCTAGCGATCTGGAGCAGGAGGCAAGTGGATGGTTTCTTCCGTCATGGAGGAGAACATCAAAAAGTTACAAGAAGCCAGATATCTGGCCGCGGATATCACGCACCGGCTACCAGATGCGGGGCAGATCATCCCTATGCCCGAACCCCATGAGAGGGTAGTTTTTCTTACCCACTTCGTCTATGGACTGGGATTTCCGCTCCACCCGTTCATCCGCGGGCTCATGTTCAACTACGGGCTGGATTTTCACGATCTGGCCCCCAATTTCATCCTCAACATCTCGGTGTTTATCGTCGTGTGTGAGGCCTTCCACCGCATCAAGCCCCATTTCGGCCTATGGCTGAAGACTTTTAATGTCAAACCGAAGGTGGTGGTCGGCCAGCAGGCAGAGTGCGGAGGCGCCATGGTGGGCAAGATGCCTAACATCACCTGGCTCGAAGGCTCCTATGTGGAGACCATAAAGGGGTGGCAATCGGGGTGGTTCTACATCACCGAGCCGCGCGACTCCAACTGGGCGGTGGCCCCCAAATTTTGATCCGGAGTCCCCACGCGGCTCACCTCCTGGAAAGAGAAGGGCATGTCCTGGGGTTCTTCGGTAGAGCTGACCGGACTCCAGACCTGCATCCAGAACATGACGAACAAGAAAATCAAGCTTGTCAATGTGGTCCAGGTTATGCTCTTCCGCCGGATCCTTCCGTGTCAACTACGGGCATTTGTTTGTGGGAGTTCGACTCGGCCAAGCACCAGACGCTGCGAGAGCTCTATGACATGACGCACGAAGATGTCTGGAGGGTGCTGTTCAAGAGCGCCGAGATTCCTCCCTCCCTCACCGAGGACCGCGGACTCAGCGCAAAGCGCCGCGCCAATCCGGTAGGCTTTTATATCTCTCAGGGTATTTATTTGCCACGGTTTAGTTATGTGTAGGATCTAAGCTTCCATGCCATTAACAGGACTAGATAGAGACAGCGGAGCAGCTTGATTGCCCAGCCCCCTTGCCCGAAGATCTTGCAGACGCTCTTCTAACGAAGATGCTTACTCCGGCACCTTATGAGGTGCCGGCAAAGAAGGCCAAGAAGAAGTCCACGGGGACTTGAAAGGGTCTCGAGCACAAGGTTGTATCGGACTCATCATCCGATGACTCCGACGCGCACTCCTCCCACGGAAATGAGGAGGAGGAGGAGGAGAAAAGTTCTCCCCCCCCCCCCAGCCGGGGGAGACAAGAAAAGGAAGGCCGACCCATCCGGGGAGGCCAAAGGGTCCAAGAAGGGAAGGACCCTCCCTCCGGACTGCGCCACGATGGCCGCCGACAGCGGTGACGAGTGGCTACCCAGTGACAAGCCCCTGGCAAAGTCGTAAGTGTCCGGACACCATAGTACTTCATGGTATGTTATATTGCACTGCCTCTCCTCATGCCGAACATGATTATGCAGTCCGTCCCGAGCTCATCTTGACATACCCTTGTCGAGCGGCTCTTTGGACTCGTCGGATATGAACATCGGTTCTCTTCCGACCGCTTCCACCCCTCGCCCTACGGACAACGCCGAGGTGTTGTCTCAAAAGGCACCAAGCCAAGGGGAGGTGGTCCTGGGGGCGCCTCGCGGCGACTTCCCGGACCCTGGGTACCAAGGGAGCGAGGCTCCGACGGGCTCCGAGTTTGGGCCCCAGCCGGACACTGTGCCGGAACCTCCGATGGTTCCGGACTCTGGCAGGCGGTCCCCCATTAAGGGGGGCCAACCATCCGTGTCGGTGTCCTCTGTTCATCCAGAGGCATCGGACAACTTGCTGGAAGCGCTTCGCAGCGCTTCCATCGACGAAGAGCACCGCACTATCATGAGCGCGGTGGTCAAGAAGGTTCAGTCCGCCAAAAACGGACTGACCGAAGCTTGCGCCAGCCTCCTAACAGGCTTTGAGGTAAGCAATCAAAATATAAGAAAACAGTACCGCATAGATAGTAACCCCTGATGCTCTGTTCAGCGTTCAAGAAGAAAAGCCGAATAGAGGATCAAATGATGACTCAGGAGTCTAAGAATGTATCTATGTGTATGTGCAGGCTTCCATGCTGGCCGCTGCCGCACATACTACGGAGGTCTCTGCACTGAAGTATGACCTAGAGCGGTCCGAGACCGAGCTCGACCTTACCAAGAGGCAGCTCGAGGAGAACAGAGGTAAGCAATACCTTTGTCTATAGATTAAAAAGAAGTTCGGGTGTAAAGTTATAGGATCAGCATGGATTTGCCAGGGGCCACGACCGAAGTGGCGACCCTGAGGAAGGCATTAGCCAAGGCCGAAGACAAAGCGGCCAAGGAACGCATTGAACGGGAGAAGCAAGAAGCCCGAGTAGGCGAGGTGCAGCAAGAGCTCGAGGCTCTTGCCAAAAAGCACGAGTCCTTGGAGCTTGACTCTAAGACGCGAGAATCCGAGCTCGCGTAGGCGCTTGAAAGCATCCGGAGCGCCAAGGCCGAAGCCCACAATGCCCTTCAGGAGATTGACGCGGTGAAGAACATAGCAGCGGGTAAGGCATTCATTATGCAAAGCAAGCATGTGAAGGAGACTTTCCTTTTTCTTACCCGAGTTCGGAGCTCTCCAGGAGCGTTTGCAGATCTTCCCCTAAGTGTACTGGATGCCGCGGAGTTTTATAGAGCTGAGGAGGGGAGCTCGACAGAGAAGTTGTTCTGGTCTCAGTATACTGGGACCGAACACCCCGTGCCCTTGAGCGACCAGCTGAAGCAGTTGGTCGAGCTTCACAAGGCGGCCGAACAGGCCATGAGGGACCTTATAGTCCGGATGTGGCCTGGCGAGCCCTTGTCCGGCAGCTACTTCAGTCTGGTGAGGCGGCTTGTGGAAGCCTGCCCACGGCTTGAAGTCATAAAGTGGTCCGTCTGCATCGAAGGTGCATGCAGGGCTTTTGCCCGGGCGAAGGTGCACTGGGCGAAGCTGGACGCCGTGAAGCTGGTGAAGGAGGGGCTGCCGGAGGGCAAGGAGCATCGTGATACATCTCCGTCATATCTATAATTTTTGTTTGTTCCATGCCAATATTCTACAACTTTCATATACTTTTGGCAACTTTTTATACTATTTTTGGGACTAACATATTGATCCAGTGCCCAGTGCCAGTTCCTGTTTGTTGCATGTTTTTGGTTTCACAGAATATCCATATCAAACGGAGTCCAAACGGGATAAAAACGGACGGAGATACTTTTTGGAATATTTGGAAAATTCTGGAAGAAAAATCCACGCGAGACGGTGCCCGAGGTGGTCACGAGGCAGGGGGTCGTGCCCCTACCCTTGTGAGCCACCCGTAAGGCGGTTGACGCTCTTATTTTGCTGCAAGAAAGCTTATTTTCGGAAAAAAAATCACGGCGAAGGTTCCAGGCCAATCAGAGTTACGGATCTCCATATATACATGAAACGGTGAAACAGAGCCAGGAGAGAACGCAGAAACAAAGAGAGACAGAGAGACAGATCCAATCTCGGAGGGGCTCTCGCCCCTCCAGTGCCATGGAGGCCATGGACCAGAGGGGAAACCCTTCTCCCATCTAGGTAGGAGGTCAAGGAAGAAGAAGAAGGAGGGGGCTCTCTCCCCCTCGCTTCTGGTGGCACCGGAGTGCCACCGGGGGCCATCATCGTCACCGCGATCTACACCAACACCTCCGCCATCTTCACCAACATCTCCATCACCTTCCCCCTCTATCTACAGCGGTCCACTCTCCCGCAACCCGCTTTACCCTCTACTTGAACATGGTGCTTTATGCTTCATATTATTATCCAATGATGTGTTGCCATCCTATGATGTCTGAGTAGATTTTCATTGCCCTATCGGTGGTTGATGAATTGCTATGATTGATTTAATTTTCTTGTGTTTATGTTGCTGTCCTTTGGTGCCCATCATATGATTGCGCGCCTGGATCACACCCTAGGGTTAGTTGTATGTTGATAGTACTATGTATTGGAGGGCAAGAGTGATAGAAGCTTCAACCTAGCATAGAAATTGATGCATACGGGATTGAAGGGGGACCAATATATCTTAATGCTATGGTTGGGTTTTACCTTAATGAACATTAGTAGTTGCAGATGCTTGCTAATAGTTCCAATCATAAGTGCATAGAATTCCAAGTCAGGGATGACATGCTAGCAGTGGCCTCTCCCACATAATACTTGTTATCAGTCTAGTAAAGTAGTCAATTGCTTAGGGACAATTTTGCAACTCCTACCACCACTTTTCCACACTCGCTATATTTACTTTATTGTTTCTTATCTAAACAGCCCCTACTTTTTATTTACGTAATCTTTATTATCTTGCAAACCTATCCAACAACACCTACACAGTACTTCTAGCTTCATACTTGTTCTAGGTAAAGCGAACGTCAAGCGTGCGTAGAGTTGTATCGGTGGTTGATGGAACTTGAGGGAATATTTGTTCTACCTTTAGCTCCTCATTGGGTTTGACACTCTTACTTATCAAAAACTATTGCGATGCCCTATACTTGTGGGTTATCAAGACCTTTTTCTGGCGCCGTTGCCGGGGAGCAATAGCATGGGGTGAATATTTTCGTGTGTGCTTGTTTTCTTTATCACTAAGTAATGTTTATTTGCTGCTCTTAGTTGTTTTCTATCTTTAGTTATGGGTAGGAAATGCAAAATACCAAAAAAAATAGTTGTACCTACTAAACTAGTGGTTGAATAACCACTCAAAATCTATTACACTGTTGAAGCTTATTACTTGGATCATCTTCGATCCCTATGTGCTCATGCTGAAACCCCAACTAGCTTAGTTGAGGGCAAATCTTTAGATGAGTATGCTTGTTATGTGCGACACCGAATATCTGAAAAAGGGAAAACTTTACTGGATCAAATTCATCGTTTGCAATGCTATGCTTGGAATTTATGTGAAATATATGATTATACTTGTTGTTCTGAAAACCCTAAGAAACACCTTCCCTACCAATGTTTGTTTAGTTATAATGGAATCGTATCCTCTTATGCTAAGGGTGTTTATAGTTACTATGATGTTCAACAAATTGAAGAATTTATTGCTTTTAAGGGTGCTTACGAAATTGCTTCCTTGATTGAAAAGTATGATGCTACTCTTTACAAATCTGAAAATTTTGCCATACTTAAATATTGCTATGATAATTATGCTTCTAATGCCTATGTTGAACCATATATTGACTACTACTCCGTTGTCCAAGAAGAGACTAATATTTTGC
The DNA here is from genome assembly GCF_002162155.2 of Triticum dicoccoides. Lineage (NCBI taxonomy): Eukaryota > Viridiplantae > Streptophyta > Magnoliopsida > Poales > Poaceae > Triticum > Triticum dicoccoides. The sequence goes on along the minus strand of NC_041382.1, from coordinate 499,710,768 downwards.
AGGAGTCTATGGAAGAAGAAATTGATGAAACTGTGAGCTCATTGGATGAAAAAGATGATGAGGAGAGCAAAGAACAAAAGGAGGAAGAGCGGATTAGCTACCCGTGCCCACCTTCTAATGAGAGTAACTCTTCAACTCATACATTGTTTAATTTCCCTTCGTGCTTACCGGAGGAGGATTGCTATGATGATTGTTATGATCCCGTTGATTCTCTTGAAATATCCCTTTTTGATGATGCTTGTGGCCAAAATGCCAATATGAATTATGCTTATGGAGATGAACTTGTTATAGTTCCTTATGTTAATCATGAAATTGTTGCTATTGCACCCACACATGATAGTCCTATTATCTTTTTGAATTCTCCAAACTACACTATATCGGAGAAGTTTGCTCTTATTAAGGAATATATTGATGGGTTGCGTTTTACTACTACACATGATGATTTTGATAGATATAATATGCATGTGCTTGATGCTCCTACTTGCAATTATTATGAGAGAGGAACTATATCTCCACCTCTCTATGTTTCCAATACAACAAATTGCAAGAAACTGTTTATACTATGCATTGGCCTTTACTATGTGTGCATGAATTGTTCTTTTATGACATGCCGATGCATAGGAAGAGAGTTAGACTTCGTCATTGCTTGATATATGTTGCTTTGTGCTCACTACTAAATGCTAAATCATTGCTAATTAAAATCGGCTTTGATATACCTTGGGATTCGGGTGGATCCATTATTTGAGCACTATATGTCTAGCTTAATGGCTTTAAAGAAAGCGCTGCCTGGGAGACAACCCGGAAGTTATAGAGAGTCATTTATTTCTGTTGTGTTCTTTTATAAAGTTTAAATATAAAAATAATGTGCCAAGGTTTGCCTTTAGGATGTTTACATTTGCTTGATGGTTTGTACGGTGCAGGACAGAAACTTTGGCTGTAGTGCACGATTTTACATTTTTAGCTGGAACGTCAAATGGTTCTGATTCTTTTTGAACTGTCTTCCTATACATTTTTCTTATTTTTCCTAATTTGTGTAGAATTTTTCAAGTATCAGAAGTATGGTGAATGTTCAGATTATTACAGACTGTTCTGTTTTAGACAGATTCTGTTTTTGATGCATAGTTTGCTTGTTTTGATGAAACTATCAATTTATATTAGTGGATTAAGCCATGAAAAAGATATACTACAGAAGACACAATGCAAAAACAAAATATGAATTGGTTTGCCACAGTACTTAGAGTAGTGATTTGCTTTATTATACTAACGGATCTTACCGAGTTTTCTGTTGAAGTTTTGTGTGGATGAAGTGTTCGATGATCGAGAAGGTCTCAATGTGAGAAGAAGGAAGAGAGGCAAGAGCTCAAGCTTGGGGATGCCCGAGGCACCCAAAGTAAATATTCAAGGAGACTCAAGCGTCTAAGCTTGGGTATGCCCCGGAAGGCATCCCCTCTTTCTTCAACAAATATCGGTATGTTTTCGGATTCGTTTCGTTCATGCGATATTTGCAATCTTGAAGCGTATTTTGCTTTAGTTTTCCCTTTTCTTTTATGCACCATGCTGGTATGAGATAGTCCTTGGTTGATTTATAGAATGATCTATGCACTTCACTTATATCTTTTGAGTATGGCTTTATAGAATGCTTCATGTGCTTCACTTATATCATTTGAAGTTCGGATTGCATGTTTCTCTTTACATAGACAACCGCCATTTGTAGAATGCTCTTTTGCTTCACCTATATTTGTTAGAGCGTGGGCATATCTTTTGTAGAAAGAATTGAACTCTCTTGCTTCACTTATATCTATTTAGAGAGATGATAGGAATTAGTCATTCACATGGTTAGTCATAAAATCCTACATAAAACTTGTAGATCACTGAATATGATATGTTTGATTCCTTGCAATAGTTTTGTGATATAAAGATGGTGATATTAGAGTCATGCTAGTGGGTGGTTGTGAATTGTAGAAATACTTGTGTTGAGGTTTGTGATTCCCGTAGCATGCACGTATGGTGAACCGTTATGTAACGAAGTTGGGGCATGAGGTATTTATTGATTGTCTTCCTTATGAGTGGCGGTCGGGGACGAGCGATGGTCTTTTCCTACCAATCTATCCCCCTAGGAGCATGCGCGTAGTACTTTGTTTCGATGACTAATAGCTTTTTGCAATAAGTATGTGAGTTATTTATGACTAATGTTGAGTCCATGGATTATACGCACTCTCACCCTTCCACCATTGCTAGCCTCTCTAGTACCGCGCAACTTTTGCCGGTACCATAAACCCACCATATACCTTCCTCAAAACAGCCACCATACCTACCTATCATGGCATTTCCATAGCCATTCCGATATATATTGCCATGCAACTTCCATCATCATCATATACATGACTTGAGCATCATTGTCATATTGCTTTGCATGATCATAAGATAGCTAGCATGATGGTTTCATGGCTTGTCCGTTTTTTGATGTCATTGCTACGCTAGATCATTGCACATACCGGTACACCGCCGGAGGCATTCATATAGAGTCATATCTTTGTTCTAGATATCGAGTTGTAAGTAAATAAAAGTGTGATGATCATCATTATTAGAACATTGTCCCATGTGAGGTTACCAAAATAAAAGTGGCCAAAGAAGCCCAAATAAAAAAAGAGGAAAGGCCATAAAAAAGGAGAACGCCCAAAAAAGGAAAGGCCATAAAAAAGGCCCAAAAAATTGAGAGAAAAAGAGAGAAGGGACAATGTTACTATCCTTTGCCACACTTGTGCTTCAAAGTAGCACCATGTTATTCATATAAAGAGTCTCTTGAGTTATCACTTTCATATACTAGTGGGAATTTTCATTATAGAACTTGGCTTGTATATTCCAACGATGGGCTTCCTCAAATGCCCTAGGTCTTCATGAGCAAGCAAGTTGGATGCACACCCACTTAGTTTCAGTTTGAGCTTTCATATACTTATAGCTCTAGTGCATCCTTCGCATGGCAATCCCTACTCACTCACATTGATATCTATTGATGGGCATCTCCATAGCCCGTTGATATGCCTAGTTGATGTGAGACTATCTTCTCCTTTTTGTCTTCCCCACAACCATCACTCAATTCCACCTATAGTGCTATGTCCATGGCTCACGCTCATGTATTGCGTGAAAGTTGAAAAGGTTTGAGAACATCAAAAGTATGAAACAATTGCTTGGCTTATCATCGGGGTTGTGCATGATGTGAGTATTTTGTGTGAAGAAAATGGAGCATAGCCAGACTATATGATTTTGTAGGGATAACTTTCTTTGGCCTTGTTATTTTGAAAAGACATGATTGCTTTATTAGTAGGCTTGAAGTATTATTGTTTTTATGTCAAATGATAGACTATTGCTTTGAATCACTTGTATCTTAATATTCATGCCATGATTAGATATGTGATCAAGATTATGCTAGGTAGCATTCCACATCAAAAATTATCTTTTTTATCATTTACCTACTCGAGGACGAGCAGGAATTAAGCTTGGTGATGCTGATACGTCTCCGTCGTATCTATAATTTTTGATTGTTCCATGCCAATATTCTACAACTTTCATATACTTTTGGCAACTTTTTATACTATTTTTGGGACTAACATATTGATCCAGTGCCCAGTGCCAGTTCCTGTTTGTTGCATGTTTTTGGTTTCGCAGAATATCCATATCAAACGGAGTCCAAACGGGATAAAAACGGACGGAGATACTTTTTGGAATATTTGGAAAATTCCGGAAGAAAAATCCACGCGAGACGGTGCCCGAGGTGGTCACGAGGCAGGGGGTCGCGCCCCCTACCCTTGTGAGCCACTCGTAAGGCGGTTGACGCTCTTATTTTGCTGCAAGAAAGCTAATTTTCGGAAAAAAAATCACGGCGAAGGTTTCAGGCCAATCGGAGTTACGGATCTCCATATATACATGAAACGGTGAAACGGAGCCAGGAGAGAACGCAGAAACAGAGGGAGAGACAGAGAGACAGATCCAATCTCGGAGGGGCTCTCGCCCCTCCCGTGCCATGGAGGCCATGGACCAGAGGGGAAACCCTTCTCCCATCTAGGGAGGAGGTCAAGGAAGAAGAAGAAGGAGGGGGGGCTCTCTCGCCCTCGCTTCCGGTGGCACCGGAGTGCCATAGGGGGCCATCATCATCACCACGATCTACACCAACACCTCCGCCATCTTCACCAATATCTCCATCACCTTCCCCCCCCCTCTATCTACAGCGGTCCACTCTCCCGCAACCCGTTGTACCCTCTACTTGAACATGGTGCTTTATGCTTCATATTATTGTCCAATGATGTGTTGCCATCCTATGATGTCTGAGTAGATTTTCGTTGTCCTATCGGTGGTTGATGAATTGCTATGATTGATTTAATTTGCTTGTGGTTATGTTGTTGTCCTTTGGTGCCCATCATATGATTGCGCGCGTGGATCACACCCTAGGGTTAGTTGTATGTTGATAGGACTATGTATTGGAGGGCAAGAGTGACAGAAGCTTCAACCTAGCATAGAAATTGATGCATACGGGATTGAAGGGGGACCAATATATCTTAATGCTATGGTTGGGTTTTACCTTAATGAATATTAGTAGTTGAGGATGCTTGCTAATAGTTCCAATCATAAGTGCATAGAATTCCAAGTCAGGGATGACATGCTAGAAGTGGCCTCTCCCACATAATACTTGCTATCGGTCTAGTAAAGTAGTCAATTGCTTAGGGACAATTTCGCAACTCCTACCACCACTTTTCCACACTCACTATAGTTACTTTATTGTTTCTTTATCTAAACAGCCCCTACTTTTTATTTACGTAATCTTTATTATCTTGCAAACCTATCCAACAACACCTACAAAGTACTTCTAGCTTCATACTTGTTCTAGGTAAAGCGAACGTCAAGCATGCGTAGAGTTGTATCGGTGGTCGATAGAACTTGAGGGAATATTTGTACTACCTTTAGCTCCTCGTTGGGTTCGACACTCTTACTTATCGAAAACTGTTGTGATCCCCTATACTTGTGGGTTATCACATCGCTGCCCCGAGAATTATTATGATAGTGTCCTGAAGGGTTCCCGCCTAGTGGCGGATGAGTGTGCCAAGGATGTAGTTTTTGAATGAACATGCTCATGTGATCCTGTAATGTGAAACGAGTTCATTTGCGCCATGGGACGCTTTCATAATTTAAAATATTACCTTCTGTGCGGCCGTTTATAAAATCTGAGAGTTGGCCAGTCGTTGGCTTCTGCCCCCATGTAACTAGTACTTGGGTGTTCGGGATAAAAGTGAGCACTCTTTACCCAAATTTTGGGTCCTTCGAGGGAGGTCTTCAGCGCAACGAACCAGGCAGTCAAACTATAATGCTTTATCACTCTCACTTAGCCATAGAAGTCTACAATTTTAAATTTTGGCGAAGCCCCTGGTATTCGGAGGGCCAAATTTGGGGCGCTATACACGCCTAAGCCAGACAAGGCCGACTCCTCGCCCGAAGCGGAAAAAGTCTTTAAGGACTTGAGACCTCTCAAACAGCGACCAGTCTCTCGCCTTATCATGACAGTCAGTTTTCGGCTTTCTCTACTGAGGTGTTCATCTGAAAGAACCGAGACACAATCGCAGTAGTTCTCCCACCACTACCATAGCCAATATAACGGAACGTAAGGTACCAAACCATGGGAGCCGGGCAAACCCAACATTTGACCAAAGACATGATTCGGAGCTGGTGCATATAATGCTATAAGTTCGGGGTGCCGCACTATCGAAAGTGTTCGGACTTCTTGCACCGTATTATGGGGTAAACGAGATCCCCTGGCGTACTTACCATACCCGAACATACGGGTGTGGATTGTCGTAAATGGACATATAAGAGAGAAAAGAAGAAAAACTTAAATAATGCAATGATAGACTATCGATATGCATTGTTATTTAGATAATACGTCGAAGCGTACTGGTACAAGTAGTGCAATAAGCAGAAAGCAGGACAATTTGAAGTGTCCTATCCCAGGGCGAGCTGCGCATAGATTAGTAAAAACGGGTATATCAATTATTATTAGAGACCACCTGGGGGTTCCCGTGTTCATCTTAGCTTCTTGCCGCCTTGGTTGTCGCTTCCGGAATGTGTCCGGCAATTGTACTACCGAAAGGGCTTTCAGAGAGTTAGGCCTTGAAAGAGAAAAGGAATGATAAAGGTATACAGCCCCTAGTGCAGTTAAGACACATTGCGGGGTCCTGATCGTGCCCCCACCTATGTCGATAGTATTTTCAGTGCATAGTTATGTACGCGTGGCACGGATTTCATCGCTTGACTGGGACTGGGTCGGGGGCCGAATTGCTAGGCGAGCTCTGATCGTGCCAGGCGATCCTGTTGCAGCTTGTTCCGGACTCGCTTGAAGGTGTCCGGGGGCTGTGACGCCGAATGAGTGGTCTACCTTAAAAGGCTGCTTTGTGCTTCTGCTGCAAGGGCCGCAGTGTGCTCTTCCGTGCGGAGCGAGCGTTCTGTGTTTCCATTTACTGTTATGACCCCCTTGGGTCCTGGCATCTTGAGCTTGAGGTATGCATAATGCAGCACTGCATTAAATTTTGTGAATGCTGTCCGTCCGAGCAGTGCATGATAGCCACTTTGAAACGGGACGATATCGAAGATTAACTCTTCGCTTTGGAAGTTGTCCGGTGATCCGAAGACCACTTCTAGTGTGATTGATCCTGTGCAATGGGCCTCTACACCTGGGATGACGCCTTTAAAGGTGGTTTTGCTGGGTTTGATCCTCGAGGGATCGATACCAATTTTTCGCACTGTATCCTGATAGAGCAGGTTCAGGCTGCTGCCGCCATCCATAAGGACTCGAGTGAGGTGAAATCCGTCAATGATGGGGTCCAGGACCAGTGCGGCGGATCCGCCATGACAAATTCTAGTGGGGTGGTCCCTGCGATCGAAGGTGATCGGGCAAGCGGACCATGGGTTGAATTTTGGGGCGACGGGCTCCATCGCATAGACGTCCCTTAGTGCACGCTTCCGCTCCCTCTTGGGAATGTGGGTTGCATATATCATGTTCACCGTCTTCACTTGTGGGGGAAACCCCTTCTATCCTCCTGTGTTTGGCGGCCGGGGCTCTTCCTCGTCATCACTATGCAGCCCCTTGTCCTTGTTTTCGGCATTTAACTTGCCAGCCTGCTTGAACACCCAACATTCTCTGTTGGTGTGATTGGCTGGCTTGTTGGGGGTGCCGTGGATTTGACACGAGCGATCCAGTATGCGATCCAAACTGGACGGAGCCGGAGTATTTCTTTTAAATGGCTTTTTCCGCTAACCGGATCTAGAGCCTTTGAATCCGGCATTGACTGTCGTATCTTCGGTGTTATCGCCGTTATTGCGGCGCTTTGGTCTGTTACGATGTTGCCTACCATTAACATCTTTGGTATCCGAGGTGTCCGGATTCCTCGATGTGTTGTTGCTGCGAGCCAGCCAGCTATCCTCGCCCGCGCAAAAGCGGGTCATGAGTGTTGTGAGGGCTGCCATAGATTTCGGCTTCTCCAGGCCGAGGTGGAAGGCGAGCCACTCATCGCGGATGTTATGCTTGAATGCCACTAGGGCCTCTGCATCCGGACATTCTACAATTTGGTTTTTCTTAGTCAGGAACTGAGTCCAGAATTATCTGGCCTATTCTCCTAGTTGCTGGGTTATATGGCGCAAGTCATCAGCATCCGGTGGACGCACATAAGTGCCCTGGAAGTTGTCAAGAAATGCGTCTTCCAGATCCTCCCAACTGCCGACGGAATCTGCTGGCAAGCTGTTTAGCCAATGCCGAGCTGGTCCTTTGAGTTTTAGTGGGAGGTACTTGATGGCCTGTAGATCATCACCGCGAGCCATGTGGATGTGAAGGAGGAAATCCTCAATCCATACAGCGGGATCTGTTGTGCCATCATATGATTCGATATTTACGAGTTTGAAACCTTCCGGGAATTCGTGATTCATAACTTCATCAGTGAAGCATAGGGGGTGTGCGGCGCCTCTGTGCCAGGCTATATCCCGACGCAGTTCATACGAATCTTGTCTGCTATATTCAGCCCAGCCGGATTTACTCTTGGTGTATCCAACGCGACGATCATCGTCCCGTGTTGGCGCGTGTGTCCGTGACCCGTATATTGACCTTGCGATTTTTGCCTTACTGTCCAATACGTCTCGCAGGTCCCTTGTATTGTCCGTGCCTTAGTATTTTTGATTGAGTGGCAGCGGGGTGCAGGATGAACTTCAGGCTGAAACGCCTCTCTGGCTCGGCCACGCGGTGGCCGGTCAGCCGCATCTTACACTGGTGATTGAGATTTCAATGCTTCCTCCTCGAGGTGAGGTAGCAACCTGCGTTTTGGTTAACTCTTGGTGGGGTGCTCGAGTTCATACTCCTCGGCCGCAAGGACTTCGGTCCACCTGTATGCCAGCAAGTCTTGATCATCTTGAAGCTATTGCTGCTTTTTCTTCAGGCTATGTGCCGTGGCCATAAGCCGGCGCCTGAAGCGCTCTTGCTCGACGGGGTCCTCAGGCACGATAAATTCTTCGTCGTTGAGGCTCGCCTCGTCTTCGGAGAGAGGCATGTAATTGTCCTCCTCCGGTTCTCCATCTGCTGCCCGCTCTGGGGGGCTAGCTTGTTCGTCCTCCGGCTCTACATCGCGCTGGAGGGGATTGTTGTTGTCTTCGGCACTATCCGGAGTGTTATTATCTCATGTGCCGGTATCACTGCTCTTGTTGGGGTGGGACTTAGTGCGGCGTCGCTGACGTCGGCGTTTGGGTTGCTTCTTGGAGGGGTCATCCTCTGCTATCTCGTCGCCATTGCCTTCTTTGGGGGTGTCCACCATGTATATATCATATGCTGAGGTGGTGGTCCAGCGCCCTATGGGCGGTGGTTCCTGTTCATCTCCGGCAGCGTCGTCCATACCATCGAAGTCCTCGGAGTCGAAGTCAAGCATGTCGGTTAAGTCGTCGACAGTGGCTACTAAGTGGGTGGTGGGTGGGCAGCGGATTTCTTCGTCGTCCGCATCCCATTCTAGCCGGACATAGTTCGGCCAAGGTTCTCCTGATAGGGAGAGAGACCTTAATGAATTTAGCACATCGCCGAAGGGCGAGTGCTGAAAGATATCCGCGGAGGTGAACTCCATGATCGGCGCCCAGTCAGATTCGACGGGTACGGATGTAAGCGGCTCGGAGTCCATGGCCGGAGATGAATCCAGTGGTTCGGCGACACGGCTCTCGTAAGGGGTGAAGTCAGTATCCGGCTCTATCGCCACTAAGAGTGCAGCCTCCATGGTGGAGTCCATCCCTCCGCTCTCGGATGGCGTGACTTGCTCCGGATTAATGGTCGGAGTAGTTGCAGATGCGATCTCCCGAACATTGTCCGATGGCAGGGTTACATCATGCTCGTCGCGACTGTGCAGCGCGTCCGACATGGGCTCGAACCCGTCGAAGATCAAGTCTCCAAGGATGTCGGCCATGTAATTCAAGTTTCCAAATCTGACCTGATGGCCAGGGGCGTAGCTCTAGATCTGCTCCAGATGGCCAAGCGAATTGGCCCGCAGTGCGAAGCCGCCGAATACGAAGATCTGTCCAGGGAGGAAAACCTCACCCTGGACCGCATCGTTACCGATGATCAAAGGAGCCATCGAGCCTTATGGTGACGGCATTGTGGAACTCTCAATAAAAGCACCAATGTCGGTGTCAAAACTGGCGGATCTCGGGTAGGGGGTCCCGAACTGTGCGTCTAAGGCGGATGGTAACAGGAGGCAGGGGACACGATGTTTACCCACGTTCGGGCCCTCTTGATGGACGTAATACCCTATGTCCTGCTTGATTGTTCTTGATGATATGAGTATTACAAGAGTTGATCTACCACGAGATCGTAGAGGCTAAACCCTAGAAGCTATCCTATGGTATGATTGTATATTGTCCTACGGACTAAAACCCTCCGATTTATATAGACACCGGAGGGGGCTAGGGTTACACAAGGTCGGTTACAAGGGAGGAGATATACATATCTGTATTTCCTAGCTTGCCTTCCACGCCAAGTAGAGTCCCATACGGACACGAGACGAAGTCTTCAATCTTGTATCTTCATAGTCCAACAGTCCGGACAAAGGATATAGTCCGGCTGTCCGGAGACCCCCTAATCCAGGACTCCCTCAGGTACCTAGACATTCTGAGTGTATGTTCACTGACAGAACTATTCTCATCTATCTTTCAGCAATAGAACTTATTGGAGACTTCATATCTCTCAATCCGGGCATTTTCTTGAAATATTAACTTCAACTTATTGTGATGCATTTAGAAGGCTACTTGCTGTTTATCACAGACCAGTGCCATATTTGTTTTGCTTGCCATTTCCAAACCGTGCATCCGATTCCGGTGATCTTTATATCGATTTCGACCGAAATAAACTCACCTTTCCAGTGGCACTCTTGGATTTCCAAGTTGAGGCCAGGTTCTATCATTCCTTTCCAAATCATGCCTATGCATCACATACCGCATCCCGCATATCATACCATGTTTTGCATCATGTTGCTTGAGCATTGCACGTGGTTGATTGTGTTCCCTTTTGCTTGTTGTCTTGATTTGGGTAGAACCGGGAGACAAGTACGTGAACAAGGAGCCCATCGAGTTCGCTTATGAGGATCAAGGCAACTCTGAGAACTTTGCAGGCAAGATGACCATACCCTCGAAATCACTTCTATCTTTGCTTGCTAGATGCTCGCTCTTTTGCTATGCCTATGCTATGATTCCTACAACTTGCTTATCATGACTCCCTTATTGCCATGTCAAACCTCTAACCCACCTTGTCCTAGCAAACCGTTGTTTGGCTATGTTACCGTTTTGCCCAGCCCCTCTTATAGCGTTGCTAGTTGCAGGTGAAGATTGGAGATCGTTCCTTGTTGGAACATTGTTTCTTGTTGGGATATCACAATATTATCTTGCTTATCTTAATGCACCTATATACTTGGTAAAGGGTGGAAGGCTCGGCCTTATGTCTGGTGTTTTGTTCCACTCTTGCCGCCCTAGTTTCCGACATATCAGTGTTATGTTCCCGGATTTTGCGTTCCTTACACGGTTGGGTTATAATGGGAACCCCTTGACAGTTCGCCTTGAATAAAACTCTTCCAGCAATGCCCAACATTGGTTTTACCATTCGACACCTAGCCTTTTCCCTTGGCTTTCGCGGACTTAGGGGTCATCTTTATTTTAACCCCCCCCCCCCGGGCCAGTGCTTCTCTAAGTGTTGGTCCAACTGAGCGATGTCCGGGGCTACCAAGGGCAACTCTGGGCTGGCCTACCCGACTTCTTGCTCATCCGGTGTGCTGTGAGAACGAGATATGTGCAGCTCCTATCGGGATTTGTCAGCTACCATTGTCGAGGATGTCTTGTAACCGGGATGCCAAGTCTGATCGGATTGTCTTGGGAGAAGGAATATCCTCCGTTGACCGTGAGAGCTTGTGATGGGCTAAGTTGGGACTCCCCTGCAGGGATTTGAACTTTCGAAAGTCGTGCCCGTGGTTATGGGCAGATGGGAATTTGTTAATGTCCGGTTGTAGATAACCTGTAACTTAACTTAATTAAAATGCACCAACCGCGTGTGTAACCCTGATGGTCTCTTCTCGGTGGAGTCCGGGAAGTGAACACGATGTTGGAGTAATGCTTGGCGTAGGTTGTTCTAGGATCACTTCTTGATCATAGTTGTTCGACCGTGCTTTTGCCTTCTCTTGTTAGCCACCATATATGCTAGTCGCTTGCTGTAGCTCCACATCATACCTTTACGTTGCCTATGTGCTTAAATAGTCTTGATCGCGAGGGTGTGAGATTGTTGAGTCCCCGTGACTCACAGATTCCTTCCAAAACCAGATGCAGGGACCGATGATACCGTTCCAGATGATATGACCGAGCTCAAGTGGGAGTTCGATGAAGACTCTCGCCGTTACTACGTGTCTTTCCCAGATGATCAGTAGTGGTGCCCAGTTGGGGCGATCGGGGACTTTGTCGCATTTGGGGGTTGATCTTTATTTTGGTTCCGTAGTCAGACCCTGAGTGTATTGGATGAATGTAATGACTTATTTATGTAATTGTGTGACGTGGCGAGTGTAAGCCAACTATGTATCTCTCCCCTTTATTTATGTACATGGGTTGTTTGCGAAGAATACCTCACTTGCGACAATGCTTTCAATGCAGTTATGCCTCTAAGTCATGCTTCGACACGTGGGAGATATAGCCGCATCGAGGGTGTTACAAGTTGGTAATCAGAGCCTTCCCCGACTTTAGGAGCCCCCTGCTTGATCGAATCGTTGGCGTTGTTGAGTCTAGAAAAATGTTTTGAGTCATTTAGGATTATATATATCGGAGAGTTAGGAATTCTTTTTACTCCTCAGTCCCTTCGTCGCTCTGGTGAGGCATCCTGACGTAGAGTTTTGACTCTTCTCTTCTCAAATTTCACTAAAAAAAGTAGGATCACGCGGGTATCTTGGAATCGTTCCGATGGTTTTGTGACGAGAACATTGTTCTTGGTGCCTCCTCACATTTAGGGGTCGTGGCAGTGTCCCGGGGAGTTGAGCTCCGAGGTGTTGTCGTCACAATTTTATCGTTGAGATTCTGGAATACCTGAGTTTCGCCGACATCGAAAATCTCTTTTATGCAGTTGTTGGTGAGATAACCTCGACGCCATCCAGTACTGGGGTGGGAGTTCGGGAGTATTGCCATAACTTGTACAACGGATGCTTTTCGAAGGTTGAGGTAAATGATTTCTGAAGGTTTCTTGGTTATGTGTTGAAGGATGGATACAGCTGGATGTAGAGTTTGCTAGCTTTGGGTGAGATATTATGCTTCCCCTGTATCCCCAACACCTGATTGCATAACCAGAAAGGTTCGGGAGTTTCATAGGTGGGAATTCTTGTAGCTCTAGCTTTTCTTCCGCGGATATTTGGTTTGTGATTGTGTAATCCTCACCAAGTATTCATTCTTGTTCGTACCTTGTTGTTTTATTCTTCTACCTCTTTCTAAGTGGCTTCTCAATTTATGGAAATGTGACCATTTCGATTGGAATGCATTCATTCATTTTGTTCGGATGTGAAGACTTTATGTTGCAATTTCAATCTGTTTGATTCAGCTTGAATATTTGTCTGTCAAGATGCTAACGGATGTCACCCTCTTCAGGATGGCTCCTGCTAAGGGTCAGAATCAGAATCAGGATCCGCCACCACCACCTCCACCTCTGGAGGCATGGCAAGCTGTGATGGCCGCTACCAATGCAAACATGCAACTGATCATGCAAATTCTGCAAGAGTGCAACCAAAGCCATGCCAACAATCAGAATCAGTTTGCTACACTCAACCAGTTCCTTGCTAACCAGCCAAAGACCTTCAGCAACTGTGTCGAGGCCTCAGACGCTGATGATTGGCTCGTGGATATATGCAAGCATTTCGAGTGCAGCAACGTCAGGCCTGAGGACTTTGTCAAGTTTGCCTCCTTCCAACTCAAAGACCAAGATGCAGAATGGTTTCAGCAATACAAAGATTCCAGAGGAGGCCGTGTGATTACGTGGGATGAATTCCGTCAAGACTTCAAAGCTCATCACATTCCTCACAGTGTTGTTGAAAGCAAGCGTGAGGAATTCCGCAACTTGAAGCAAGACAGCTTGTCTGTTTACCAGTATAACATTCTGTTCTAGAGGCTCGCTCGTTTCGCCAAGCAAGACATCCCTGACGAGAAGAGCATGATTTATCAGTTTAGGGGTGGCCTCGGGGAAGATCTCCAACTAGCTCTCATCCTTTTTGAGCCGAAGAAGTACGATGAGTTCTACAATATGGCAATGAAGCAAGAGACTGCTCAACTCAAGTGTGATGCTTCCAAGAAGCGAGTCAGAGATGCAACTCCTTCTTCCTCAACTTAAGTGGCTTGTAAGCAGCAAAAGTATTGGCTTCCTCCTCCTCCGTTCCGTCAGCCTTATCAGCAGAAGAGCAAAGGTGGCAATGGATCTTCCCACCACCCAACCCAAGCTTTCAGAACAAGACTTCGTCTCAAGCTCCAAGATCAAGTGCTCCGTATCACCGTCCGCTCTCGGAGGTCACGTGCAACAAGTGCCAACAGAAGGGTCACTATGCCAACAAATGCTTCAATCAGAGGCGTCTCCCTCCTCCTCCTCCTGTGAGATCTAACAGCAGTGCAGTGGTCAAGCATAACCCCAAGTCTGCTAAGATCAACATGATGAACGCAGCTCAGGCAGAGGACTCGTCAGATGTCATCATGGGTAACCTTCCTGTCAATGATATTCCTGCAAGAGTTCTTTTTGATACTGGTGCATCATTGTCATTCTTATCGAAGCCTTTTGCATCCATGCATGATGTGCATATTGTTGATTTGCCTAAGCCGATAGCGATTTCTTCTCCGGGTTTGTTCACGAACACCAAAATGATGGCTCCGGATGTTACTATCACATTGGGAGACTATAAGTTTATTTCTTCGCCAATGGTCCTTGGTAACTCGGATATTGATCTTATTCTCGGAATGGACTGGCTTTCTAAGCACAAGGCTCAGCTTGATTGTGCTGCCAGGAAGATTCAATTGACTCATTCGTCTGAGGATGTTATTGTCTTTGCCGCTCGGGATGATACCATTCGACTGTTTTCTCTCAATGAGAAGGGTGAGATGGATGCCATCTCTCAAATTCCGGTCGTTTGCGAATATCAAGACGTCTTCCCATAAGAGCTTCCAAGAATGCCTCCGCACCAGCCAGTTGAATTCGGCATCGATCTTGAGCCTGGCACGGAACCTGTTTGCAAACATCCTTACAAGCTTGGACCTGAAGAGTTGAAGGAGCTGAAGAAGCAACTCGATATTCAAGAGCGAATGGGTCTCATCCGACCTAGTTCTTCTCCATAGGGTTGTGGAGTTCTTTTTGTGAAGAAGAAGGATGGAACGGACCGACTTTGTGTCGACTACCGTCCATTAAACAAGAAGACTATTAAGAACAAGTACCCACTTCCCAACATCAACGAGATGTTTGAACAACTCAAAGGTGCTCAAGTATTCTCCGAGCTTGATCTCCGTATGGGCCATCATCAGATTCACATTCGTGAGCAAGATATCCCTAAGACAGCATTCAGAACAAGCTATGGTTCATATGAATACACTGTCATGTCTTTTGGCCTCGTCAACGCTCCGCCAACATTCTCTTGCATGATGAACTTCATCTTCAACCCCTACACAAATGACTTCATCTTGGTCTACCTCAATGACAATTTGGTCTTTTCCAAGAATAAGGAGGATCATGCCAAGCACTTGCGTTTGGTGCTGGATAAGCTCAGAGAACATCAGTTCTATGCCAAGTTTTCAAAGTGTGAGTTTTGGCTCGATGAGGTTCTCTACCTTGGGCATATCATCTCTGCCAAGGGCATAGCGGTGAATCCTGAGAAGGTGTCTGCAATTGTGAATTGGGAACCACCTCAGAATGTGAAGCAACTCTGCAGCTTCCTTGGGCTCGCAAGCTATTGTCGAAGGTTCATTGAGAACTTCTCTAAGATCGCGAAGCCTCTTTCCAACCTTCTCCAGAAGCACGTCAAGTACGTCTGGTCACCTGAATGTCACATCGCTTTCAACGCCCTGAAAGAGAAGTTAGTCACTGCTCCAGTTCTGACTCCTCCTGATGCATCCAAACCGTTTGAGGTCTTCTGTGATGCTTCCCTTCAAGGTCTTGGTGCAGTGTTGATGCAAGAGAAGAAATTTGTGGCCTATACTTCTCGCAAGTTGAAGCCCAATGAGAAGAACTACCCCACTCATGACCTCGAGTTGGCGGCAGTTGTGCATGCTCTTTTAACTTGGAGACATCTCTTATTGGGAAGAAAAGTGGACATCTTCACTGACCAGAAGAGTCTCAAGTACATCTTCACTCAGCCTAACCTCAACCTCAGGCAGACTCGTTGGGTCAAAATGATTCAAGATTATAATCTGAGTATCGAATATACTCCAGGCAAGGCCAATGTAATTGCTGATGCATTGAGCAGGAAGGCTTACTGCAACAGTTTGAATCTCAAGCCTTACCAACCCGAGCTTTGTGAAGCTTTCCGCAAACTCAATCTGCAAGTTGTTCCTCAAGGATTTCTTGCAAACTTCAAGTCTCTCCTACCTTGGAGGATCAGATTCGCGAGGCTTAACTTCTTGATGCTATGGTGAAGAAGGTGAAGATTGGGATTGCCAAGAGTCAACCCAAGTACAAGTGATATCGCCTTGATGACAAGGATACTCTATTCTTCGAGGATCGCATTGTTGTGCCTAAAGGTGACCTTCGTAAAGTCATTATGAATGAGGCTCACAATTCACTCCTCTCTATCCACCCTGGAAGTACAAAGATGTACCATGACCTCAAGCAGTCGTATTGGTGGACTCGAATGAAGCGCGAGATTGCTCAGTTCATGAATGAATGTGATGTCTGCAGAAGAGTGAAGGCAGAACACCAACGACCAGCTGGTCTCCTCCAACCTCTTGCCATTCCTGAATGGAAGTTTGACCATATTGAGATGGACTTCATGACTGGATTTCCAAAGTCCAAGCGTGGCAATGATGCTATCTTCGTTGTCATTGACAAACTCACTAAAGTGGCTCATTTCCTTCCGATCAAAGAATCTATCACAGTAGCTCAATTGGCAGAGCTATATACCTCCCGGATTGTCTCTCCGCACGGCATTCCGCAGTTGATTTCTTCATATCGTGGCAGCATCTTCACCTCCAAGTTTTGGGATTCTTTTCAAAAAGCCATGGGCACCAACATCTATTTTAGCACAGCTTTTCATCCTCAGACTAGTGGCCAAGTCGAACGTGTCAATCAGATTCTTGAAGATATGCTCAGGGCTTGCGTCATCTCTTTCGGTATGAAGTGGGAAGATTGTCTTCCATATGCCGAGTTCTCCTACAACAACAACTTTCAAGCGAGTTCGGGCAAGGCCCCATTCGAAATTCTCTATGGTAGGAAGTGTCGTACTCCTCTTACCTGGTCAGAGACTGGTGAACGTCAACTTTTTGACAATGACTTGATCACAGAGGTAGAAGAGATGTGCAAAGTCATTCGTGATAATCTCAAAGCCGCGCAATCGCGCCAGAAGATTTACCATGATAGCAAACATCGTGACTTGGTTTTCGAGATCGGAGACCATGTCTACCTCTGTGTCTCTCCAATGAAAGGTACTCGTCGCTTCAGTATCAAAGGGAAGCTTGCCCCTAGATACGTGGGTCCTTTCAAGATCATCAGCAAGAGAGGCGATCTCGCCTATGAACTTGAGCTTCCCTCCAACTTTGCAAACGTGCACAACGTGTTTCATGTCTCTCAACTCCGCAAGTGCTTCAAGACCCCTGACCGCACCGTCAACTTCGAAGACATTGATCTCCGAGAATACATGTCTTATCATGAGCACCCAGTTGCTATTCTTGAAGAAACTGAGCGCAAGACTCGCAACAAGTCTATCAAATTCCTCAAAGTCAAGTGGTCACATCATTCCGACCGTGAAGCCACCTGGGAACGCAAGGATCACCTCCGTTCTGAGTACCCAGAGTTTTTCCAGTCCTAGATCTCGGGACGAGATCCTTTCGTAGTGGTAGAGTGTTGTAACACCCCGGATGTAATTTAACTTATTTGTATTCCAACTCTTGCCGTTTCCGGCACTAAGTTATATTATTTCCTCATTGTCGGGTTTTTTTCTCTGTGTGTTTTGTCCTTGTCATGCATTTCATATCATGTTAGCATGTGCATTGCATTTGCATATGTGCTCGTCTCATGCATCCGAGCATTTTCCCCGTTGTCCGTTTTGCATTCCGGCGCTCCTATGTCCTCCGGTGGTCCTTTCTACCTCTTTTCATGTGTGGGCATTAAACATTTCTGGATTGGACCGAGACTTGCTATGCGGCCTTGGTTTACTACCGGTAGACCGCCTGTCAAGTTCCGTGCCATTTGGACTTCGTTTGATACTCCAATGGTTAACCGAGGGACCGAAAAGGCCTCGTGTGTGTTGCAGCCCAACACCCCTCCAAAGTGGCCCAAAAGCCACCTAAAGCTCCTCCATCATCTAGAGCGTTCGATCATGATCGTGTGGCCGCAAACCGCACCTCATTAGGAGCTTCCTAGCTCCCTCTACCTATAAAACTAGACCTCCTCCCGAAAATCCCGGATCTTCTCTTCCCCCTAACCCTAAATTTCCTTGCCGTCGCTGGACAATGTCTGCCTCCGCGCCGGACACCGACCCGAGCCAGTGAACGGCTGCCACCTGTCGCCGCCACCCCCGCTGTCCACGCGGCCCGTCGAGCCCACGCCCGGCCCCCGCGGCCCGCCATCGCCGCGCCGCTCCATCGCGCTACCGCCGCCCTCGTCCTCCCCACACGTCGCCCGAGCCGCCCCGCTCCGGCCGCCACACCACCGCCACTGGCGAGCACCGCCACCGGGCCGCTCCGTCTCCGGCGACCGTGCCCCTTGCCGCCCTTACCGCCCGGCGCCGCCTCGCCGCTCCGCTCCACCGTCGTCCTCCTCCTCCGGCCGGATCCGCCAAGTCTGGCAACTTCGGTCCAAGTCTGGTGACGCCCTGCTCAGCTCCGGTGACCTCGACTCCGGCTGATCATCCTCGGAGTGCGCGTGCTACAGTAACTGCTACAGTACCCGCCAGATCTGAGATCTAGACTCGGTTGGCTTTCCCCCGAAACCCTAATCCCACATATTTTTTGCTATCTTTGACGCATCATAACTCCCTCATCGTGGCTCTGATTCGTGCGTGTAGCATATCGAAATGTTCGTCTCGACGAGTACATCATTTCATTTCATTGCATCATTTTCATTTGAGCTCATCTTGATGCCCGAAATGCTGTTGGGAGAGGGCTATGTGAGGAAAGTTTCAGATCTGTTTCAGCAAATGCACTTTTGTCATTTTTGCCATGATTAATGTGTGCATGCTATGATCCTAAGCTCTACATGTTTTTTGAAGAATGCCATGCCATCTTTACAGGGGTGTATGCCATGTATTTTTGTGATCTTTGTGGTGACTAGCACAAGCATGCAAAGTGGCCTACTCAATGATGCTGATTTCAGGGACTTAGAATTTCACTAAGTCCTTGCCCTGTCATTATTTTTACGTCGTATGTTCATGTTGTTTCCTAGTGATCCGTGCCTCTTTGGAGCATGATCAGTAAGGATGTTTTGTAGATAATGTTGTGCTCTATCCTCAATGTCTTTGTTTGCAATTATGGAGCAACCTAGCTTGAGTCAATCGAGCTCTACTTTTACTATAAAATGTTCCTGGCAGATTGTTAACATGTTTAGCAATTTTGCCGAGGATGGTGTTGTTGATCCGTGCATGCTATGATGTTGTTCTTGCCATGTATAGCTTCTATGCCATGTCTATTTGATGGGTGTATGCTTAGTTTGTCATGCAATGCCTCGTAGTGAGTTCATCGAGCTCGTAAACATGCCTACTTGTTAATCTGTTTTGCATGCTCCAGTTTTGCACCAAGTATGAATCTGTTTATGTTTTTTGCTACGTTAACATGCTTGCAATAGTATTTTCTGGTCCCTTTTGGCTCATGGTCACTAAGGGACTTTTGTTACATGCTTTTAGTAGCTTCATGCCATGCCTTGCTTTGTCATGATATGTTCCTGTAGCATATAGTCATCATGCTCTAAACATTGCTTCCTGATGATAAATTCCTGCCATGCTGTTAATTCCACTAAGTCTGAAACCTGTAGTCTTTTGCTCTTTTGCCATGCTTGTTTGAACCTGCTATTGGGTGATTTAGCCGTAGCTCCGTGTTCATCTTTTGTCAAGCATCATGAGTGGATCCCTGCCATGCACTTTGTTGCCATGTTTGAGTGCAGTAGCTTATTTATTGTGATGCATTTAGAAGGCTACTTGTTGTTTATCGCAGACCGGTGCCATATTTGTTTTGCTTGCCATTTCCAGACCGTGCATCCGATTTCGGTGATCTTTATATCGATTTCGACCAAAATCAACTCACCTTTCCAGTGACACTCTTGGATTTCCAAGTTGAGTCCAGGTTCTATCATTCCTTTCCAAATCATGCCTATGCATCCTATACCGCATCCTGCATATCATACCATGTTTTGCATCATGTTGCTTGAGCATTGCACGTGGTTGATTGTGTTCCCTTTTGCTTGTTGTCTTGCTTTGGGTAGAGCCGGGAGACGAGTACGTGAACAAGGATCCCGTTGAGTTCACTTACAAGGATCAAGGCAACTTTGAGAACTTTGTAGGCAAGATGACCATACCCTCGAAATCACTTCTATCTTTGCTTGCTAGATGCTCGCTCTTTTGCTATGCCTATGCTATGATGCCTACCACTTGCTTATCATGCCTCCCTTATTGCCATGTCAAACCTCTAACCCACCTTGTCCTAGCAAACCGTTGTTTGGCTACGTTACCATTTTGCTCAGCCCCTCTTATAGCTTTGCTAGTTGCAGGTGAAGATTGGAGATCGTTCTTGTTGAAACATTATTTATTGTTGGGATATCACAATATTATCTTGCTTATCTTAATGCACATATATACTTGGTAAAGGGTGGAAGGCTCGGCCTTATGTCTGGTATTTTGTTCCACTCTTGCCACCCTAGTTTCCGTCATATCGGTGTTATGTTCCCGGATTTTGCGTTCCTTACACAGTTGGGTTATAATGGGAACCCCTTAACAGTTCGCCTTGAATATAACTCTTCCAGCAATGCCCAACATTGGTTTTACCATTCGCCACCTAGCCTTTTCCCTTGGGTTTCGCGGACTCAGGGGTCATCTTTATTTTAACCCCCCCCCCCCCGGGTCAGTGCTTCTCTAAGTGTTGGTCCAACAGAGCGATGTCTGGGGCTACCAGGGAAACTCTGGGCTGGCCTACCCGGCGTCTTGCTCATTCGGTGTGCCCTGAGAACGAGATATGTGCAGCTCCTATAAGGATTTATCGGCACATCTGGGTGGTGTTGCTAGACTTGTTTTACCATTATCGAGGATGTCTTGTAACCGGGATGCCGAGTCTGATCGGATTGTCTTGGGAGAAGGAATACCCTTCGTTGACCGTGAGAGCTTGTGATGGGCTAAGTTGGGAATCCCCTGCAGGGATTTGAACTTTCGAAAGCCGTGCCCGCGGTTATGGGCAGATGGAAATTTGTTAATGTTCGGTTGTAGATAACCTGTAACTTAACTCAATTAAAATGCACCAACCGCGTGTGTAACCGTGATGGTCTCTTCTCGGAGGAGTCCGGGAAGTGAACATGGTGTTGGAGTAATGCTTGACGTAGGTTGTTCTAGGATCACTTCTTGATCATAGTTGTTCGACCGTGCTTTTGCCTTCTCTTCTCGCTCTCTTTTGCAAATATGTTAGCCACCATATATGCTAGTCGCTTGCTGCAGCTCCACATAATAACTTTACCTTGCCTATAAGCTTAAATAGTCTTGATCACGAGGGTGTGAGATTGCTGAGTCCCCATGACTCACAGATTCCTTCCAAAACCAGATGCAGGGACCGACGATACCGTTCCAGATGATATGACCGAGCTCAAGTGGGAGTTCGATGAAGAATGTCGCCGTTACTACGTATCTTTCCCAGATGATCAGTAGTGGTGCCCAGTTGGGGCGATCAGGGTTTTTGTCGCATTTGGGGGTTGATCTTTATTTTGGTTCCGTAGTCGGACCTTGAGTGTATTGGATGAATGTAATGACTTATTTATGTAATTGTGTGACGTGGAGAGTGTAAGCCAACTATGTATCTTTCCCCTTTATTTATGTACATGGGTTGTGTATGAAGATTACTCCACTTGCGACATTGCTTTCAATGCGGTTATTCCTCTAAGTCGTGCTTCGACACGTGGGAGATATAGCCGCATCGAGGGTATTACATCCCACTTAGATAGACATCTCTCTAATCATCTAAGTGATCACATGATCCACATCAACTAAACCATGTCCGGTCATCACGTGAGATGGAGTAGTTTTCAATGGTGAACATCACTATGTTGATCATATCTACTATATGATTCACGCTCGACCTTTCGGTCTTAGTGTTCCGAGGCCATATCTGCATATGCTAGGATCGTCAAGTTTAACCCGAGTATTCTGCGTGTGCAAAACTGGCTTGCACGTGTTGTATGTGAACATAGAACGTATCACACCCGATCATCACGTGGTCTCTCGGCACAACGAACTGTAGCAATGGTGCATACTCAGGGAGAACACTTATATCTTGACATTTAGTGAGAGATCATCTTATAATGCTACTGCTACGTCTTGAGCTTGCGTTGGTTTTCCCCGAAGAGGAAGGGATGATGCAGCAGAGTAGCATAAGTATTTCCCTCAATTTTTGAGAACCAAGGTATCAATCCAGTAGGAGCCCACGCTCAAGTCCCTTGTACCTGCACAAAGCGATAGCTACTCGCAACCAACGCGATTAGGGGTTGTCAAGCCCTTCACGGTCACTTACGAGAGTGAGATCTGATAGATATAATATTTTTGGTATTTTTGGTATAAAGATGCAAAGTAAAAAGTAAAGGCAAAGTAAAAAAGCAAAACAAGATTAAAGTGATGGAGATTGATATGATGAGAATAGACCCGGGGGCCATAGGTTTCACTAGTGGCTTCTCTCAAGAGCATAAGTATTCTACGGTGGGTGAACAAATTACTATTGAGCAATTGACAGAATTGAGCATAGTTATGAGAATATCTAGGCATGATCATGTATATAGGCATCACGTCCGTGACAAGTAGATCGAAACGATTCTGCATCTACTACTATTACTCCACTCATCGACCGCTATCCAGCATGCATCTAGAGTATTAAGTTAAAAACAAAGTAACGCCTTAAGCAAGATGACATGATGTAGAGAGATAAATTCATGCAATATGAAATAAACCCCATCTTGTTATCCTCGATGGCAATGATACAATACGTGCCTTGCTGCCCCTTCTGTCACTGGGTAACGACACCGCAAGATCGAACCCAAAGCTAAGCACTTCTCACATGGCAAGAACTACCAATCTAGTTGGCCAAACCAAACGGATAATTCGAAGAGACTTGCAAAGATAACCAATCATACATAAAAGAATTCAGAGAAGATTCAAATATTATTCATAGATATACTTGATCATAAACCCACAATTCATCGGTCTCAACAAACACACCGCAAAAAGAAGATTACATCGAATAGATCTCCACAAGAGAGGGGGAGAACTTTGTATTGAGATTCAAAGAGAGAGAGAAGAAGCCATCTAGCTACTAACTATGGACCCAAAGGTCTGAGGTAAACTACTCACACTTCATCGGAGGGGCTAGGATGATGTAGAAGCCCTCCGTGATGACGGCCCTCTTCCGGCGGAGCTCCGGAACAGGCCCCAAGATGGGATCTCATGGATACAGAAAGTTGCGGCGGTGGAATTAGGTTTTTGGCTCCTCTTCTGATCGTTTGGGGGTACGTGTGTATATATAGGAGGAAGAAGTACGCCGGAGGAGCAACGAGGGGCCCACAAGGCAGGGGGCGCGCCCTAAATGGGGGCGCGCCCCCCACCCTCGTGACCGCCTCTTTTGTTCCTTGGAGCAGGGTCCAAGTCTCCTGGATCACGTTCGGTGAGAAAATCACGTTCCCGAAGATTTTATTCCGTTTGGACTCCGTTTGATATTCCGTTTCTTCGAAACACTGAAATAGGCAAAAAACAGCAATTCTGGGCTGGGCCTCCAGTTAATAGGTTAGTCCCAAAAATAATATAAAAGTGGAAAATAAAGCCCAATATAGTCCAAAACAGTAGATAATATAGCATGGAGCAAACAAAAATTATAGATACGTTGGAGACGTATCAGGCATCCCCAAGCTTAATTCCTGCTCGTCCTCGAGTAGGTTGTGGGTGTTCTGGGAACGGGGATCCCCAGACTTGCCTACCTGCGGCCTGCGGCATGGCTCAAAGGGGGGCCCAGCACGGCCCATCTTCATCAACACAGACCCAAGACCCTCGCGAGGGGCCAAGCCTCGCGAGGCGGATTACGCGGAGCTTCCTCAGGCACGGCCTCATCAGGCTGGCTCGCGAGGAGGTGGAGAGATCAAGGCGGGGTACCTCACGAGGTGCCCATGATGCAAGCCATGACGACCAAAGGCGCCAGGCGGGTGCCAGCTCGCGCAGTGTCCTCCTTTCCTCTTTGGTGCAAAGGGAGCAAGCGCAGCCGCGGAGTACCAAGGCATCAGGCAAAGGTTGCCATTTCGGTGCAACAAGACCAAGACCAGGAGGACTGCAAGATGGAGGTCATCGTGGAGCCCAAGACGGCGTCACCACCAGAGCTTTGTGCAGGCGAAGACTACTTTTGTCAGGATAGCTGGTACTAGCTGTCCCTCTTCAAATTAGCCCACCATTGTTGGCTCCCTTCCCGCTCGATATTTGGGAAGAGGACCAGGGCCTCTATAAATAGGACTAGCCACCCCCAGAGGAGGGGGAGGAACGATAGGGCATCAACAATCAGAGAGAGAGAGAGAGATGGGTGACTGAACTCCTCCCAGCAGTTCATCGCCCCCGCCAAGAGCAGACCCTCGCGAGGCTGTTCTTCCTTGTATTGTTCGTCATCATCAGCCCAAGAGGCAATCCACCATGCCACAAACTCGAGTAGGGTATTACACCACAACAGTGGCCCGAACCAGTATAAACCCTGTGTCTCTTGTGTTGTTCTTTCCATAGCTTAGATCTTAGCGAGGCGGAGGGGTGCAGGTAGGTAGGAGGCGAAATCTCCGTGCGCACCCCAGTGTTCGAACCTCAAGGGTCTACCAGAACCCGAAATCCGACATTTGGCGTGCCAGGTAGGGGTGCACTGGAATCCACATTCTACCGCTTCGTGCCCCGTCGCGTCGTCATCACCATGTCCGGCGACCAGGCGGGCAACCCGGATCCATGGGCGGCGTGGCCCGCCCGCGCAGACCTGCTCGCCTCGGGCGACCCCGTGCCCCAGGCAGCTCGCGGTCCGTAGAGCGCTCCGGGCCGCGGGCGACGCGGACAGGCTTCAACAGCTCTCACACCGCGGCAGGCGCGGTCGGCAGCAAGGGCCTCCAATCACGCCGCGACCACGACACCGTACACCTGCCGGGAGCAGGCGAACTCGAGGGCCGCGCTCACTGTGGCCCGAGAGCTGCTACAGTGCAGGCTGCTGGAGGGCGGCCGCGACGTGCTGCTGGAGCGGGTGGCAGAGCTCCTGGGCTTTGCCGCCTCGGGGGCTCACCCCTTCTGCACCCAGCTCCCATCTCAAGCCCAGGGCGGCCCGCGCGGGGGCTCCGCGCGCGCCCGCGGGCTCCAAGGCTACTCCAACGCCAGCGAAGCTGTCAGCACCGGACCGATGGCTGCGCTGCCCCCGCTCCCGGTCCGTGAAGAAGAAGGACTCAACGCGACCTGCGGCCCCAGTGGACAGCCGCGCTGCCAACCCACTGTGGGCGCGTCAGGCAGGACCGCGTGGCACGTGGAGCACTACGGCGTGGCCTTCGGGAAGATGGCGCCAGAGGAATACGTGCCCCTCATGATGGACCAAGGACACCGTCACGAGAGCGAACAAGGCTCGCTCCTGAGCCCAAGCTGGGAGGACGAGGCACCAGAAGCTGAGCCTTTCCAGGAGCCCCGGGACGGTCCCACTGGCCACGCTGGAGGCAACGATTATCGGGTACCGCTAATTCCTCAGGAGCAGGCATACGCTAACCATGGATCGCAAGAGGTGCAGGTCGCCACAGCGAGCAGCTGCCCTGCTCCCACAATCTCCTACCCCTCGGGAGGAGGGCGCAGGGGGCTGCAGGAGAGGGGCCAAGATCCGACATCACCACCGCGGCGTTCGGAGCAAGGTGTTCTCAGGAGGTAGGCCCTCTGCTGGGGAGGTGCCTTAGGGCCTGCCCCTGGCGGAGGACCCGTGGTCGTTGGGGGAACCGCTGGCGACCGCTCTACCCCATCGGCGGCGTCCTGGTTTCCGGTCGTCGTTGATGGCACTAGAGTGTGGCGCAAGGCGGGGCCCTCATCTGGCGATATGAAGCAAGGCCAGTACCTGTGAAGAAGGCCCAGTGCCTGTGAAGCTTGCCGCCTCATGACACTCTCACATAATAATGAGTGGGGCTGTACACGCCCCGGAGTCTCAGGGGTGCCGGCCTCAGGCCCTGGGGCTCCCTCCCATGCCCAGTGGCAGCACTTAGCTCCGCACTGGTGAGAAGACGTCCAAGACTAGATTAGGTGTCGGACGCGGCCTTTTGTCTGCTTTCGGTTCTTTTCCCTTTGGTTGTCGCTTTCCCCCACTGGATTCAAGTTGGATTTGAATTTGAGATTTGCGTGTGTTCGGGGAAGGGGTGCTTAGTCTCGTTCGAGCAATTTCTCGCGTTTTGGTTACCACTTCGCCTCAGCTGCCTCCCCTCGTGAGCCCCTCGCGAGCCGGGTCAGGCTTAGCTTGCACGCAGCCCAGACTGCCGCCGTCGCGTCCTCTCAGGAGGGTGTTTAACTGCAGTTCCTACGGATCCAATCAGGGAACAGTTGGGACACCACAACCTCCCGCATGCTACCTCAGAGCCAGCACGGGACAAAGGTAAACTAGCCGACCAGCGCGTTGCTTAAGCCAACCACTTGGCGCGGGCGCATGGGCAATGTAGCGTCTACTAATATGATGAACACAAGTCTTACATGAGGGGCTCCCCCTCCAAAATGCTCTCACAGCCATCAGGCCAAAACCTGAGTTCTATTCATGCAGGGTAAGGAAGCAGGAATGATGCACAATCAGTCGTATAAATCCCCCAATGCAGTCCTCCTCGGGCTTGAAGCCACGCGCCCTCTCAGGTGGTCGGCGTGCGCCATCACGTTCAGCTCAGCAGATCAGCTCCAGTGTGCGGCTACAGCCGGAGTCCTCCCAATGCTTTGTTCCCCAATCATCAGTAACGTGGTGGTCACCAGGACACTCATCGATGGCGGGGCAGGGCTCAACGACCTGTCCGTGGAAACATTCAACAATCTCCAAGTGCCCTACAGCCAGCTTCAGCCAACCAAGCACTTCTCTGGAATCACCGACGGCTCCACGGTCCCGATTGGGCAGGTCCGCCTCCCTGTCACCTTCGGGGCACGCGACAACTACCGCACCGAGCTCATCGACTTCGACGTCGCTCACATTCGCCTGCCGTACAACGCCATCCTTGGGTACCCGGCGCTGGCCAAGTTCATGGCCGTAACTCACCACGGCTACAACGTCCTCAAGATGCCAGGAAGTGGCGGAGTCATCACGGTGCCCTGTGAAGAGAAGGACGCGGTGTGTTCCCTGGAACGAGCCTTTCAGGCTGCATCACTGGAAGATCCGGATCGCGGAAGCAGGAGGCTTCTCGAGATCGCCCTCAAGAAGAAGAAGACATTGTCCGGCCTGGCCCCTCAGGAGGCGGGCCCCTCTGGGCCCGTGCCTGCCCAGGGGAACCTCCTTCCATCGCATAGGAAAGCGCGCTCGGTGCCCTCCTCAGGAAGGGCTTGGGGGCTCTCCCCTGGAGGGCCACCGACCTGGCTAGGGTCACGAGGGAGGCGCTTGGGCACCACATGGAGGCGTGTTTCGAAGCACCTTTCCCTCAAGAAGGATCAGGGCAAGGAGAGCCAGACCCTCAGGAGTTCGTCAGCAAGGCCATTCAGGAGCTACAGGAGTCAAGGGTCATGAAAGGCGGCCGCCGTCTACCAGCAGTGGCTCCCCATCCAGGCAAGGATGGTGGGTTGCGCGTCTGCATCGACATATGTGGAGGTCCACCCCACAGCTATGTTCGCATGCCTTACGGCTTGCTGAACGCGGCTGCCACGTACCAGCGCCTCATGAGGGGCATCATGGAGGCACAAGAGGCCAGGCGTTCCGCAGCCCTGGCGGAGATGGAGATAGTCTGCGGGGAGCCGCCAGCACCTCCGGAGCCTCTCGAGGCCCCCGGGCCTGGGGGCTCGTGAGGTTCGGCTTCCGCAGCCCACCGAGTCTGCTACACCAACACCCCTTCTTCCTCAACGTCATCAGGTGACATCTTTCAAGTTTCATTTCCAGCTGGGAGCGCCCCCCAGGGATGCATTATTCCCAGGCCGCGTGGGTCCGTCCCTGCGGCATGTATCCCTTTTATTTCATGTTGTTAGCTTACCTTGTTGGGGGCGCCCCTCAGGCTGCATCATCCCCAAGTCGCTTGGGCCTGACCCAGTGATGTCCGCCTTCCCAGCATCTATTTGGATGAATCCACTCCTTCGCTGCTAATGTGTTTGACCTAGCTGCCCGCTCAACTGACGCCAACTGACGAAACTGCTCCCAAACGGCACGACGCTTGCGCATGGGTCCATCCCTGCAACACCGACAAACCTGAATGGCTGAGCTATGCCGCGGCAGCCCCGCATGGCGCCACCTCATCAAGCCTTCAGTGCCACATTACCCCTCGGAAGCAACCAACGGCTGACTGTCAACTGTCGTGGCAACCCCTCGTTCTTTCTCAGATGGGTCTACAGGATCTCCTGAAGGAGCTGCGTCAGGCGAGGCCCTTGCGGTGTCTCCTTCACTCTCATCCACGCGAACCGCTTGCACGTTAAAAGGGGGGTGCCTGAGCATCGCGACTCAGGGCTCCTACTGGCTCTCCAGCCCTCACCCTCTGGCCTTGTCCACAGCATCGCAACCTGGCATACCAGCGACGGCTGAGACTCACTCGAGGGCCGGGACCCGAGGACGTAGAGCAGAAAGGGGAGCAAAGGCGAGAGGGGGGGGACACGCGAGGACCTCGCCGAGCAACCTCGCGCCTGCCGATGCACGAACCCGGCGACACACGAGGCCCCTGATTCTCGAGATAAGTCACCACCCGGAAGCGCCAGCTACTGTGGCACCACCCCCGCACCTAATGCAATCCCGTGTTAGCGACACCGCTCTCCTTTCTCACCGAACGACGGATGCTTGAGCACCAAAGGGGACCTCCTGAGCATCGCGACTCAGGGGCTCTTACCGGACTCCGGGTCGCTCACCTCCTGGCCTTGACCACGGCATCGCGACCTGGCATACCAGCAATGGTTGAAGCCGCCTTGGGACTGGGACCTGTCGGCGCAGAGCACCAAGCCCTCGTGAGGTTCGAAAGGGAAGACTGAGCTAAGACGGAATGAGCAACTCCCACAATTCTACGACAAGGGTTATATTAACAAAACAGGATCACAGGCACCTTACAAGCCCCCACGGGATGCGTCTTTGATTCCTCGCAGGGAACGGATCCTAAAGGGACACTAACTACGCGCGCCCCTGCAGAAGACGCCATCATCAACAGTGGGCCGTCAAGAACCGGCGCCAACCCCATCCAGATCAGAGTCGGCGGTGGCCTGACAAGCCCGCCCTGGTCCAGGAGCGGCGCCGGCTCGGGGGCTCGTAGCTGTCGTCGCTCGTCTCCGGAGTCGCGAAGAGCTTGCTGGAGTCGCTGGAACCTCCAGCGCCTCCGCCGCCTGAGGAGCCGCCAAGGGAGCGGTCGGCGGGCCCAGTCCTCGCCGCAGCAGGGTCCCAGCCACCTCTCCCGGGGCAGCACTCCAGTCGGCGCCCGTTCGCATCGAAGACCTTGAAGAACATCACCGAAGCACCGTCGTAATCCAAGTGGATCGCGAAGGCGCCCCTTGTCCTGCAAACCCGGGCGATTTCGCTCCAGCCCCGAGTCATGAAGACCTTGCCCGGGGCAACGACCGCGACCTCTGTCTCGGTCGTGAGGGTGCTGCAGCCGGCGTGCTACAGCCAAAGCTCCAGGGGCTCTCCATGCGGGATGATGGAGGCGAAGCAGGGAGGAAGGCGAATCCAAGACTGAGGAGGCATGGCGGCGTGAAACACGAACTCTCGGGAGGAGCCCTTGGTGTGGACCCCAGGGGGGACGACCCACACCTTCATGACCCGTCGGCGCCGACGGCGGCGCCGCCCGTGGCGATCAGCATCAGCTCCTTCAGGGCCCTCGATGTGGGCGTACAAGGGAAGCGGGAACCCCGGCGGTGCCCGCTCGCACCAAGGCCTTGACACCACCTGATGGGCCCCCTCGTCCGGGCCACGGAGGACGAGCCGTTTCTTCAGCGGGAGCGGGTCCGGTTCCTCTCGGGGAGCCTTTCCCTTCTCTCCCGTCGAGAACCGGCGGATCGGAGCCATCGCAGCAAGACGGAGCAAGGACCAGGAAGAAGGAGAAGCAAGGAGGGATGGACAGGAAGGGCGCGTCTCGTTTCGTACTTATGGCCGGCGAAGGCCAACCGTCGACCTCCATGATCGCAGGTAATCATGACCCACTTTGCATGCAGGGACTTATCCAATCCGTGAAGTTGCCGAGGCGCCATGGGGAAGTGGAGATGCCCACGTCCAATCAACCGCCACGCGGCGCCCAAGGCCGCAGGCTGTTAGGGCCCGCGGCGCTTCGCTCTTGCCCTTCGGCCTCCCTGCACGGCCAAGTCCGGGCGCGCCTCGGGCCCGGGGGCTACTGTCGGCATTCTGGGAACGGGGGTCCCCAGACTTGCCTGCCTGCGGCCTGCGGCGTGGCTCAAAGGGTGGCCCAGCATGGCCCATCTTCATCAACACAGACCCAAGACCCTCGCGAGGGGCCAAGCCTCGCGGGGCGGACGACGCGGAGCTTCCTCAGGCACGGCCTCATCAGGCTGGCTGGCGAGGAGGCGGAGAGATCAAGGCGGGGTACCTCACGAGGTGCCCGTGACGCAAGCCATGACGACCAAAGGCGCCAGGTGGGTGCCAGCCCGCGCAGTGTCCTCCTTTCCTCTTTGGTGCAAAGGGAGCAAGCGCAGCCGCGGAGTACCGAGGCATTAGGAAAAGGTTGCCATTTCGGTGCAACAAGATCAAGAGCAGGAGGACTGCAAGATGGAGGTCATCGTGGAGCCCAAGATGGCGTCACCACGAGAGCTTTGTGCAGGCGAAGACTACTTTTGTCAGGATAGCTGGTACTAGCTGTCCCCCTTCAAATTAGCCCGCCATTGTTGGCTCCCTTCCCGCTTGATATTTGGGAAGAGGACCAGGGCCTCTATAAATAGGACTAGCCACCCCCAGAGGAGGGGGAGGAACGATAGGGCATCAACAATCAGAGAGAGAGAGAGAGAGAGAGATGGGTGACTGAACTCCTCCCAGTAGTTCATCGCCCCCGCCAAGAGCAGACCCTCGCGAGGCTGTTCTTCCTTGTATTGTTCATCATCATCAGCCCAAGAGGCAATCCACCACGCCACACACTGGAGTAGGGTATTACACCACAACGGTAGCCCGAACCAGTATAAACCCTGTGTCTCTCGTGTTGTTCTTTCCATAGCTTAGATCTTAGCGAGGCGGAGGGGTGCAGGTAGGTAGGAGGCGAAATCTCCACGCGCACCCCAGTGTTCGAACCTCAAGGGTCCGCCGGAACCCGAAATCCGACATAGGTAAATGATAAAAAGAGAATTTTTTATGCGGAGTGCTACTTGGCAAAATTTCAATGTAAATCTTCTTAATTGTGGTATGAATATTCAGATTAGAAAGATTCAAGACAAAAGTTTATATTGACATAAAAATAATAATACTTCAAGCATACTAACAAAGCAATTATGTCTTCTCAAAATAACATGGCCAAAGAAAGTTATCCCTACAAAATCATATAGTCTGGCTATGCTCCATCTTCACCACACAAAGTATTTAAATCATGCACAACCCCGATGACAAGCCAAGTAATTGTTTCATACTCTAACTTTTTCAATCTTCACGCAATACATGAGCGTGAGCCATGGATATAGCACTATAGGTGGAATAGAATGGTGGTTGTGGAGAAGACAAAAAGGAGAAGATGGTCTCACATCAACTAGGAGTATCAACGGGCTATGGAGATGCCCATCAATAGATATCAATGTGAGTGAGTAGGGATTTCCATGCAACGGATGCACTAGAGCTATAAATGTATGGAAGCTCAACAAGAAACTAAGTGGGTGTGCATCCAACTTGCTTGCTCACGAAGACCTAGGGAGGAGGAAGCCCATCATTGGAATATACAAGCCAAGTTCTATAATGTAAAATTCCCACTAGTATATGAAAGTGACAACATATGAGACTCTCTATATGAAGAACGTGGTGCTACTTTGAAGCACAATATATGAGACTTGCTATATCATGGTGCTACTTTGAAGCACAAGTGTGGAAAAAGGATAGTAGCATTGCCCCTTTTTATTTATTTTCTTTTTTGGGGCCTTCTTTTTTTTCTTTGGCATTTCTCTCTTTTTTTATTGGGACAATGCTCTATTGAATGATGATCATCACACTTTTATTTATTTACAACTCGATTCTAAAACAAAGTATGACTCTATATGGATGCCTCCAGGGGTGTACCGGGATATGCAATGAATCAAGAGTGACAGGTATGAAGAAATTACGAATGGTGGCTTTGCCACAAATACTATGTCAACTACATGATCATGCTAAGCAATATGACAATGATGAATGTGTCATGATGAACTAGATGGTGGAAAGTTGCATGGCAATATATCTCGGAATAGCTATGGAAATGCCATAATAGGTAGGTATGGTGGCTGTTTTGAGGAAGGTATATGGTAGGTGTATGATACTGACGAAAGGTGCGCTGTATTAGAGAGGCTAGCAAAGGTGGAAGCTTGAGAGTGCATATAATCCATGGACTAAACATTAGTCATAAAGAACTCATATACTTATTGCAAAAATCTAGAAGTTATCAAAGCAAAGTATTATGCGCATGCTCCTAGGGGGATAGATTGGTAGGAAAAGACCATCGCTCGTCCCTGACCGCCACTCATAAGGAAGACAATCAATAAAGAAGTCATGCTCCGACTTCGTTACATAATAGTTCACCATACGTGCATGCTACAGGAATCACAAACTCTAACACAAGTATTCTTTAAATTCACAACTACTCAACTAGCATGACTTTAATATTATCACCTCCATGTCTCAAAACAATTATCATGCTTCAATCTTTTCTTAGTATTCAACACACTCAAAAGAAAGTTTCACAAATCTTGAATACCAAGCATATTATTATTAAGCAAATTACCATGCTATTAAGAGACTCTAAAAATAATTTAAGTGAAGCATGAGAGATCAATAGTTTATTTAAAATGAATCCACCACCGTGCTCTAAAAGATCTAAGTGATGCACATAGAGCAAAATTATAACGCTCAAAAGATATAAGTGAAGCACATAGAGCAAAACTACTTAGCTCAAAAGATATAAGTGAAGCACATAGAGTATTCTATCAAATTTTAATTCATGTATGGCTCTCTCAAAAGGTGTGTACAGCAAGGATGATTGTGGAATACTAAGACACAAAGACACAAATAATACAAGACGCTCCAAGCAAAACACATATCATGTTGGTGAATAAAAATATAGCTCCAAGTAAATTACCGATGGAGGTGGACGAAAGAGGGGATGCCTTCCGGGACATCCCCAAGATTTGACTTTTTGGTGTCCTTGGATTGTCTTGGGGGTTCCATGGGCATCCCCAAGCTTAGGATCATGCCACTCCTTGTTCCATGATCCATCAAAAGAATTCACCCAAAACATGAAAACTTCACAACACAAAACTCAAAATAGAAAACTCGTGAGCTCCGTTAGTGAAAGAAAACAAAAGACCACTTCAAGGTACTGTAATGAACTCATTCTTTATTTATATTGGTGTTAAACCTACTGTATTACAACTTCTCTATGGATTATAAACTATTTTACTAGCCATAGATTCATCAAAATAAGCAAACAACACACGAAAAACAGAATCTGTCAAAAACAGAACAGTCTGTAGTAATCTGTAGCTAGCGCAAGATCTGGAACCCCAAAAATTCTAAAATACATTTCTGGACGTGAGTAATTTATCTATTAATCATCTGAAAAAAGAATTAACTAAATATAACTCTTCAAATAAAAATGACAGCAGTTCTCGTGAGCGCTAAAGTTTCTGTTTTTTACAGCAAGTTCAACAAGACTTTCCCCAAGTCTTCCCAATGGTTCTACTTGTCAAAAACACTAATTAAACCCAAAAAACACAACAAAAATAGAGGCTAAATAATTTATTTATTATTAAGCAGGAGAAAAAATCAAGGAATAAAAATAAAATTGGGTTGCCTCCCAACAAGCGCTATCGTTTAATGCCCCTAGCTAGGCATAAAAGTGAGGATAGATCTAGGTATTGCCATCTTTGGTAGGAAATCCATAAGTGGCTCTCATGATAGTTTCATATGGTAATTTTATTTTCTTTCTTGGAAAGTGTTCCATGCCCTTTTTTAATGGAAATTGAAATCTAATATTCCCTTCCTTCATATCAATAATCGCACCAACCGTTCTAAGGAAAGGTCTACCAAGAATAATAGGGCAAGAAGGATTGCAATCTATATCAAGAACAATGAAATCTACAGGCACATAATTCCTATTTGCAACAATAAGAATATCATTAATCCTTCCCATAGGTTGCTTAATAGTGGAATCTGCAAGATGCAAGTTTAGAGAGCAATCATCAAAATTACGGAAATCTAGTAAATCACACAAAGTCTTGGGAATAGTAGAGACACTAGCACCCAAATCACACAAAGCATAAAACTCATGATCTTTAATTTTAATTTTAATACTTGGTTCCCACTCATCATAGAGTTTTCTAGGGATAGAAACTTTCAACTCAAGTTTTTCTTCATAAGATTGCATCAAGGCATCAACAATATGTTCGGTGAAGGCTTTATTTTGACTATAAGCATGTGGAGAATTTAGCACGGATTGCAACAAGGAAATACAATCAATTGAAGATAAACTTTCATAATTAAATTCCTTGAAATCCAATATAGTGGGTTTAGCAACATCTAGATTTTTATTTCTTTCAATCCCACATTCATCAGTTTCATCATTAAGATCTAAACACTCCGAATTTTTAGAACGCCTTCTAGGTAAAGGAAGATCATATTTAGTTTCATCAAGATTAATATTGCAAAATAAAGATTTAATAGGGGACACATCAATAACTTTTAGATCTTCATCTTGATTTTCATAGGAATTGGAGGAACGCGCTTTAATAAAGGCATCTTTGGAAGCACGCATCCTAGCGGTTCTTTCTTTGCACTCATCAATGGAAATTATCATGGCTTTGAGAGACTCATTGATATCATGTTTAGGAGGAATAGATCTAAGCTTTAAAGAATCAACCTCAAGAGAAATTATATCAACGTTTCTAGCCAAATCATCAACTTTAAGCAATTTCTCCTCAAGCAAAGCATTAAAATTCTTTTGTGAATTCATAAACTCTTTAACACTATTCTCAAATTCAGAGGGCATCTTATTATAATTTCCATAAGAGTTGTTGTAGGAATTACCATAATTATTAGAAGGATTACTAAGATATGGCCTAGGATTAAAATTCCCTCTATAAGCATTGTTACCAAAATTATTCCTACCAATAAAATTCACATCCATAGATTCATTGTTATTCTCAATCAAAGTAGACAAAGGCATATCATTAGGATCAGAAGAAACACTTTTAGTAGCAAATAATTTCATAAGTTCATCCATCTTTCCACTCAACACATTGATTTATTCTATCGCATGCACTTTTTTATTAGAAGATCTTTCAATATGCCATTGAGAATAATTAACCATAATATTATATAGGAGTTTAGTAGCATCTCCTAAAGTGATTTCCATAAAAGTGCCTCCCGCGGCCGAATCTAAAAGATTTCTAGAAGCAAAATTCAATCCGGCATAAAAAATTTGTATGATCATCCACAAATTCAAACCATGAGTAGGGCAATTACGTATCATTAATTTCATTCTCTCCCAAGCTTGTGCAACATGTTCATGATCAAGTTGTTTAAAGTTCATAATATCGTTTCTAAGAGAGATGATCTTAGCGGGAGGAAAATACATAGAGATAAAAGCATCTTCGCACTTGTTCCATGAATCAATACTATTCTTAGGCAAAGACAAAAACCAAGGTTTAGCACGATCTCTAAGCAAAAAAGGAAATAGCTTCAATTTAACGACATCATTATTGACATCTTTTTTCTTTTACATATCACATAAATCAACGAAGCTATTCAAATGAGTAGCGGCATCTTCGCTAGGAAGGCCGGCGAATTGATCTTTCATAACAAGATTCAACAAAGCAGTATTAATTTCACAAGATTCAGCATTGGTAAGAGGAGCAATCGGGGTGCTAAGGAAATCATTATTATTGGTATTGGTTAAGTCACACAATTTGGTAGTATCTTGAGCCATAGCGACAAACAAGCAATCTAACACACGAGCAAACAAAAGCAAACGGGCAAAAAGAGGCAAATAGAGAGGGAGTATAGAGAGAGAGGGCGAATAAAACGGCAAGGGTTAATTGGGGGAGAGGAAAACGAGAGGCAAATGGCAAATAATGTAATGCGAGAGATAGGGATTGTGATGGGTACTTGGTATGTTGACTTTTTGCATAGACTCCCCGGCAACGGCCCCAGAAATCCTTCTTGCTATGTCTTGAGCTTGCGTTGGCTTTCCCCAAAGAGGAAGGGATGATGCAGTAGAGTAGCGTAAGTATTTCCCTTAGTTTTTGAGAACCAAGCTATCAATCCAGTAGGAGCCCACGCTCAAGTCCCTCGTACCTGCACAAAGCGATAGCTACTCGCAACCAACGCGATTAGGGGTTGTCAAGCCCTTCACGGTCACTTACGAGAGTGAGATCTGATAGATATAATATTTTTGGTATTTCTGGTATAAAGATGCAAAGTAAAAAAGTAAAGGCAAAGTAAAAAAGCAAAACAAGATTAAAGTGATGGAGATTGATATGATGAGAATAGACCCGGGGGCTATAGGCTTCACTAGTGGCTTCTCTCAAGAGCATAAGTATTCTACGGTGGGTGAACAAATTATTGTTGAGCAATTGACAGAGCTGAGCATAGTTATGAGAATATCTAGGCATGATCATGTATATAGGCATCATGTCCATGACAAGTAGATCGAAATGATTCTGCATCTACTACTATTACTCCACTCATCGACCGCTATCCAGCATGCATCTAGAGTAACACCTTAAGCAAGATGACATGATTTAGAGAGATAAATTCATGCAATATGAAATAAACCCCATCTTGTTATCCTTGATGGCAATGATACAATACGTGCCTTGCTGCCCCTTCTGTCACTGGGTAAGGACACCGCAAGATTGAACCCAAAGCTAAGCACTTCTCCCATGGCAAGAACTACCAATCTAGTTGGCCAAACCAAACGGATAATTTGAAGAGACTTGCAAAGATAACCAATCATACATAAAAGAATTCAGAGAAGATTCAAATATTATTCATAGATAGACTTGATCATAAACCCACAATTCATCGGTCTCAACAAACACACCGCAAAAAGAAGATTACATCGAATAGATCTCCACAAGAGAGGGGGAGAACTTTGTATTGAGATTCAAAGAGAGAGAACAAGCCATCTAGCTACTAACTATGGAACCGAAGGTCTGAGGTAAACTACTCACACTTCATCGGAGGGGCTAGGATGATGTAGAAGCCCTCCGTGATGACGGCCCTCTTCCGGCGGATCTCCGGAACAGGCCCCAAGATGGGATCTCGTGGATACAAAAAGTTGCGGCGGTGGAATTAGGTTTTTGGCTCCTCTTTTGATCGTTTGGGGGGTACGTGTGTATATATAGGAGGAAGAAGTACGCTGGAGGAGCAACGAGGGGCCTGAGGGAGTCCTGGATTAGGGGGTCTCCGGACAGCCGGACTATCTCCATTGGCCGGATTGTTAGACTATGAAGATACAGGATTGAAGACTTCGTCTCGTGTCCAGATGGGACTCTACTTGGCATGGAAGGCAAGCTAGGCAATACGGATATGGATATCTCCTCCTTTGTAACCGACCTTGTGTAACCCTAACCCTCTCCGGTGTCTATATAAACTGAAGGGTTTTAGTCCGTAGGACAACAACCACAACATACAATCATACCATAGGCTAGCTTCTAGGGTTTAGCCTCTCTGATCTCGTGGTAGATCTACTCTTGTACTACCCATATCATCAATATCAATCAAGCAGGACGTAGGGTTTTACCTCCATCAAGAAGGCCCGGACCTGGGTAAAACATTGTGTCCCCTGCCTCCCGATACCATCCGGCCTAGACGCACAGTTCGGGACCCCCTACCCGAGATCCGCCGGTTTTGACACTGACATTGGTGCTTTCATTGAGAG
Organism: Triticum dicoccoides; assembly: GCF_002162155.2. Classification (NCBI taxonomy): domain Eukaryota; kingdom Viridiplantae; phylum Streptophyta; class Magnoliopsida; order Poales; family Poaceae; genus Triticum; species Triticum dicoccoides. The sequence continues at coordinate 499,672,592 of NC_041382.1, read as the reverse complement.
TTCCTCTGTGTCGTCGCCCTTAGGCTTGATGGCCCCTACTATCATCGATAGCGATGCGGTCCAGGGCGAGAGTTTTCTCCCCGGACAGATCTTCGTATTCGGCGGCTTTGCACTGCGGGCTAACTCGCTTGGCCATCTGGAGCAGATTGAAAGCTACGCCCCTGTCAGGTCAGATTTGGAAGTTTGAACTACACGGCCAACATCCGCGGAGACTTGATCTTCGACGGATTCGAGCCACAGCCGAGCGTGCCGCACTGTCACGACAGGTATGACCTAGCTCTGCCGCCGAACAGTACCCCAGAGGTCGCGCCCGCATCAGCTCCGACCCTTAGCTCGGAGCCAACCACGCCAATCAAGGACGGGTGGCTAGACACCGCCTCAGGGGATGCAGTCTCAACGGTGATCGAGCCGAACACCATCCTAATCCTCTGCGAAGCCCGTGACTCCAAGGTGCCAGACTCTTTTCCGGACTCCGAACCGTCCGCGCCCTTGCCAATCGAATCCGATTGGGCGCCGATCATGGAATTCACCGCCACGGATATCTTTCAGCACTCGCCCTTCGGCGACATTCTGAATTCACTAAGGTCTCTCTCTTTGTTTAGGAGAGCCCTTGCCGGACTATGGCCAACAGGATTGGGATGCAGACGAAGAAATTCCACGCCCACCCACCACCCACTTTGTAGCCACTGTCGATGATTTAACCAACATGCTCGACTTTGACTCCGAAGACATCGACGGTATGGACGACGATGTAGGAGACGAACATGAACCAGCGCCTATAGGGCACTGGAAAGCCACCTCGTCATATGACATATACATGGTGGATACACCCAAAGAAGGCAATGGCGATGAGATAGCGGAGGATGACCCCTCCAAGAAGCAACCCAAGCGCCGACGTCAGCGGCGCTGCTCTAGGTCCCGCCAAAGCAAAAGTGGTGATACCGGCACAGGAGATAATAACACTCTGGATAGTGCCAAAGACAACAACATTCCCCTCCAGCAAGATTCAGAGTAGGAGGATGGAGGAGCCAGCTCTCCTGAGAAAGCAGCAGATGGAGAGGAGGAGGATGACAATTACATGCCCCCCTTCGAAGACGAGGCAAGCCTCGGCGACGATGAATTCGCCGTACCAGAGGATCCCGTCGAACAAGAGCGCTTCAAGCACCGGCTTATGGCCACAGCAAATAGCTTGAAGAAAAAGTAGCAGTAGCTTCAAGCTGATCAAGATCTGCTAGCTGACAGATGGACTAAAGTCCTCACGGCCGAGGAATATAAACTCGAGCGCCCCTCCAAGAATTACCCAAAGTGCAGGTTACTACCCCGACTGGAGGAGGAAGCATATGATACGGCTGATCGGCCACCTCGTGGCCGCGATAGAGAGGCATTCAGCCAAAAGCTCAGCCTCCACCCCGACGCCATAAAAAGGCATGGGGAGATACGCCAGACCTGCGAGACATATTGGAGGACAAAGCAAAGCATGCAAGATCGATCTACGGATCACGAGGGCGCACTACTCTACGAGACGATAAACGTCATGCTGGATATAGTAAAAGCAAATCCGGCCGGGCCGAACACAGCGGGCAAGACCCTTTCGAGATGCATCGCAATATAGCCCAATACAGAGGCGCCGCACACCCCTTATGCTTCACAGACAAAGTAATGGAACATCAATTCCCAAATATGCGTTGGAGCGAGTAGCCCCAAAATTCAACCCTTGGTCCTCCTGTCCGATCACCTTCGATCGCAGGGACCATCCCACTAGTATCCATCATGGCGGATTTGCCGCACTGGTCCTAGAGCCAATCATTGATGGATTCCACCTCACTCGAGTCCTTATGGATGGCGGCAGCAGTCTGAACCTGCTTTATCAGGACACAGTGCGCAAAATGGGTATAGACCCCTCAAGGATCAAACCCACAAAAACGACCTTTAAAGGTGTCATTCCAGGTGTGGAGGCCCATTGCACAGGCTCAATTACACTGGAAGTGGTCTTCGGATCCCCGGATAATTTCCAAAGCGAAGAGTTAATCTTCGATATAGTCCTGTTCCGCAGTGGTTATCACGCGCTGCTCGGGCGAACCGCATTTGCTATATTCAATGCGGTACCGCATTATGCATACCTCAAGCTCAAGATGCCAGGACCTCGCGGAGTTATTACAGTCAATGGAAACACAAAGCGCTCTCTTCGAACAGATGAGCACACCGCGGCCCTCGCAGCAGAAGCGCAAAGCAGCCTCTCAAGGAAATCAACCAGTTCGGTGCTTCAAAGCCTGGACACCTTCAAGCGCGCTCGGGGCAATCGGCAAATAGACCGCCTGGCGCGATCTAAGCTCGCGTAGCAATACGGCGGCCACCCCAATCCCAGCCCAATGGCGAAACTCATGTCGCGCGTACATAATCACGCATTAAAAATACCATGTGCACAGGTGGGGAGGGGGGCACAATTGCGGCACGCCCCAAGACACGGCTTAAACCGGACTAGGGCCTTCCCATTTGGTTATTTTTCTTTTTTTCAGGACGTTAATCTCTGGAAACACTCTCCGGCAGCACTATTGCCGAACAAATGATGCAGCAACCAAGGAGGCAGACAGCTACGTCATACCAGGGAATTCCCAGGTTGATTACAGTAACGAGCGAAATATTCGATTTAATATCATTCCTCAGCTTGCCCTTGGAAGGTACATAGTCCTACTCTTTGCTTATCGCACTATCTGTATCACTCTGCTTTAACGCAATTTTTTTAATAAACAATACATGACATTACGACTATTATTGCATTCTTGTTATATATATATATATATATATATATATATATATATATATATATATGCGTTCATTAATGACGCCTTGCAACCGTACACCTTGGTACGGCTAATACACCAGGGGCTTACGTACCTCACAATATGGTGTGAAAAGTCCGAACACTTTCACAAGTGCGGCACCACGAACTTATAGCATTATATGCATCAGCTCCGAATCATGTCTTTGGTCAAATGTTGGGTTTGCCCGGCTCCTATGTTTTGGTACCTTACGTTCCGCTCTATCGGCTAAGGTAGCGCTAGGAGAACTACTGCGATTGTGCCCCGGTTCTGCTGGGTTCAGCACCTCAGTAGAGAAAGCTAAAGCTGACTGTCATGATAAGGCGAGAGACTGGTCGCTGTTCAGCGAGGTTTTCGAGTCCCTAAAGACTTATGCCGCTTAGAGCGAGGGGCCGGCCCTGTCCGGCTTAAAGGCGTGTATCGTGCCCCAAATTCGGCCATCCGAATACCAAGGGCTTCGCCGAAATTTAAAATTATAGAATTCTATGGCTAAGTGAGAGTGATAAAGCAATATTAGTCTGGTTGCCTTGTTCGCTGTGCTGAGCACCTCCCTCGAAGGACCCAAACATGGGAACAAGAGTGCTCAGGTTTATCCCGAACACCCCAGCACTCGTGGCATGGGGGCAGAAGCCGAGGACTAGCCATCTCTTAGATTGGATAAACAGCCAAACAGAAGGTAATATTTTAAATCCAAACAAGCGTTGCATAACGCATATGAAACAAGTTTTCATAAATACAGGATAAAACGAGCAAGTCTCACTCAAATATTACATCTTTTGAACACACGTCCGCTATGAGACGGGTACCCGGCAGAACACCCTCGTAGTACATCTCGGGGTGGCGGTGCTCCTTGCCCTCCGGCGGCCCCTCCTTGATCAGCTTCACGGCGTCTAGCTTGACCCACTGCAATTTCACACGGGCAAAAGCCCGTTGTGCACCTTCAATGCAGACAGATCGCTTGACGACCTCTAGCCGCGGGCAGGCATCCACAAGCCGCCTCACCAGGCCGAAGAAGCTGTTCGGAAGGGCGTCGTCAGGCCACAGCCGGACTATAAAGCTCCTCATGGCCAGATCGGCCGCCTTATGTAGCTCGACCATCTGCTTCAGCTGGTCGCTCATTGGCACCGGGTGTTCGGCATTAGCATACTGAGACCAGAACAGCTTCTCCGTTGAGCTTCCATCCTCGGCCTGGTAAAATTGTGCGGCATCGGACACGCTGCGGGGCAAATCTGCGAATGCTCCTGGAGAGCTCCGGATTCGGGTAAGTAATCGGTAATTTACTTTTACATGCTTGCTTTGCATATATAAAGCCTTACCCGCCGCTATCTTCTTCATCGCATCGATCTCCTGGAGGGCCTTTTGGGCTTCAGCCTTGGCACTTTTTGCGCTCTCGAGGGCCGCGGCAAGCTCAGACTCCCGCGTCTTTGAGTCAAGCTCCAACGGCTCATGCTTCGCCACGAGAGCCTGGAGCTCTTGCTACACCTCGCCCACCCGGTGCGCTCCTTGGCCGCTAGATCCTCGGCCTTGGTTAGCGCTTGCTTCAGGGTCGCCACCTCGGTCATGGCCCCTGGAAAATATACGTTGACCCTGTCATTGTGCAATCACGTCTTCTTTTATATATACATATCTATAGACAGGGTATTACTTACCCTTGTTCTCCTCAAGCTTCCTCTTGGCAAGGCCGAGCTCTTTCCTGGACCCCTCGAGGTCCTGCTTCAGTACAACGACCTCCGCAGTCAGTGCGGCGGACGCCAGCAGCGAAGCCTGCATATGCATATTGACATACTTATATTAGACTCCTGCGATATTATTTGATCCTCTGTTCGGCTTTTCTTTGTGAACACCGAACAAAGCATCAGGGGCTACTGTCTATGCGGTAATATTTCTACTACATTTTAAAACACTTACCTCAAAGCCTATTAGAAGGCTGGCACAGGCTTCAGTCAATCCGCTCTTGGCAGACTGAACCTTTTGGATCACCGCACTCATGATAGTGCGGTGCTCCTCGTCGATGGAAGCGCTGTGAAGCGCTTCCAGCAGGTTGTCCGGCGCCTCTGGATGGACTGAAGTCACTGGCACAGGTGTCTTTCCCCTTTTAGAAGGAGGCCGCCTGCCCGAGCCTGGAACCGCTGGAGGTTCCGGCGCGGTGTTCGGCTGAGGGCCGAACTCGGAGCTCTCAGGGGCTCCGTCCCCTCGACTCCCGGAGTCCGGAAGGTCGCCATGAGGCGCCTCCAGGACTGTCTCCCGTCGATCTGGTGCCCCTTGAGATAGCACCTCGGCGTCGTCGGCAGGATGAGGGGAAGTGGCGGTCGGGACTGGATCGCAATCCATGTCCGACGAGCCCAGGGAGTCGTCCGATGATACATCGATACTGACTCGTGGCGGCCTGTATAATTACGTTCGGCGTTAGGGAAAACAGGGCGACAAAGGAATTCTATGAGTTACTCTGGTATCCGAATACTTACGGTCTCCCCGGGGGCTTGGCCCTGGGCAACCACTCGTCTTCGCCTTCGTCGGCGGCGGTGGAACTGTCCGGAAGGAGAGTCCTTCCCTTCTTGGACCCTTCGGCCTCCCCAGTTGGGGCGGCCTTCCTTTTCTTGTCTCCCCCGTCTGGAGGGGGAGCATCTTCTACTTCCTCCTCGTCTTCGGGGGAGGAGTGTGCCGCAGAGTTATCGGACGATGAGTCCAATAACACCTGGCGCCGGGAACTCTTTCGGGTTCCCTTGGCCTTCTTGGTCTTCTCCGGCACCTTGTAAGGGGCCGGCGTCAGCATCTCCGTCAGGAGAGCGCCCGCAGTATCTTCAGGCAAAGGGGCCGGACAGTTAATTGCCCCGACATCTCCACCCAGTCCAGTTAAAGGCATGGAGATTAGACCCCGCACATAATTAAGCTAGGGAAAATAAATGTCCTACGGGACGTATTGAACTCACCGAACGCGCTAGGCGCTTTGCGCTTAGTCCGCGGTCCTCGGCGAGAGAAGGAGGGACCTCGGCGCCCTTGAACAGCACCTTCCAGACGTCCTTGTGCGTCGTATCAAAGAGCTCGCTCAGAGTCTGGTGCTGGGCCGGGTCGAACTCCCACAAAGTAAAATCCCATTGTTGGCACGGGAGGATCCGGCGGATGAGCATAACTTGGACTATGTTGACAAGCTTGAGCTTCTTGCTCTCCATACTCCGAATACATTTCTGGAGTCCATCCAGCTCCACCGATGACCCCCATGACAAGCCCTTCTCTTTCCAGGAAGTGAGCCGTGTAGGGAATCCGGATCGAAACTCAGGGGTTGCCGCCCATTCGGCGTCGCGTAGCTCGGTGATGTAGAACCACGCCGATTGTCATCCCTTTATTGTCTCCATGAAGGAGCCTTCAAGCCATATAACGTTGGGCATCTTGCCCACCATGGCTCCGCCGCATTCTGCTTGTTGGCCTGTACCACCTTCGGCTTGATATTGAAGGTCTTTAACCACAGGCCGAAGTGGGGCCGGATGAGGAGGAAAGACTCACGCACGATGATGAACGCCGAAATGTTGAGGACGAAGTTCGGGGCCAGATCATGAAAATCCAGCCCGTAGTAGAACATGAGACCACGGACGAATGGATGGAGGGGAAACCCCATTCCATGGAGGAAGTGGTGGAGGAAAACTACCCTCTCGTGAGGTTCCGGTGTAGGGACGATCTGCCCCACAGCGGGCAGCCGATGCGCGATATTCGCGGTAAGTATCCGGCTCCGCGCAGCTTCTTGATGTCTCCCTCCGTGATGGAGGAGACCATCCACCTGCCTCCCGCTCCGGACATGGTTGGAGAAGGTTGAGGTGGGAACTGTGGACTTGGGCGCTAGAGCTCGAGTGTGCGAAAACGGATGAACAAAGGAGGAAGAAGGCCTGGATAGGAAGGTGAATCCTTATCCCTTTATATGGGCGGACGAAACTAAGCATTCCCACTTGCCTGGTAAAACTCGCTTATCCACCAAGCGATGTAATTGATGGCACGGTTGGGTTACCCACGCACGTATTGATGAGAATCCCGTAATAAGGGGACACGATCTCTGCTTTGACAAGATGTGTCGGAAAACTGCCTCGCGTTATGTGCGGGGTTGGTTAAAGGGAACGGTTCGAATGATCACCGGGCCATGACATAACGTCATACTGTCAAGACAAGTCAGCAAATTAGAATTGCGAAAATATTATTCTCTCTATGGTGGTATGTGGAACTTATTTTGCAGGGTCGGACACTATCCTCGTTTTCAAGTTCTTCTGTGATGTATTCGGAGAAGGAACCCGCCTTGCAATGCCGAAGACAATACTGCGTGCCGGACTCATCGTCATTGAAGCCTAGTTCAGGGACTACTGAGGGAGTCCTGGATTAGGGGGTCTCCGGACAGCCGGACTATCTCCATTGGACGGACTGTTAGACTATGAAGATACAAGATTGAAGACTTCGTCTCGTGTCCGGATGGGACTCTACTTGGCGTGGAAGGCAAGCTAGGCAATACGGATATGGATATCTCCTCCTTTGTAACCGACCTTGTGTAACCCTAACCCTCTCCGGTGTCTATATAAACCGAAGGGTTTTAGTCCGTAGGACAACAACCACAGCATACAATCATACCATAGGCTAGCTTCTAGGGTTTAGCCTCTCTGATCTCGTGGTAGATCTACTCTTGTACTACCCATATCATCAATATCAATCAAGCAGGACATAGGGTTTTACCTCCATCAAGAAGGCCCGAACTAGGGTAAAACATTGTGTCCCCTGCCTCCTGTTACCATCCGGCCTAGACACACAGTTCGGGACCCCCTACCCAAGATCCGTCGGTTTTGACACCGACATGGCCCACGAGGCAGGGGGCGCGTCCTAGGGGGGCGCCCCCCACCCTCGTGACTGCCTCTTTTGTTCCTTGGAGCAGGGTCCAAGTCTCCTGGATCATGTTCGGTGAGAAAATCACGTTCCCGGAGATTTTATTCCGTTTGGACTCCGTTTGATATTCCGTTTCTTTGAAACACTTAAATAGGCAAAAAAAACAGCAATTCTGGGCTGGGCCTCTGGTTAATAGGTTAGTCCCAAAAATAATATAAAAGTGGAAAATAAAGCCCAATATAGTCCAAAACAGTAGATAATATAGCATGGAGCAATCAAAAATTATAGATACGTTGGAGACGTATCAGCTACTGTCGAACTAAGCAAAATAAGATGCATAAAGGATAAACATCACATGCAATCAATATAAGTGATATGATATGGCCATCATCATCTTATGCCTTTGATCTCCATCTCCAAAGTACCATCATGATCACCATCGTCACCGGCTTGACACCTTGATCTCCATCGAAGCATCGTTGTCGTCTCGCCAACTATTGCTTCTATGACTATCGCTACCGCTTAGTGATAAAGTAAAGCAATTACATGGCGATTGCATTTCATAGAATAAAGCGACAACCATATGGCTCCTGCCAGTTGCCGATAACTGTGTTACAAAACATGATCATCTCATACAATAAAATTTAGCATCATGTCTTGACCATATCACATCATAACATGCCCTGCAAAAAAAAGTTAGACGTCCTCTACTTTGTTGTTGCAAGTTTTACGTGGCTACTACGGGCTGAGCAAGAACCGTTCTTACCTACGCATCAAAAACCACAACGCAGTATAGTGATTGCTTTTTGATCTTCAGAAAGAACCATGTTCATTGAATCCGATTCAACTAAAGTTGGAGAAACTGACACCCACCAGCCACATGTGTGCGAAGCACATCGGTAGAACCAGTCTCGCGTAAGCGTACGCGTAATGTTGGTCTGGGCCGCTTCATCCAACAATACCGCCGAATCAAGAATCAACTAGTGACGGCAAGCAATATGTATACACCCACTCCCACAACTCCTTTGTATTCTACTCGTGCATATAACATCTACGCATAAACCTGGCTCTGATGCCACTGATGGGGAACTTAGTAATTTCCAAAAAAATCCTACGCACATGCAAGATCATGGTGATGCATAGCAACGAGAGGGAAGAGTATTGTCCATGTACCCTCATAGACCGTAAGAGGAATCGTTATGACAACACGGTTGATGTAGTCGTACGTCTTCACGATCGACCGATCCTAGCACCGAAGGTACGACACCTCCGCGATCTGCACACGTTCGGCTCAATGACGTCCCACGAACTCACGATCCAGTAGAGTGTCGAGGGACAGCTTCGTCATCACGACGGTGTGATGACGGTGATGATGATGCTACCGGAACAGGGCTTCACCTAAGCACCACTGCGATATGATCGAGGTGGATTATGGTGGAGGGGGCACCGCACAAGGCTAAGAGATCAATGATCAACTTGTGTGTCTATGGGGTGCCCCTCTCCTCCGTATATAAAGGACTGGAGGAAGGGGAGGGGCGGCCTCCTATGCGCGCCCCAAGGGGAGTCCTACTCCCACCAGGAGTAGGATCCCCCCTTCCATAGTTGGATTAGGAGAGAAGGAAGGGGGAGGAAGGAAAGGGGGGCCGGGTCCCCTCCCAATTCAGATTGGGCTTGGGGGCGCGCCCCCTCCTTTGCTTCCTTCTCCTCTCTCCCACTATGGCCCAATAAGGCCCATATACCTCCCAGGGGGGTTCTAGTAACCTCCTAGTACATCGGTAAATGCCCGATCTCACCCGGAACCATTCCGATGTCCAAATATAGTCGACCAATATATCGATCTTTATGTCCCGACCATTTTGAGACTCCTCATCATGTCCGTGATCATATCCAGGACTCTGAACTACCTTCGTTACATAAAAACACATAAACTCATAATACGATTGTCACTGAACGTTAAGCGTGCGGACCCCACGGGTCTGAGAACTACGTAGACATAACCGAGACACGTCTCCGGTCAATAACTAATAGCGGAACCTGGATGCTCATATTGGTTCCTACATATTCTTCGAAGATCTTTATCGGTCAAACCGCATAACGATATACAGTGTTCCTTTTGTCATCGGTATGTTACTTGCCCGAGATTTGATCTTCGGTATCTCAATACCTAGTTTAATCTCGTTACCGGCAAGTCTCTTTACTCATTCCGTAATGCTACATCCTGTAACTAACTCATTAGCTACATTGCTTGCAAGGCCTATAGTGATGTACATTACCGAGAGGGCCCGGAGATACCTCTCCGACAATCGGAGTGACAGATCCTAATCTCGATCTATGCCAACTCAACAAACACCATCGGTGACACCGTTGAGCACCTTTATAATCACCCAGTTACATTCTGACGTTTGGTAGCATACAAAGTGTTCCTCTAGTATTCAGGGGTTGCATTATCTCACAGTCATAGGAACATGTATAAGTTATGGAGAAAGCAATAGCAACAAACTAAACGATCATCGTGCTAAGCTAACGGATGGGTCAAGTCAATCACATCATTATCTAATGATGTGATCCCGTTAATCAAATGACAACTCATGTCTATGGTTAGGAAACATAACCATCATTGATTCAACGAGCTAGTCAAGTAGAGGCAAACTAGTGACACTTTGTTTGTCTATGTATTCACACATGTACTAAGTTTCTTGTTAATACAATTCTAGCATGAATAATAAACATTTATCATGATATAAGGAAATATAAATAACAACTTTATTATTGCCTCTAGGGCATATTTCCTTCAGTTTTGAGTTGGCCACTTGCCTATACGCACTAATTGCCATGCGAGAATAGTTATGGGCACTCGGCGTCGAACGTTTCTTCCGAAAGCTCTGTCAGACGTCCAGTTCAGTATTGCGGCACGGCTGGGCCGGCGCCATCAATGACAGAGGTGGTTCCTGGACCTGCCCTACACGCAACGACCCGGAGTGCAATGGGCGATGGGCCCAAGACCCCGAAGCGCTTAGGATGTAGACTGGAGGGACCTCTCTACAGAGTCTAGCTAGGACTACGACGTTATGATCTTCCGAGGCCGGGCATGACCCAGGAAAGTGTGTCCAGCCAGAGTAATCAAGCATGTTGGGTAATGTGGTGCACCCATGTAGGGAAGTTATCTATTCGAATAGTCGTGTCCATGGTAATGGACGCTCGGAGTTGTGTCCTGATCTATTACAACTAGAAGTGGATACTTGAGATATGAGATGTATATGTTGGCTCTGGGGTTGCTTTCTCGCAGAGAGTCGAGGAAGGATCTCTGTGCATTAATACTATAACATGCTTGTTAATTATAATACTCTATTTTGTACTCTTCTGAATGCTGCAAGATGCTTGAATATGATAGTCTTCGATAGGCTAGGCTTTCCCTTCTCTTTTGGCATTCTGCAGTATAGTCCATAGATACATCCCTTCCTTTGATATCAATGCATACTTAGTATAGATATGATGCTTGCGAGTACTTTGGATGAGTACTCACGATTGCTTTTCTACCCTTTCCCCCCTTCTTTCCTCTTTCCGGTTGTTGCAACCAGATGGCGGATCCCAGGAGCCAGCTGCCACCACCGACGGCTTCTACTACCCAGAGGGTGCCTACTTCTACGTGGAGACCGCTGGCGACCATGAGTAGTTAGGAGGTCCCAGACAGGGGGCCTTGCCTTTTCGATCAATGTTGCTTTTGTGCTAGCCTTCTTAAGGCAGTCTTGTCTAACTTATGTCTGTACTCAAATATTGTTTCTTCTGATGACTCTTGTGCTTTCGAGCTTCTATATTTGAGCCCTCGAGACCCCTGGCTTGTAATATGAATCTTGTATCACTACTGCAGGATGCTACTAACGTGACACTACGATCAAAGACCCTTTGATGAAACTGTGTGCGATGCATTAATCACAAACGGGGATGTAAAAACACGTCAAAAAAGGTGCAAAACGTTTACGATGGCGGAGCCTGATACGTCTCCAACGTATCTATAATTTATGAAGTATTCATGTTGTTATTTTATCATTCTTGGGTGTTTTACAATCACTTTATAGCAACTTTATATCATTTTTTGGGACTAACCTATTGACCCAGTGCCCAGTGCCAGTTGTAGTTTTTTGCTTGTTTTTTACGTCGCGGAAAATCAATATCAAACAGAGTCCAAACACCGCGAAACTTTTTGTGGATTTTTATGGGCCAGAAGACTCCCGATGGGCCAAAGCAGCACCTGAGGGTGCCTCGAGGGGGCACAACCCACCAAGGGCCCCTGGCGCGCCCAGGTGGGTTGTGCCCACCTCGGTGGCCTCCCGCACCCCCTCTTTGCACTATAAATTCCCAAATATTCCGAAACCCTTCGGGGTTAAACTAGATCAGAAGTTCCGCCGCCGCAAGGCTCCATAGCCACCGAAAACCAATCTAGACTCGTTCTGGCACCCTGCCGAAGGGGGGAATCATCTCCGGTGGCCATCTTCATCATCCCGGCGGCCACCACGATGAGGAGGGAGTAGTCCACCCTCGGGGTTGAGGGTTTGTACCAGTAGCTATGTGTTTAATCTCTCTCTCTCATGTTCTTGAGATGTCACGATCTTGATGTATCGCGGGCTTTGTTAATATAATTGGATCATATGTGTTTTCCCCTCTCTATCTTGTTGTGATGAATTGAGTTTTTCCCTTTGAGATCTCGTTGTCATCGGATTGAATACTTTTATGGATTTGAGAACACTTGATATATGTCTTGCAATTGAATACTCGTGGTGACAATGGGGTATCATATTGATTCACTTGATATATGTTTTGGCACTCAACTTGCGGATTCCTGCGGTGACATTGGAGTAATCTATGCATAGGGGTTGATGCACGTTCTTGTCTTTGTTTCTCCGGTAGAAATCTTGGGGCACTCTTTATAGTTCTTTGTGTGGATTAAGTATTATGAATATGAATTTGATTTGGTGTTATTATAGTACGAACTCTTGGATAGATCGAACGGAAACAATAGCTTTGTGTTATTTTAGTATGAAATCTTGAATAGATCGATCGGAAAGAATAGCTTTGAGGTGGCTTCGTACCCTACAAACAGTTTCTAACTTTTGTTCTTCGCTAATAGTAACTCGGGAGTTATTCTTTGCTGTACTTTGAGGGATAATCATATGATCCAACTATGTTAGCATTGTTGAGAGATTGCACTAGCGAAAGTACGGACCCTAGGCCTTGTTTTTAAGCATTGAAACACCGTTTTTGTGCCAGTTTGCTACTTGCTACCTTGCTATTTTTATTTATTCAGATTATAAAAATATATTTCTACCATCCATATTACACTTTTATCACCATCTCTTCGCCGAACTAGTGCACCTATACAATTTGCCATTGTATTGGGTGTGTTGGGGACACAAGAGATTTCTTGTATTTGTTTGCAGGGTCATTTGATAGAGACCATCTTCATCCTACACCTCTCACGGATTGTTAAACCTTAGGCCATCCACTTGAGGGAAAATTGCTACTGCCCTACAAAACTCTGTGCTTGGAGGCCCAACACGTGTCTACAAGAATAAAGTTGTGTAGTAGACATCAGAGCCATCAAACATGGTTCAGATTTTAGTTGCGTGTGTGATTTAGGGCACACTATTAACCCATTCGAACTGTTTGCGATGAGGCAGAACAACAAAAACGGGCAGCCATATCAATGTGTGTGCGATATACGACATACAGTTCGCTCCAATGAACTATTTGCTATTAGGGAGTGCAACAGAAACGGTTAGCCAGATCAAGATGTGTGTGATATAGGACATATGGTTCACTCGGACATACGGTTCACTCGAAAGAACTGTTTTTAATTAGTAAACACAACAGAAACGGTTCAACTTAACAAGATGTGTGTGATACGTGGCAAACAGCCGACTCGGATGAACTGTTTGCGATGTGAAATTACAACATAGACGGCTAATACAGTTAGTTCGTGTGCGATTCTGTGTGTACAAAAAACATTGAAAAATGCAAACTAGTTGCTTGCGGTGGCTAGGAGTATCGCACACGATGCGTCTGCGAGTACTCGTGTGTGATGATTAGTAAGTTACACATACGGCCGCAAGGGTGCTATGCTGATCATGGAGTCCGAGAAGACCATCGTCGGAAGGCCGCCAGCTCAGCCTTTTAGCTTATATTTTATTATAATTGTAAGCATGTGTAGGTCATGAGTGTTCTGGGCCTTGCCACATGTGGCATTTTAAATTATCCTGAACATGTAAGACAATTATTAAGAATTATTAAACATTGCCATTGTAAATTTGCCTCAACGGCGAGCAGAGCGCGCGTAGGGACGCCAGAGCAGAGTGCACTGCGGCCGCCTCAATGGCGAGCAAAACGCGAGGACGGACATGAGCAGAGCGCGCCGCGGCCGCCTCAACGGCGAGCAACCATGTGGTCAACCTTCTGCCATCAATAAATTTTGACCTTGTTTCTCGTCACATTGTAGATTACAACGCAATAAGTAATTGCAAATCTGTTCACACCTATCAAATTAATATGTGTTCACACTTAGCACCGGGCTATAAACACTACCCACTCAAAAATTACTTCACAGTTCCTCTCCTCATCACCCACAAAACTGGTCTTTCCTGTCAAGTCGTTCCGCCATGACCGGTAGGAGGAGTTTATGGTGGACATATAACCAGGCAGCAAATACCAAGGCCGTGGAAGCACTAGAGAGGTCCCGCCGCGAAGCCGCGGCAGAGATGTCCCGACGCGCCGCGGAGCCCTCGAATGAGCTCTCATGGGCACGCGAGGGCTCTCACAAGCGCATTCGTGGCGTCGGCCATTGGGACGAGCCATCATACCTGAAGTCCTTCGCCGGTGACGATGGCATTATCGCTGGCGTCACTATGCAGCAGGAGCTGGTCGACGGCTTGATGAAGCTGCTCAAGATCAGCGATGCCTCGGTTGACAAGGCGACCGGCCTCGTCGAGCAACTCATGGGTGACAATGCGAAGCTCCTCAAGGCGCTCGTCGAGAAGGAGGAGGAGGCCGCCGGCTGGAAGATGTTGCATGAGCAGAGAAGTGCCTCGAGGATGACACTGACAGTGGTCGTTGAGGAACTGATGGGTGCCTTGAGGAAGCTCCGGATCGAGCGCGAACGGTAGGTGGAGGAATCTGTGGTTGCCTTCAAGCAAAGTTGTGAGGAATTGAAGAAGGAGCTGGAGGATGTCGTCGCCCAGCGATCCATCGACGAGTAGAGACAGTAGCGACCCAGATCGTTGTCCGCAATTTCCTTCTTCTCTTGCCCCCATGTCTTCCGGGCTTTAGCGCATGTGGCATTTTAAATTATACGGAATATGTAAGACAATTATTATCTGCGCCATTGTAAATTTGTCATCGTATTATCCGTTGCCATTTTATTTGTTGTCGTATTATCCGTTTCCCTATGTGGCAATTTAAATTAGGGCGGAATGCGAGTTGAAAACACGAACAAAGCAAATGCTCCCATGGGATCACAAGCAAACACCCTCCGTCCAGGTGCTTTAATTAACCCATTAATGGAGAAGTTGTGAGCGACACGGGCGGCGGCTGGTGCATGGAGGTCAAAAAGCTCGCTTCCCGGTGGGCATGGGTGGCCTTGTTGCTCGCACATGTCCCGTCGAGCCTGCGAGGTGGATAGGATGCACGTGTCCCGTCGAGCCTACACGGCGGACTGCTTGCACGTGTCCCATCGAGCCTGCATGACAGACTTCTCGCGCTCATCTCATCTAATCAAACAGCTGCACGCACGCCACCGAGTATGGTTAAATTTTGACACGGTTAACATAATACAACTGTTTGCGATATTAATGTGTCAGCTTTTTGTTTCAGAAAGGACTTCGTTGGCTACTAATGTGTGCGCCTCTTCTCAAACTAGATGATTTTTTTTACCACAGCATATATGTGCCATGTCATGAAACCATGCCAGGTTTCATGTTTTTTGGGTGATTTCTTCATTTACTGGGATTTAAAAACCAAGATTCTCAATGTTTCAGGACGACTACAAGTTTGTAATTCATTCCCATTCCTTAAATGAGACCTAAACATGCACCCAATGACACATGTACGATTTCCCACCCATTTTGCTTCACTGGAACATGTGCTTGTAGTTCAAATTTGAATTATGGACTACATTAAATGCATAGAAAACTTAGTAATTAGTAATATATACAATGGCCAAACAAACCCTGAACAGTTTCAAATTTCATCCTGACACTCCTGTTATTCTATGTTCCCTATAGCAAACAAAGTTCAAGGCGAGAAGAGGCAGCGATTATCGTTTCTCTCCCAAGAGGAGCATGTTTCCCTACCGGAACCACGAGGGTTGCGACAGACTCCGGTTTGTAAGAGGCTTGTAATATAGCTTCGCCCAAATTGGACAATTATATGTACCATGTAGTGACACCAGGCCAAGTTTCATGATTTCCTGGTGAGTTTTGGATTTACAGAGATTTAAAAACCGACATTCGCAATGTTTGTGGCCAAGCCAGGATGGCGAGACGGTTGAATTCGTTCCCATTCGTTCCATGGGACCTAAAAATGCACCCCAAGGAAACATGTACATTTTTTCTATCCATTTTGGTGCACTGGAGCATGTATTTGTAGTTCGGATTTGAATTATGGACATTAAATGCCTATAAAAATCAATTAATGAATAAAAAAGGTCAAACGAACCCTGAATAATTTCAAAGTTCAGCGTGAATCTCCCGTTGTTCCATGTTGCGTGTAGAATAAAGTACAAGGCTAGAAGAGGGAGCGATTATCGTTTCACCCACAAGGGGACATGTTTCCCTATCAAAACCACGAGGGTTCTTGCGACAGGCTCCGGTTTGTAAGAGGTTTGTAATAAAGCTTGGCCCAAATTGGCAATGTTTTTACCACAACATATATGTGCCATGATGTGACACCATGCCACCTTTGATGACTTTCTTGTGAGTTTTGGATTTATGGGGATTTAAAAACCGAGATTCCAAATGTTTGAGGACGAGCCAGGGCGCCGATACAGTTGTAATTCATTCCCATTCCTGGCATGGGACCTAAACATGCACCCAAGGACACATGTATAATTTTCTAGCCATTTCGGTGAACTAGAGCATGTATTTGTAGTTTAGATTTGAATTATGGACATTAAATGCCTAGGAAACTCAATTAGTGTATAAAAAGGCCAAACGAACCCTGAATAAGTTTAAATTTTAGCACGGATATCATGTCGTTCCATGTTGCCTGATACGTCTCCAACGTATCTATAATTTTTGATGGCTCCATGCTATATTATCTACTATTTTGGACATTATTGGGCTTTATTATTCACTTTTATATTATTTTTGGGACTAACCTATTAACCAGAGGCCCAGCCCAGAATTGCTGTTTTTGCCTGTTTTAGGGTTTTGAAGAAAAGGAATATCAAACGGAGTCCAAACGGAATGAAATCTTCGGGAACGTGATTTTCTCAATGAACAAGACCCGGGAGACTTGGACCCTACTTCAAGACACAAAAGAGGAGGCCAC